>NC_091283.1:647790817-648127484 GCF_032444005.1 Ranitomeya imitator | reverse complement strand
ACTTTTGGGTATTTTCTGCCACATAGACCCCTAAATATGACTTCCAATGAGAGGTGGTCCCTCAAAAAAAATTGTTTTTGTAAATTTTGTTGTAAAAATGATAAATCGCTGGTCAACTTTTAACCCTCATAACTTCCTAACAAAAAAAATTTTGTTTCCAAAATTTTTCTAATGTAAAGTAGACTTGTGGGAAATGTTATTTATAAACTATTTTGTGTGACATATTTCTCTGTTTTAAGGGCATAAAGATTCAAAGTTAGAAATTTGCAAGATTTTCAAAATTTTCGCCAAATTTCCATTTTTTACACAAATAAATGCAAATTATATCGAAGAAATTTTACCATTATCATGAAGTACAATATGTCACGAGAAAACATTCTCAGAATCGCCAAGATACGTTGAAGCGTTCCAGAGTTATTACCTCATAAAGGGACAGTGGTCAGAATTGCATAAATTGGTCTGGTCATTAACGTGCAAACCACCCTTGGGGGGTAATGGGGTTAAAGGCGCTTTAATGCTGAGTAAGTCCTTAGCTTTCTTGTAGAAAAAATCGATTTTGCAGTTTTAGAGAAATCCAGTTGAAATTGTATGCTAATGAGCTGCAAGTGCAGCAGTGTTGGAGAATGCACTTGCAGCTTTCTTGATCTCTGTCTACTCCCTGCCTCCTGTCTCTGGCGTTCTGGTGAGTGACCTGTATGCCAGGGACAGGAGGCAGTGGGCAAGGAATGGGGAAAGAAGCAGGAGAGCTGTAATTGCAGTGACCGCCGCTCTGCACTTAAAATAACAGAAAAACAGATTTCTACAAGAAAGGTAAGGATTTCCTCAGCAATAAACTGCCTTTACTTACATGTCATTGGGTGTATAAAATCCTTAAGTCCATGAAAATGAAGACTCGCTGTAAATCTACGCTCAGATTTCAATCAATAAAAGCCACTTTTCCATATAATCGTATATACAGCAAAGTGGAGAGTACTGGCTATGACTTAAGGGTCCTACATTTCATGCAATCACATTATCTGGCAGCGCACTGAAAAAAAGGCCTTTGGAAATCCTATAAAACACTTATTTTTTGCTTAAATATAGAAAGAGGTAAGATTGTAGTTTGTTTTCATATGCGCAAGACGCACAAATGAAACATTTACATAAATGTATAATATTCACCATCTAAAAATTGCACAAATAGGTTTAAAAATGTATGCTAAAAAACACTAAAATAGGGACAAGTTCAATCTAGCTTAAGATTTTTGTGTTTCTCCACTGTTACAGAATATATAAAATAATAAACGGGGGAAGGGTGAAAAGTAGAGCTGTACATTGCAGAGAGCCATCGGGGTAAAAAAAAAACTTGGGTTTGTATTATTGCACCTTCTAGTGGTTATACTATTAAAGTAATCAAACACAAAAAGTCCAACTTTTAAGACCATGATCACACGGTCAGTATTTTACCTCAATGTTTGTAAGCCAAAACCAGGGGTTGGTGATAAATGCAAAAATGGTGCACGTGTTTCTAGTACACATTTCCTTTGGTTTTGGCTTATAAATGTAAAATACTGACTGTGTGCACGTGGCCTAAGTAATTTGCATACAGCATTGTTGGGCATTAAATTAAAAAAATAAAAACACAAATTTAAAAAAAATATTTTTTAATCCTATAAGAACCAAAGACAGACATCTCTGAAGCAAATAGAAAATATTTTTAAATAATACTGTATTTTTCTATTCCTCATGGGATAATAGATTTGGCATCAAATGAGAATCACACTGGAATACAAAAATCAAGAAAAAAAATCTGTAGTACATATTGAATACTTTAAGATCATAGTACAGCAGATAATATTCAAAGTATCAAACACCTTGAAAACAAATAAAATTCTAAGTAAACAATGTCTAGAAGGAACTCAATTAATGAGAATGAGTCACCCCTCCTACCCATCAAACACTTAATAAGGCCGGTTTCACACTTCAATGGCTCCCGTACGTGAGGAGACAGTTTCCTCACGTACCAGAGATACTGACTCACGTAGACAGATTGAAATCAATGTGTCTCTGCACATGCCAGCGTGTTTTCACGGACCGTGTGTCCGTGTGCAAAACACGGAGGCATGTCAGTGTTCGTGGGAGCGCACGGATTACATGGACCCATTAAAGTCAATGGGTCCGTGTAAAACACGTACCCACACGCTGTCCGTGTGCAGTCCGTGTGCCATGCAGGAGACAGCGCTACAGTAAGCGCTGTCCCCCCAACGTGGTGCTGAAGCCGCCATTCATATCTTCTCTCCAGCAGCGTTCGCTGCAGAGAAGATATGAAAAATCCTTTTTTTGTGTGTGTGTTTAAAATAACCCACCTATGGGTGGAGCCGCATATTCATGACTGTAATGGGTGGCACCACGTGACCGCTCATACAGGAGAAGCTGCAGCGCGGAAAGGACGCTGCGAGGGAGCCGGGTGAGTATTTTATTAACAGCGGGCGGGCGCACAGGAGGTGGGAGGGGGGTGGGGACAGGGATCTTTATTTTAAACACGAAAAAAAAAAAAAAAAGGATTTTTCATATCTTCTCTCCAGCGAACGCTGCTGGGGAGAAGATATGAATGGCGGCTTCAGCACCAGATGCAGGGGACAGCGCTTATCTCTAGCGATGTCTCCTGCACGCTCCGTGTGGTACCCAGTCGGCACACGGGCGGCACACGTGTGCCGCACGGATGGCCTACGTGAGCTGACGGACACGGATAACTCTGGTACCGATTTTTCCGGTACCGGAATTACCTGGACGTGCGGGACAGGCCTAACCAAACGGCAATGTATAATAAGGAGGCCGAGCATGTCAGAGAAGGCTGGGTTATAGCCACGTGCAAGTGACCTTCTCCTAGCGTCAGTCATAATTGTTACATTAATGGATGAGCCATGATCAATAAAGTGCAGAGGGGGGTAGCAGCATGTTTGTAGAACACTATGCTGTAAGTGTTCAAATAACATGCCCACCCCACCTGCAGTGTTCCAAGGTGCCTATGCTCCATTACATGTCCCAGCTGCAAAAAAAGCAGCTGAGGGTTCAATATGTAATGTAAAATGTAAGTACTTAAAGTCCATAAAAAAGAGAAAAAAAAATTTGATCAGATTATGACCTGCCATTTCACTTCTTTGCAAAGAGCCCCCACAAAAAGGATGAGGGTTTGTGCATTCTTTGCAGATAGTAAACAGTCAGTTCCATCCTGGCTTGATCTGTCCTTCAGGTAATCAACATTCTTATAAAAGTGGCAAAGTTAAAAAAACAAAACAAAAAAACCTCAAGGATGCAAAGGAATTACACTTGGAATCCATTGTCATCATCCCTGGAAGGTGAATCCGGATGTTGGCCGCCAGAACGTCTCTCAGCATCACGCTTGGCTTTTTCAGCTCTCCGTAAGAAATATAATTCCTTGGTGGCTACCATCGCCAGGATATGCAATGGGCTGATATTTTCACATTCCTCAAAGTCTGAAGGCGAAAGTGTTATATCATCATCTATTGAATCATCAACTGTTGAATTGCAACGTTTCTTGTTGGGCTGTGAAGATGTGGGCAGTTCCTGAGATGTCCATTCAGTTTTCACGCCTTGGAGCACATCCTGCACAGTGACATCAGGGCTCACAGTAGATAAAGCATGAAAAGTTTGTCTAACAGGGTAGATAAGAGGCAGAGGTACCAAGTTACCAGCCATAGTGGGGACAACCAGTATACCAGGTATGGTATGGTGCTCCATCTGTGTCATCGATGATAAGGCAATTGGTCTTTGCTGGATTGGAGGAGACTCGGGGTTCTTGTTTCCCTTCAGAGAGATTGTGCACTGGTTAGGGTCTTTACCATCCTTACGCAGCATGTCCGGCAAGGTCCGTCTCTGAGCATTTATAAACCAGTTACTAATCTACACGTGAAAAGAGAAAATAATCAGCTAAACCTTTACATGATCAAACAATTATAGTATTGCAGGGGGTGTACGAGATACAGAAAGCACTGCTAAAGGTACCTTCACACTAAACGATATCGCTAGCGATCCGTGACGTTGCAGCGTCCTCGCTAGCGATATCGTTTAGTTTGACACGCAGCAGCGATCAGAATCCTGCTGTGATGTCGTTGGTCGGGGCTAGAGGGCCAGAACTTTCTTTGGTCGCTGGCTCTCCCGCTGACATCGCTGACATCGCTGAATCAGCGTGTGTGACACGGATTCAGCGATGTCTTCGCTGGTAACCAGGGTAAACATCGGGTTACTAAGCGCAGGGCCGCGCTTAGTAACCTGATGTTTACCCTGGATACCATCCTAAAAGTAAAAAAAACAAACGCTTCATACTTACCTTCGGCTGTCTGTCCCTCGGCGCTGTGCTTCTCTGTACTCACTGTGAGCACAGCGGCCGGAAAGCAGAGCGGTGAACGTCACCACTCTGCTTTCCGGCCGCTGTGCTCACAGTGAGTACAGCAGAGCGGTGAACGTCACCGCTCTGCTTTCCGGCCGCTGTGCTCACAGTGAGTACAGAGAAGCACAGCGCCGGGGACAGACAGCGGAAGGTAAGTATGAAGCGTTTGTTTTTTTTACTTTTAGGATGGTATCCAGGGTAAACATCGGGTTACTAAGCGCGGCCCTGCACTTAGTAACCCGATGTTTACCCTGGTTACCGGCATCGCTGGTCGCTGGAGAGCTGTCTGTGTGACAGCTCTCCAGCAACCAAACAGCGACACTGCAGCGATCCGGATCGTTGTCTGGATCGCTGCAGCGTCGTTTAGTGTGAAGGTACCTTAAGACTTTGCATGGTATTGTAGAGCTGCCCCAAGTAAGGGAATAAGGCCTCGCTGCCATACCACAAAGTCAAGAGAGGCACTATTTAAGAAGGCAAATCATTTTTCTTTCAATCTTTTTTTTTTTTTTTTTTTTTTTTTTTTTTTGCAACAAGTACAAAAGCATTGACGGGTTCCAGAAAACCAATTTTGATACCCCCCCCCCCCCCCCCCAACATTATTGTGTCATTATTATTCAACTACCCTAAAATACTGGCTTCAAAGGAGAACCCACTAGGTACTGATATACAAGAAATGTTTGGGGGTCATACCTGCAGCACTGTGAGATGAGTCTGTAGAGATAACATATCTTTCTCCGTCTCTGAGGGATAAGCATTGTGTCTGTGCTCATACAACCAGTCGCGTAGGACTTTCACAGCCTCTTTCGGCAGATTGCCTCTGCGCTTCCTCTTTGACCCGGGAACTTCCAGCTCCACGCTGTCATGCTCACTGTCAGACGGGAAAGATTCCATTATCTTGGCCATAATTGGTCCTGTGGTGAGAAACATTGGGTCAAACAATGTTAGAGAGAACAATCTACTGGGATTGAAAGACATCACTGCACTACAGGAGTCCGGTTACTTCCTGAAAATGGCCTTTTCCAGAGAGTGATGAGGGGCTTCATTTACACATAAAGGTCATCCTACTTAAGGTCCCGTCACACTCAGCGACGCTGAAGCGATATAGACAACGATCCGACCTAAACTAGATCGCTGGAGCGTCGCTGTTAAGGGCGCTGTAGAGACGTCAAACACAGCAACTCCAGAACGATGCAGGAGCGATCCAGTGATGTAACGGCGACTCACTTCTCGTTCTCGCTGGTTGTTAGCTCCATGTAAAACAGCCGGAGTGCACCGATCCGACACACATCTAGGGGCGTAGCCAGATAGGCGTGTTTCTCCACAGGGAGACACCCAGGATGTGACGTCCCGGAATATAAACCGCGACTCTACAGCAATTCAGTCTTTCCATATTTTTTGAGAGCTGCGTCTTCACGTTCTGCCGTTCCAGCATCCTGTCCGGAATGACCCTCCGCCAGCTACGATCCTCTTCTCCCGGGAGCGTTCTGTCCGGAATGCCATACTCAGTATACTGCAGGCGTCTTCATCGGTTCTTTTCTTGCTCATCAATGGTATGAAATATCTTTGAGTTGTTGTTTTTTTCTTCTGTGTATAGTTATGGCTATGCAGCAATGCTTATCTATGTACTAGGTAAAATGATGTATAAAACATCTCTGGCAGCCATCTTGTGTATCTGGCAAGCGGACGCACAAGATGGAGGCATTTTAGGATGCGGTTAGCAAACTCTTTTGCGCTGGCTGCCATTTTGTGCGCACACTATATGGAAAGGTAAACCAACTCTTTTGCGTCTGCCTTGGCTTGCCTGGCCCTGGCCTGCTCCGCTAGTTAATTAAATCAGCACACAACATAATGGTAATATAAAACATTTATTTTTAACAACTATAAAATAAAATGAACAAAAAATTCAAAACCTCCCACGGCGGTGGGCCAACAGATGTCGCAGCGTGTGTCCCTGCTGCTTTATCTGCTGCGACAGCTCTGTCGCGGCCTCCAGCAGGCGCGCTGCAGTCTTCTCCAGGCGCTGATGTTGATAGTAGGTGTCCATCTCGCTGTACTGGTGTGTGGACGTAGAAGGTCCTTGCGCAAAGTCACCAAAAGAAGGGGGTGGAGGTGGTGTCCGGAACTGCAAATGATGTGGGGCCGGTCTGCGGACAGGAGTGCTGTGCATGGGCTCTTGCTGGTGTCCCCAATAAAACTGGCCACTGGGCTGACGGTCGCTGCTGGTCAATGTTGTTGTCTCAGTCAGTTTGCCTGCGGCTGCCGCGTTCAAAACCTCGAAAATGACTCTCTCCGCGTGCGTTCGCTGGGTAATTTCCAATCTATTTAAGCGTTCCACAACAAAGGATGGGAATCCGGTGAGCTGGGTTGTGGCATGCTGGGTCATTATGTTGCTGGCCAGTGCCAGGAGATCCACAGGTGTGCCCGCAGTCGCCTTTCTTTTGCGACATGGGCGCTGTGGATGTGTCTGCTCCTCGACACACGGGCTTATGAAGGACTGAGGGATCTCGTCATCATTGCCATCCGGTGTTTGGAGCTGTTCAGGAGGCACCTGCGAGTACAGGGAAAAAAAAATTAATAACATACAAACACATCAGCCCTAGAGAGCCCCCACCTCCCCAACACCTCTATGCACGTCCGTGGGAAGCTATGAGGAACAGTTATCTAGGTAGCAAACCACAGGGGTTACAGAGCTGGGCTGAACTACTTTTGCCGGCTATACTGTACGAATGTGCGGAAGACACAAAATTTAAATTTATTTTCGACTTTTGAAATAAGACAGCATTTAAAAGTAGGGAAGGACTGTTTGGACATACTTATCTGAACAGGAAGTGGCAACTGTTATTATTTGGTGGATTAAACATGAAAAACGTGAATTATTATTATTGGAAACCATGCAGTATCATAAACATACAAGACACAGGGCATGCTACAAGCAGGGAAGCGAGGGGGTACTTACATGCTCGTCAGGAGACTCGGGCAGGATCTCTTCAGCAGATGGTGCACTAAGGCTTGTCATGGTCTGGGACAGGCGAGGGATTTCCTGGTCCCGAGTGAACGCCAGCAGGTCATAGTACCACAACTTGGGCACATAGACGTCGTCGGTTCCGGCCCCAGAATTCACAGACTTTTCCACCTTGTTCACTTCTTTTTTGTAGACTGTGCGGAGAGCTTGGATCTTCTTCCGCACAATGCTTTCATCCACCGTCTCAGTGGGATGATGCTGCTTGTAGAGGGCCACCAATTTCTTGTACGCAGCTTTCTTCTTGTAGCGGTTGCTGTAATCTGCAGACTTGATCTTCCACAAGCATGGCAGGGAGCGGTACATGTCAATGAGTGCTCGAACAAACTCCTGGTCATTGGCAGACATCTGAAAGAAAGAAATAGTTAAGTTACAGCAAGCAAGAAAGCAAACTCTCAAAATGGCTGCCAGCCAGCGCAAAAGCGTATTTGTTTACCTTTCCATGAAGCAAAAGCTCAAAATGGCTGCCAGCCAGCGCAAAAGTGTATTTGTTTACCTTTCCATAAATCGAACGCTCAAAACGGCTTATGAAGTTGTGTGTAATGCCAGAAGGGGGGAGGTTACAGCCCCTGGAGTGGAAGATTGTCATGAAAAAAAAAAAAGGTATCCTAGAAGATAATGGATTGTTGTCTACTGCTAGGGCATGAGAAAAAGTCTCTGAAAGTCTATGTAGAGAAAATTGGGTAGAAGAGAAAAGGAATAAAAAGAAAAGAGTTTTGAGTTGGGTATTACAAAAATATATCCTGTGAGGGGACACCACCGTATAATGGTGGCCCAGAGCCATGTGCTTAATAATAATAAATAATAATAATCTTTATTTTTATATAGCGCTAACATATTCCGCAGCGCTTTACAGTTTTTGCACACATTATCATCACTGTCCCCGATTGCGCTCACAATCTAGAATTCCTATCAGTATGTCTTTGGAATGTGGGAGGAAACCGGAGTACCCGGAGGAAACCCACGCAAACACGGAGAGAACATACAAACTCTTTGCAGATGTTGTCCTGGGTGGGATTAGAACCCAGGACCCCAGCGCTGCAAGGCTGTAGTGCTAACCACTGCGCCACTGTGCTGATGGCACGCCATTTTGTGGATGGGCCGTGTGCTTTTTTCCTATTGTTAGCAGCCATTTTGTGGATGGGCCGTGTGCTTTTTCCTATTGTTAGCAACCATTTTGTGGATGACAAATGTGTTAATGCTGGCAGCTGCCATTTTGTGGATGGCAAATGTAATTCTGATAGCAGCCATTTTGTAGATGGCAAATGTGCTATTTCTAATGGTAGCCTTTTTGAGGATGGAAAATGTGCGATTTCTAGGGGCAGCCATTTTGTGGATGGTAAATTTGTTAATGCTGGTAGCAGCCATTTTGTGGATGGCTAATGTGTTCATGCTGGCAGCAGCCATTTTGTGGATGGCAAATGTAATTCTGATGGTGGCCATTTTGCTGATGGAAAAAGTGTTAATTCTAATGGTGGCTATTTTGTGGATGGCAAATGTAATTTTGGCGGTGGCCATTTTGTTGGTGAACATCTTAAGGCTACACACCACATCACCGAATCCTTGTTACCCAGTAATGACCACTAATGGCCAATACTATAGCGCAAAAGCGGTTTTCTTTACAAACTTGCAAGCTCAAACAGATCTCTGCAGAGATGTAGTATACATCACTCTACAATACACATAAATTAGCATCGCTGCATGGCAGATGAAACAAACAGCACAAAGATATTACTAGCTGTTGATAAGCTGAAAGAGAGGACGAAGACGTCGGGAGTGTGCAGAGTTCTGGAGTTCCAAACAGGACGCTCACATGAGGCTCGTAAATGGCGGAGGACGCACAAGTGATTGCAAAGGAGTAGAGTTGCGGTTAATATTTTGGAACACAGCTACAGATGATCCCGCTGTGGCCTATCAGCGTTCACAGGGAGACAGCGTCACAGCCACTCATTTCCGCCCAGCTAACAACCATTGTTCCTTTTGCAAGTTCCCTCCCAGGCCGTCGCGGCAGAGGGCGTCTCCTTTTGTAATGTAACACGCCTTCCTGGCTGGAAGGAGACGCTGCGATGCCCCCTTTGCTCGTTGCTGGGTCGTTGCTTTTGATGTCAAACATGACGATACACGCCGACCTGGCAACTAAATAAAGTTCTGGACTTCTAGCTCCGACCAGCGATGGCACAGCGGGATCTAGATCGCTGCTGCGTGTCAAACACAACGAGATAGCTATCCAGGACGCTGCAACGTCACGGATTGTTGTCGTTCTCTTTGCAAAGTCACTGAGTGTGACGGTACCTTTAGCCTCAGACAGAATTACCAGTAATCAGTTAGAACAGATCCAGCAGCAATCCATTGACAAACAAGTTGTCCAGACTAAAAAAAACAAAAAAAAAATATTTCAACTGGATACATTTTTTTAACATTGAAAGCTAAATAGCCATCCGTTTGAAACTGATCCAGTAAGGAAAAAATGGATAGCTAGTTAACAGATCTGTTTTCGATAGACTTAAATGTTAAAAGACCAGATCCAGTTGAAATCAATTTGCCTCACTCAATGGTCCTCTGAGGCCACTCACAAAGATGGCCACACGCTGGACCTCATCTTCACCCGCCTCTGCTCCCTTACTAATCTCACTAACACACCCCTCCCCCTGTCTGACCACAACCTACTGACATTCTCGTCCCTCTCCTCTCCTAGTGTGCAACCCCCACTCCACAAACTCACTCACCCTCGCAGAAATCTCAAACATCTCAACTTACAATCACTCTCTGAGTCCCTTCTCCCTCTCACTGACATAGCTTCCCTTCATGACACAGATGCTGCTGCCACTTTTTATAACACCACAATAACAGCAACACTCGATTCGGCCGCCCCACTCATGCATAGTAAAACACGTACAATTAACAGGCAGCCCTGGCTGACCAGCCTGACCAAAGAATTGAGATGGGCTTCCAGGATTGCTGAGCGGAGATGGAAGCGATCCCACTCTGCCGACCACTTCACTGCATACAAGCAGTCCCTCGCCAGCTTCAAGTCTGCGCTCACTGCCGCAAAACAAACTTACTTCTCATCCCTCATATCCTCCCTGTCCCACAACCCTAAACAGCTTTTCAACACTTTCAATTCTCTTCTCCGTCCCCCCGCACCTCCTCCCTCCCCCCTCATTTCTGCTGATGACTTCGCCTCTTTCTTTAAACAGAAGATCGATACGATCAGAGAAAGCTTTGGCCCACAGCGCCCACTACCCCTCTTAGCTCCTCAACCCTGCTCCTCAAAAACCAGCTTCTCCACCATGACAGAAGATCAGCTCTCCACCCTCCTGTCAAGATCACACCTCACCACCTGCACGCTTGACCCGCTCCCATCCCACCTCATCCCTAACCTTTCCACGGTCTTCATCCCAACCCTAATGCACCTCTTCAACCTCTCACTCACAACAGGTGTCTTTCCCTCATCCTTCAAGCATGCCAAGATCACACCCATCCTCAAAAAGCCCTCCCTTGACCCATCCTCTGTGTCTAGCTATCGCCCAATATCTCTTCTCCCTTATGCCTCCAAATTGCTGGAGCAACACGTCCATCTTGAACTGTCCTCCCACTTCTCCTCCTGCTCCCTCTTTGATCGGTTACAATCAGGCTTCCGTTCCCATCACTCAACTGAAACTGCCCTAACTAAAGTCACCAATGACCTACTAACTGCCAGGAGCAAGCGACACTACTCTGTCCTCCTTCTCCTGGACCTGTCTTCTGCCTTTGACACTGTAGACCACTCCCTTTTGCTACAAATCCTCTCATCCCTTGGCATCACAGACGTGGCCCTTTCCTGGATCTCGTCATATCTGACAGACCGAACATTCAGTGTCTCCCTCCCCCACACCACCTCCTCACTTCGCCCCTTGTCAGTCGGTGTTCCTCAAGGCTCTGTTCTAGGACCCCTACTCTTCTCCATCTACACTTTCGGCCTGTGACAGCTCATAGAATCCCACGGTTTGCAGTACCATCTCTACGCTGATGACACGCAGATCTACCTCTCAGGACCTGACCTCTCCTCCTTGCTTACCAAAATCCCGCACTGTCTGTCTGCCATTTCAGCCTTCTTTTCTGCTCGCTTTCTACAACTGAACATGGACAAAACAGAATTCATCATCTTTCCCCCATGTCACTCTACCCCTCCACCAGACCTATCCATCAATGTCAATGGCTGCTCACTATCCCCAGTCCCCACACGCCCGGTGCCTCGGGGTGATCCTCGACTCTGCCCTCTCTTTCAAGCCACATATCCAAGCCCTTGCCTCCTCCTGTCGTCTCAAACTCAAAAATATTTCCCGGATCCGTGCTTTCCTTGACCGCAACACTGCAAAAACGCTAGTGCATGCCCTTATCTCCCGCCTCGACTACTGCAACCTCCTACTCTCTGGACTCCCCTCTAGCACTCTGGCACCACTCCAATCCATCCTACACTCTGCTGCCCGACTAATCTACCTGTCCCCCCGCTATTCCCCAGCCTCTCCCCTGTGTCAAGCCCTTCACTGGCTTCCTATCGCCCAGAGACTCCAGTTCAAAACCCTCACACTGACATACAAAGCCATCCACAACCTGTGTCCTCCATACATCTGTGACATGGTCTCCCGGTATCTACCTACACGCGACCTCCGATCCTCCCAAGATCTCCTTCTCTACTCCCCTCTCATCTCTTCTTCCCATAACCGCATCCAAGACTTCTCCCGTGCTTCCCCCATACTCTGGAACTCTCTATCCCAACACATCAGACTCGCGCCTACCATAGAAACCTTCAAAAAGAACCTGAAGACTCATCTCTTCCGACAAGCCTACAGCCTGCAGTGATCCTCAACCTACTGAACAGCCGCACAGCCAGCTCTTCCCTCTCCTAGTGTATCCTCACCCACCACCTGCAGACTGTGAGCCCTCGCGGGCAGGGTCCTCCCTCCTTATGTACTCGTGTGCCTTGTTATCTGCTCATGTTTAATGTATTTGTCTATATTTGCCCCGTATTCACATGTAAAGCGCCATGGAATAAATGGCGCTATAAAAATGTATAATAATAATAAAAAAATTTAGCACAACTTTCTGACAATGGATTGCTGCTGGATCCGTTCTAATGAATGATTACTCTACATGTGAGCAGAGGCTAATGTTCACATTTCTAGCAACAATTTGTTAACAAAACTTATGCATACAGCATCCAGCTAAAGAAAATAATTATTTCAACTGGAACCAGTTCTTGTGTGATCTTTGTTCAGCTGATCGCTCAGCTCTGGACCTATCACACACAAGAAGCACTTGCCACCATGCTGATCTCCCCACTATTTGTGGAGGAGCAGATCACAATCTATTGTTCCCCATCAGAGTGGCTGCACAAGAATTACTGACAACATGACAACAGCCTAACAAGAAAATGAATCAGAAAAGTCACAGCATATATAATCACGAATCTTTCAGAAACATTCCCACACGTGTTTATTCCACCAGCCTCCCACTTGCAGGGACAACTGCCCTTTGACATCACAGCACTGGTACAAGCTCACTGACAGTGTAAGGAAGAAGTATACTTACGAGATGGGACGTAGCAGATTCTCAGGTCTCACTGGGTTCTTGGATCCTTGATCCTGGAAGTCCTTAGTCCTGGTTTTCTCTAGTTATGGAGGTCCTTAGTCCTGGGCTTAGGTGAGATCAGTCACAGATTGTGATAGTTCTGAAATCTCAGGACCTTAGGTGACAGCTTTATCCCCTGACTCTCCAGGTTATGGGCGGGGTAGTGTTTGAATCCCGTGCTGTGATTGGCCGGCACTCTGGGGGGCTCATGGTGTCAACTTCTTGTCACTTGCTATCCTGGAATTCTTTATCCTGGAATTCTTTATCTATTCCTATGCAATTAACTTTTGTTTCAAATGTTTTGGATACACTTGGTCCCCCGCTGGGCCACCTATGTTATCATGAAGACATGGTTCCCCCACTCCTGCATCCTCTCCTTACATGCCTGAGTGACATTTGTCCTGTGTTTGCACCCAAGAGCCAAGTATGCCTTAATATGTAGAGAAGTGATGACATCCAGTCAGTTTTCTGTCATAGATATAGTTCTGGAGCAAACATGGGATTTTTCAGGATATAGATACATTCACTGACACATAATTCTCCAAAATTCACCTCACAACTCGTCATCTTCACTTTGCGTTTCACATGAGGAGATTTTTTACATTTTTTTCTCAACATTTTTTTTCCTCAAAATTTGAAAAATTATTGAAAGGTGGAAAAGTGCATGACATTTTTTTTTAAATAAGTTTTTGAAGAGTTTTACTTCAAAATCTATCGCAATCTCTTCTAAATCACTTCAGAAAAAAAATGTCTCTAAAAATATTGTTTCTTGAAGCAACTCGCATTAAAAAAAAAAATCAGTGTGAACATAGCCTGAGAAATAGATGTATGTCCTAGAGTAGGTATAAAAAATCATCCAGAAAAGTGAGACGATTTTTTTTTCACTTATCCATATACAATCCGTTTTTTTACCGCAGCGTCTATTAACCATTTACAGTTTCCTAAGGTACAGAATTGCAATATATCCCTAAATATCGGATGTTACACTGTGGCTCGGTATGGCATCTGATTTGTGCCCCTATAGACCTGAATGGGCGAGTCTCATCCCATTTTTAGAATAAACTTGTGCATGCTGCCATGTTTTTCACATTCAGAAAATAATCGCTCCTCTGCAGCGCCCTATAGAATAACATTGGTCCGAGTGCTATCCATTTTGTACTGGTGCTGTCCATTTTGTACTTGTGCTGTCCATTTTGTACTTGGACTGAAAATACGGTCGTGTGAACAAGTCCTTGTAGGAATAAAATAATAAATGGATATTTCTCCATCTATACAAACATTTACTGGTGCTAAGGACTAATGATGGCATATTTTATATTTGTAATATACTTGATTCTCCCAAAATGTCTCCATTACACTTTTCCAGGGATCTAGCGTTTGCTCAGGTTATCATCGGTTACAAATAAAAATGATACGTGCCTGATGAAATCACTGTGGTGAAAAAACACTGCTTTTCTGTGATGTCAGCCATTTTGACGACAAAAAAAGAAAATGTAGGACAGCATTCAATTAATTGATGTGAATACTTTTCTGCCCAATGATGACAGAAGTATTCTAGGAGTGATACCTTTATTGGCCAACCAGAAAATAATATGTTTGCAAGCTTTCAGAGCACAGTGGCTCCTTCTTCAGGCAAGATTACAAATAGATTAATAAGAAAGAAGCACAACATTTAAAGAATGTTACAAGAGGACATTTGTTAGGGGGTGGGAAGTGTGATGAGTCCATAGATCAGCCAAGGTAATCAAATTAGGCATTTTCTTACAAATGGAGAGGAGGTGGGAAGTCTGTCCTACTGTGTCCAGGTCCAGAGAAATGTTTTCCCACTGGTGTGTCCACTTCATTCTTGATTGTGTGTCTGTGTAGATTCGTCCTAGTTTGTAATTTTTGCATGGTTTCCCCAATATAGATACTTCCAGTGCTGGGCCCACTTCCAGAGGACACTCTACTAGCCACCATGGATGTAGAGTCTCTCTATTCCAACATTCCTCATGAGGATGGAATTGCAGCATGTAAATATTTCCTTCAAAAGAACAATCTAGCCACAGAACCAACACTGCAATTTATCAGGTTTGTGCTCCATCACTATTATTTTTCTTTTGGGAACAATTTATACCAACAGTGTATGGGCAGCTCCATGGGAAGCAAAATGTCCCCACAATATGCTAATTTATTTATGGCGAAACTAGAGTAAGAATTTTTGTTATCTTGTTCTGTTAAACCTTTTGCATACTTCCGCTACATTGATGATCTGCTAATAATATGGACAGGCTCAAAAGATGATCTACTCACCTTCCACGATAACGTCAACAAGTTCCACCCAACCATCAAACTCACCCTCAACCTTTCAAAGACCCAAATACATTTTCTGGACATGACCATACACATCAAGGACAATGCCATACAGACATCCATTTACCACAAGCCCACCGGACGTCCGGCTTATCTTAGATGGAACAGCTTTCATCCAAGACACACAAAAAAAGGTAATTTTAAGGACCACAGGGAAAGAAAAATTTGGGAATACAAACTAATGAATATGTTTAATTCGTTGACACTAGGACTCAATTTAACACCTGGATTTATGAGTCACTACATGGATACAATTCACACCTCCACCAGAGGGACTCCATTCCCACCTCCTCTCCATTTGTAAGAAAATGCCTAATTTGATTACCTTGGCTGATCTATGGACACATCACACTTCCCACCCCCTAACAAATGTCCTCCTGTAACATTCTTTAAATGTTGTGCTTTTTTCTTATTAATCTATTTGTAATCTTGCCTGAAGGAGCCACTGTGCTCTGAAAGCTTGCAAACATATTATTTTCTGGTTGGCCAATAAAGGTATCACTCCTAGAATACTTCTGTCATCATTGGGCAGAAAAATATTCACATTGATTTTTCTGGCTAACACGGTACAACAATACAATTTGTTATTGTACATCAATTAATTGATGCAAAATTCAGTGATGCGATATTGTGGATTCAGAAAGTCTTTTTATTATTTTGAACTTATCACAAAGGAAGGTATAACTGGCGCCATTACTAGTTAATGTGAAAGGATAATAAAATGTCTAAAATAAATAAATAAATTAAAAAAAATGACAAAATGTTCCCGACACAGCCAGCTTTCCTACATACAGGAGTCCTCGTTCATTCGAGCCCTCCTATGTTCTGTGTTGCCCTTTCTCTCCAATAAAATGTGTCATACTTTGTTTCTCACTTCAAAAACCTGTCAAAAAGACTTAATTTCTTGCATTTGTGCGTTCACTTGTGTATTAGTCAAAACTGGAAATGGATCCTAAAATGAGCCAAAATATAAACCAATGAACTATATATTTCCTAGATCAGCTATACATTACACCTTTTCAATAATGGATTTAAATTGATCACATACAGACTTATAGCATTGTTTTTTACCCCCTAATTTTCCTTTTTTGTTTTCGCTTTTGTTTTTCCATTTCTTTAATTAAAGAGCCATAGTTATTATTTTTTCCATCTTCATAGCCATATGTGAACTTGTTTTTTGTGGGACGAGTTTTGATTGACATCATTAATTTTACCATATTATGAACTTGGAAATGGGGAAAAAAATAGTGAGGAGAAATGATGAATAAAACCCAACTCCATCAGTTTCTGGGGGTCAATTCTTATGACATTAATTATGTGGCCACATAATTCTGCAGGTCGCTACCATTATTGCGCTGCCATCCATGCATAGTTTTGTCTTTTACTATTTCAGCGGCTTCAAAATATTCTGAACTTTGTAAAAAAAAAAATGGAAAAATGGCAGCTTACAACAAATTGCAAACTGTCTGAGGGCTTCAATTTTGCATGCTGAGCTATAGATTTTATTGGTATAATTTCAGGCTGCATACTAGGTTTTTTATTGCTTTTTTGGTGAATGCACCTGTACAGGTCACTGTTTTATATTTTAATAGACTTTTATCGACGTGGTAATACCAAATATGTAGATTTTTTTTTTTACATTTCTATATTTTTTAGGCTGGAGTCACACTAGCGAGTTTTACGTACGTAAGATCGCCGAAAATACGTCTGTAAAACTCGCAAAACAAATGGCACAATTATTCTCAATGGGTCTGCTCCTATCAGCCGTATATAACGGATCCGTATTATACGGCTTTCTACGGCCGTAACAAATCGCAGCTTGCTGCGATTGTCAGCGTATTGCGCGAAAAATACACCAATGAAAGTCTATGGGGGAGCGTAAAATGCGGAATGCATACGGACCATGCGTGTGACTTGCGAGAAATACGCTACTCACTGGCAGATGTCCGGAAATGTCCAAATGCTCAATCAGGCAGGTGAGACATGCTAATTAGCAGAAAAAGCCAGACAGTGAACCCGGAAGTCTGCTGCACGCCTCCACGGAGTGAGATCTTCAAGATGGCACACATCATTAATGTTGATCTCATCATCTTGGTGCAAGAAAGGCCTGTTATCTGGGATCAGAGGGATCCCAACTATGCCAACAGGGCACAAAAAGAGGCAGCATGGAGGAGTGTGTGTGGGTCACTCTTCCCAAATTATGACAAAGGAAAAGAGAAAGGGTAGACTAAAAATGGTATGCACAACCCCAAATATCAAGACAATCGGTAGCTACATAAAGCAAAACACCTTTATTAAACACCTCAAAAAACATGTTAAAAACATTTAAAATCAAATATCCAAATCCCTATACCCACCATATCCCACAATAAATGACAGTCCCATAATACAATATGTTAACAGTAAAGATATATCCTACCCTAGGTGCACCTAATCAAATGTGCTCTCCTGCAAAATGTGCCTATACAGGCCGCAAAGGACTTGACCACAATATGTCAGTATCCACTGCTAATAACCAGAAAATGCAACATCAATGCCATACATGGTCCTAAGATAAAAATGTGGTGGCATGCTATATAACAGCCGTGGATACAACCTGTCCTGCATAAATTCTGGTATAAGGAGATGCAGCGATGTCAAAAGGCACAGGGCACCTCAGGGGTTAAATCCACATAGAGCCAGGGAACAAAAGAGCCCCAAAATGGCCCTGAGGTAGGAGGAGGATATGGTGGGTGCCTTCCCATTTTCTGGTTATTAGCAGTGGATACTGACATATTGTGGTCAAGTCCTTTGCGGCCTGTATAGGCACATTTTGCAGGAGAGCACATTTGATTAGGTGCACCTAGGGTAGGATATATGTTTACTGTTAACATATTGTATTATGGGACTGTCATTTATTGTGGGATATGGTGGGTATAGGGATTTGGATATTTGATTTTAAATGTTTTTAACATGTTTTTTGAGGTGTTTAATAAAGGTGTTTTGCTTTATGTAGCTACCGATTGTCTTTATATTTGGGGTTGTGCATACCATTTTTAGTCTACCCTTTCTCTTTTCCTTTGTCATGTTCTATATGTAGACTAAGTATTGCACCCCTTGATGGTTATTGTGACATTATATATTGGTGCGCCCCTTTCTATCTTTACTCTTCCCAAATTATGAGCAGCAGCCACGTGCGGCACAGCGGCAAATAAGTAAGTACACCCATGTTTGAAATTTAATGTTCTTGTTAAACAGCATGACCTTAGTACTTTGATTTTTAAAAATTGATTTTATTAATGAATACCCAATTTAATTTACAGCACACCAGTATGTACATGATAAACGGATTTCAATAAGTTTTTTAACAGATGTCCCTTACTAACATTGTTTGCAAGTAATTGTTCTTTCTGGGATAAAGGGTAGCGGACTGTGTCCTTGTGGCCTTACTTTAGAATTGTCTTATGTTTTCAAATTAACTAATAAATGTCTTCTCCAAATGTATATTCATATGCTAAAATAAAATTGGTTTAGTCAATTAAACCTTGTGAGACCACTCTGCATAATGGGCTAATCAATGTGTGTAATATTTGTGGTTTCAGTGGGTGATGTTACAACCCGATGGAGGAGCATCCGCGACCAATATAGGAGGGAGAGGCAGCAGCAGGAGCGGAGTGGGGCAGGCGCACCACCCAAGAAAAAAAATATATATATATTTTGACAGGCTCACTTTTTTGAACCCCAGCATGGACCTCAAGCCGTAAGTACAAACATCACAACCCCTTTTTTAAAATAATAAAACAAACATTTGTACTCAAAAACATTTTTCTTTACAGAACACAGTCCAACCTCACAGGCTCTGACTCAGAATTGGTCATAGACCCAGTGGGTGAAGGCGAAGAGGTGGCTGGTCCATCTTCTGCTCCCTCAGGCTCCATCCCTCAAGGATCCTCCTCATCTGGCCAGCCAGCTCCAGCAGAGCCAGAACAACAGCAAGAGGCCCCACAGTTGTCATCATCATCAGCAGCAGCAGCACCACCACCACCACCACCGAGCCAGGATGATCCTGGAAACAGCAGCAGCCCTACTGTTGACCTGGAGCGCTCACCACAGGCTGCAGTCTTTTCACAGCGTGCTCGCCGCAGGAGAGAGCTTATCCAAAGCCGGAGAAATGTGGATGCTGGTGTGATGAACTATCTGGCAAGGGTTCGTGAGGATGATGGGGAGGAGGGCTTTACCAGGAGCCTTGCCCGGTACTTAAGGCCAATAGAACGTGAGTTGAGGCTTCGTGTGAGAGGGTGCATTCAGATCCTGATTGATGCATGCACCCCCCCAAATAACCCCTACCAACTTATGGAATTTATTGAACAGTGGCAGATGTCACCTCAAAATATCCTGCGGCCTCAGAGATTACAAGGCATGCATACTCATGAGGGATCTGAAGCACCCCCTCCACTTCAGCCAACACCTCAACCACAACCCACACCCAACCCACCATGGCAACCTCAGTACCATATGGCCGGATATCGTCAACCATCCCAATATGGCCACTTGTCCACACCCAGTGCTGGAGGCTGGTCCCAACCTGGGTTAGGACAATATGGCCATTTTGGTTTGGGGTATGATTCCAGGCCATATGGTCAGCAACATCAGGGGTTACCTAGAAATCCTATCCAAAATATGCCAACTGTCCAGCATCATCCCAGGCATATTTTACCGCCAGCCACTACCACATCCTCACAGGGTTCAGCACAATTGGGCCTACAAAGGCCACCTGATGAGGATCCAGAGCAATCCACATCTCCAACACCTACCTACCAAGACTTGTGATTTTTTTTTCTTTTTTTTTTCTTTATTTTTTATACAATCTTGATGTTGTTTGTGCTGACATAGCACTTTGTAATGCTGCTGATGTAGTATGCTTATATTGGCCCAAAAAAAGGGTAATGAAAAGATTTGTCAAAAAAAGGTTATGCTAAAACAATAACCAACACTCAAATATTGATTTAAGTTTAAAGTTTTTTGCAAAAAAGCAACATCTGGTTGTGGACAATTCATTATTTCATCACACACACATGATAGGATCATACCCATATGCAAATTTTATAAATACAAAAGACTGATTTTTGAAAAGGGTAACCAAAAGATTTAATATAGAACACTAAACATACTAAATTGCATATTCTTGCCAGGGAGTAGCACCTTGAGGACTCATAAAATAATTGGTGAAAACATCCCGAACTTTGAGGCCAGAAATGGGACGACGTGGAGGAGGGACATATGGGGTAGGCAGAATAACATTGTTCATGAGGCTATCATCAATATTGGGTGAGGAACAATCATGTATGCGTGTAAAATTATGTAAAATAACACAGGCTTTGATAACTTCATTGATTGTAGCCTCACCTAGCTGAATGGCAGACTGAAGAACACGCCATTTTGCAACAAGAATCCCAAAGGCACATTCCACCAGTCTCCGCGCCCTGGAAAGTCTCAGATTAAAGACCCTCTGCCGGTGGTCCAGGTTGCGCCTGGGATAAGGCCTCATTACATGCCTCGTAAGTTGGAAAGCCTCATCTCCAACCAAAACAAAAGGCACTGCTTCCGCATTGGATCCTGGGAGTTGTTGTGGTGGTGGGAGGTTTAGCTGGTTATCACATAGCTGCCGACCCATTATGGACGAATTGAAGACCCTACAGTCTCCAGTTCGCCCATAGGCCCCAATGTCTACTGTCACGATATGGTATGAAATATCATAAGTAGTTCTCTAGCCTGTGTGGGCTAAGCCCCCCTTCTTGGAGCAACAGTTTGTAGCTGCAAATTCCTGGCTTTCCTTCTCTGAGAGTATGGGGGAAGAGAGGTTTTATTGCTCTGGGGTCGTAAATTCCAGGCTCAGAGGAAAGTCCCTCACCCCTCCCACATTCTCTAGTTCAAACTGGAAAAGTGGCTCCAAGATTCAGGAAAGATTCTTTGTTTAGTTTTTGTTATATATTAGGCAAACGATTTAAGCTAGAAATACGAAAATATATATTTTTATTCTCACTCGGTGTATCTACACAACCCGCGAAACACGAGCTTCTAACTCCATCTGGTAAAGAAGTAGGGATTTCTCTGGAAATATGTATCCCAGTTAGGACATATTTGATCTCATTAGAATGCTCACGTTAATCCGAGATGATTGATGGGTTTTTTAGGACGCTGACATGTTTTGTAGTGAAGTTATAGAAATCAGAGAGAATAGTTTAAAGTTTAGGCAGAATGTAGAGAGAGGAGGGTCTGGATAAGCCAGCCTTTCTGTGATGTCACAGCCTTGAAAGTATAACTGGCTGCACACATCCCCA
Organism: Ranitomeya imitator; assembly: GCF_032444005.1. NCBI lineage: Eukaryota > Metazoa > Chordata > Amphibia > Anura > Dendrobatidae > Ranitomeya > Ranitomeya imitator. Next base: position 648,105,793 of record NC_091283.1, on the reverse strand, counting down.
GCTGGGTCTCTGCTAGATTTCTTCCTGACTTCTTGTCCTCTCCTGAAGCCAGCAGCATCCCATGGACTGGGATATATGGAAACTGCCCTAGCCTGGTTGCCTGTCATGCTTTGAACATGTAAGTGTTGCTTTTTCTCATTTATTCCCTTTATGTTATAATTACCCTTGTACATATTTGCAATTGTCTCATGTATAACATCTTTATAAACTATTTTTGATAACGCACTGCCTAGTTATTTTGAATGGGATATACTATTATATATTAGTTCGTTCTCCTGCTCTAAACCGTACCCTAAGTCTCTTGAAGGGAAAATACGCTACTGTTACTGTTGTGTTGGGTTAGCTTCGGACCCGTTTAATCGAAGCTGGTGGCAGCGAAAGTGTGCTGACGGTTGGATTATGCTGAAGCAACTGCGGGTTTGATAATTATTGTTCCTGCCTGTGTGGGAGTAGTTATTGCGTCGCTGCAGCGTGCCCAATAGCCAGTACGTAGCAGGCAGCCTTTCTGGCGACTAATTACCCAGGGTGCAGTACCTAATCTGACCTGAGAGTAAGGGGGGCGCCAGAGAGCTGCAAGTGTTAAGTGGGACTGTAAGCGGGATATACATAAATCCCTGCAGTTCGTGGTATATAGAAAAGCAGTGGGATACCTAGAATAAGCCCCTGCTGTAAACTAAGAGGTCAATAGCCTTGTGTGTGGTTTTTTTCATCACATCGTGGAGTGGAGGGATAACTAAGATAAGCCCCCTGCACATGTGATAGCCGTCTGTTGGCCTAAAGTCACCTCAATCCGTGACGTAGGGGTGACGGTCACGGTGTGAATCCTGACCCATTGGTGACAGCGGTCAGGGGGAATCATGACATCTACAATTATAAACCTGTAGTTACTGTCAGCAACAGCTAACAGAACTACAGAGAAAAACTGCTTATAATTGTAGAATTGGGAACCAGAGTTCGGCGGCTTACGCACCCTGATATGTTTCCCATCCACAGCTCCAATGCAGTTAGGGAAGTCACAAGTGTCCTTGAATCCCCTGGCGATTTTTATCCAATCCTCCTGTTTGGGCTCAGGCATAACCACATCATGAAGCTTCTCCCATATTTGGAAACAGGTTTTACGAACAATGCCTGAAATTGTAGAATGCCCAATAAGGAACTCCAAGTGTAGTCCCGCATAGGACAAGCCTGTGTCCAGGAAGCTAAAAGAAATAAAAAAAAAAAAAAAAACATGAGTACAAAGAAAACATGAAGAAGCACAAGTGTATAGTATATTTACAAAGACTTTATGTCCAATCAAAAATTTTCTAATTCACATGGTTAGTTTCATACATTAACCACAGTTTTTTTATGTGCTTGGGCCATAATGTCAACATAAACTTACAGAAAACTACTAGAAGCCAACACATAGAAAAAAAGATCATCAACATACAGTATGTGCGAATGTTGAATACATATCGTAAGGTTAGGAGCAGACGCTCCTCAGCAGAGATGGCTTTTCTCATCCTTGTGTCCTCATAGGTGAGCCCAGGACGTAAGATCTCCAACAAGATATCAAAAGTCCTGATGGTCATGCGACTATACAGGTAAAACTTGGCAGGATGTGACCTCAAAGCTGAATATAGCCTCTGAAAATGTCCTTTACTCTGGCGTTGGGTCAATAGAGGATGCACCCACAATCTTCGTCCCCTCCTTTGCGGATCAACATTAACCGGATATGGCTGACCAAAGCGACGCGACAACAGCCAGTGAAGTAACACCCGCTGAGTTGTGCTTAAATACACATGGTCAGACATGTTTGTAAGGTGAAAGCAACACAGCCAAAAGAAGCTCCAGAACAAATAGGGCACATGGGAGGGGTTCCACCTGTTGTAGAGGGCTTAAATAGTGTTGTTAACCCCTTCATGACCGTGGGATTTTTTGTTTTTCCGTGTTCGTTTTTCACTCCCCTCCTTCCCAGAGCCATAACTTTTTTATTTTTCTGTCAATTTGGCCATGTGAGGGCTTATTTTTTGCGGGACGAGTTGTACTTTTGAACGACATCATTGGTTTTACCATGTCGTGTACTGGAAAATGGGAAAAAAATTCCAAGTGCGGTGAAATTGCAAAAAAAGTGCAGTCCCACACTTGTTTTTTGTTTGGCTTTTTTGCTAGGTTCACTAAATGCTTAAAATGACCTGACATTATGATTCTCCAGGTCAGTACGAGTTCATAGACACCAAACATGACTAGGTTATGTTTTACCTAAGTGGTGAAAAAAAATTCCAAACTTTGCTTAAAAAAAAAAAAAATTGCGCCATTTTCCGATACCCGTAGCGTCTCCATTTTTCATGATCTGGGGTCGGTTGATGGCTTATTTTTTGCGTGCTGAGATGACATTTTTAATGATAGCATTTTGGTGCAGATACGTTCTTTTGATCGCCCGTTATTGCATTTAAATGCAATGTCGCGGTGACCAAAAAAACGTATTTCTGGTATTTCTAATTTTTTCCCGCTACGTTGTTTAGCGATCAGGTTAATGCTTTTTTTTAGTTGATAGATCGGGCGATTCTGAGCGTGGCGATACCAAATATGCGTAGATTTTATATATGTTTTATTGATTTATTTTGATTGGGGCGAAAGGGGGGTGATTTAAACTTTTATATTTTTTTATTTTTTTAACATTTTTGTCAATTTTTTTTTTTTACTTTTGCCATGCTTCAATAGCCTCCATGGGAGGCTAGAAGCAGGCACAGCACGATCGGCTCTGCTACATAGCAGCGATCTGCTGATCGCTGCTATGTAGCAGAAATGGAGGTGTGCTGTGAGCGCCGACCACAGGGTGGCGCTCACAGCCACCGGCGATCAGTAACCATAGAGGTCTCAAGGACCTCTATGGTTACAATGGAGACGCATTGCCGACCCCCGATCATGTGACGGGGGTCGGCGATGACGATATTTCCGGCCGCCCGGCCGGAAGCGGTAGTTAAATGCCGCTGTCTGCGTTTGACAGCGGCATTTAACTAGTTAATAGGTGTGGGCAGATCGCGATTCTGCCCGCGCCTATTACGGGCACATGTCAGCTGTTCAAAACAGCTGACATGTCCCGGCTTTGGTGCGGGCTCACCGCGGAGCCCTGCATCAAAGCAGGGGAGCCGACATCGGACGGTATAGTACGTCCGATGTCGGTAAGGGGTTAATGATGATTTAAATGATTTGCAGGCCAGAAAACCGTTAAATGTCCATTTTGTGTTGCTGCGTGAAAAATACGCCATACGTATCACATACGGATTACACACGCAACAGCACATGCGCAAAATACGCGACCACACCTAGGCTACGCATTAACTACGGAAAGAGATTTCTGGAACATTTTGGCGTATTACGCGCGTATTACGGACGTAGAATACGTTCCGTATTGTCTTACGCTGAGTGTGACTCCAGCCTAACTGGGGAAATGAAGGAGCGATTGTTGTTGTTTTTAAATATGTATTTTTTTTTGCCTTTCACTTTTTTAAGTCCCCATTGAAGACATCAATCTGAAAAAGCTTGATCGCTTGTTGTATATACTGGAATACCATGGTACTGCAGTACTGTCAATCACGAGTAGCGGTCATAAATGCAGTACTGCCAATCGCTAACATCAGTACTGCCAATCGCTAACAGCAGACCTGTCAGTCACTGGCAGCAGTACTGTAAGGCTATGTGCACACGTCAGGATTTCTAGCAGAAATTTTCCTGACAAAAAACGGACATTTCTGCCAGAAATCCGCATGCGTTTTTTTCCGAGTTTTTCATGCGTTTGACACGTTTGTGCGTTTTTTCCAAAATGCATAGAATTGCGGGAAAAACGCGAAAAATCCGCAAAATTAATGAACATGCTGTTTTTTTTTACCGCAATACATTTTTTTTCACGGAAAAAAATGCACCATGTGCACAAAACATGCAGAATGCATTCTAAATGATAGGATGCATAATATATGCGTTTTAAGTGCGTTTTCATAGCGTTTTTATCGCGAAAAAACGCGAAAAAACCTGAACGTGTGCACATACCCTAAATCTTTGGTAGCAGTCATAAATGCAGCACTGCCAATCGCAGTACTGTAAATCTTTGGTATCAGTCATAAATGCAGCTTTCAGTGATTGACAGTATCATGAAAGGGATTTATAGCAGAGTTTGGAGCTCAGCTGGTCTCAGCGTTTTGTGGAGCGGGCACCAGCTTCATCTATGGCATAAAGGTAAATCACGGAGCCTCTAGTAGTTAATCTAGAGTAGAGAATATTAATAACATTTGTGTTTTCAATTACTCAAGTGTGTTAATAATATGTGTGTTAATAATATGACTAAAAATTGCCCAAAATTTGCCAAAAGAGTTTTGAGGAGTTTTGAGTTATAGAGGAAGAATTTAGTGCGTTTCTGGTCTAAAAACTCCTCAAAACACAGTATGATCAGTGTTTTTTGAGATGGAAAAGTCCAGTAATTTCAAAAGAAATCCGTATCAGAAATCTTTGCAGATTGTTAATGTAATTTTCAGTTCTTTTTTTTAAGATAACAGTTTTTACAGTATTTTTTGTTGCCCTTTGGCTTAATTGACAATATTACCGCAAATTCCACTGGGAACACACAACTTTTTTTAAACGCAATATGCTTTTTATAACCACATTATAAAAAACTTGCTGTATGAACAAAGTCTATCAAAATCCACCAAAAGCTTATTCAAAGAGTGTATGAGGCAATCACAAATAAATAAAACACTGCATGAACAAACGCCGAGGGACATTTTTCTATTGAAATTAATGCTGATTTATTGTGGCTTTATTTATATAAATGGGATATTAGAGTTTGCACAGCACAGTTAAAAATTAATTCCTTTAGGCCCTCAGAGCACTTATTATATCCCCTGCATTGTGCAGTTAATGTACGCCAAGTCCAGGTGTACACAGACAAAATGAAGGGATACATTTCTGAGGTAATTTTATGGGGCTAAACCATTTATGCCAATGCAAATTGTGCTTTTCCTTGGTTTTGTTAGAAAATGTATTGGCCCCAGTTTAGTATGATGATAAAGTCCCATTCTTTGGCTTCATTAGACCCTACATCAGATTTAATGAAACAAAAGTAGTGCAATAAAATAAAATGAATTAGCAACACGAACACACAGCAGAATTACAAGATTCATTTCTGTGGTAAATTATTTAGGGAAGAAAACCAACTATTTCTAAAAACAAAGAAAATAGTATTTTTCCTTCTTTCTGTATATTTTACCCCTTCAAGCATGGAGGGGCAGATAAACATTATTGGTTCCATTATTATTCGTCCCTGTATTTACCTGGTATCATACTTTTGTTATTAGATACTGAGCAGAAGTTTACATGAGATGAAAGTGCACATTTAGTAATATGAAGACAAATCAGAATTATGGGATTCAGTTCTGGGATAATATTTTTTTTTTTTTTTGGGGGGGGGGGGAACCAACTTGTGAAAAAACCCAGGTGCCATTCCTGTACTAGGCACATTCATTTGCAAGTTAATTGCTGAACCTCCAGAAGCTTTCAGAGGCAAAATCAGGACTCGGTGTTTATTGTACATATACTCCTCAACATTGAAATTGCAAAACCAATAATCACAGGCTGGATATACATCTTAATGATATTGAAATGACAGAAAAATAAAAATAAAAAATTCAAACTATCTTGATATATTTAGTATCACGTACAACTGCCATGCACACTGTCTGGAATCCAGACCGCTGCCACCAATATGTCACGATTCACACCGTGACCGTCACCCCTACGTCATGGATCGGGGTGACTGTAGGCCAACAGACGGCTATCACATGTGCAGGGGGGCTTATCTTAGTTATCCCTCCACTCCACAATGTGATGAAAAAACACACACAAGACTATTGACCTCTTAGTTTACAGCAGAGGCTTATTTTAGGTATCCCACTGCTCTTCAATATACCACGAACTGCAGGGATTTATGTATATCCCGCTTACAGTTCCACTTAACACTTGCAGCTCTCTGGCGCCCCCCTTTCTCTCAGGTCAGATTAGGTACTGCACCTAGGGTAATTAGTCGCCAGAAAGGCTGCCTGCTATGTACTGGCTATTGGGCACGCTGCAGCGACGCGATAAACTACTCCCACTCAGGCAGGAACAATAATCAACGCCGCAGTCACTACAACAACACCCAAAGGCCTGCACACGGTATTGCTGCCACCAGCTTCGATTAAACGGGTCCGAAGCTAACCCAAAACAGCGTAATTCCCTTCGGGAGGCAGGGTACGTTTTAGAGCATAAAGAACTAACTAGTAATAACTATTATACCCATAAATGTTTAGGCAGTGTTTATAGAAAAATATTACAAGGATGTTACAAAAGAGACAATTGCAAATATGTACAAGGTAATTATTAAAAAAACAAGGATTACATGAGAAATCAACACTTACATGTGTTCAAAGCATTGCAGGCAAACAGGCTAGTGGAGTTTCCATCTGTCCCAATGCATCAGTAGGTCTGAGTAGGAACAGGCTCACACAGACTCCAGCAGACAGACAGACCTCTGCTGGAGTCTGGCCAAAAAACTTATAGCTGCAGCCTGTGACATCACCAAAAGGGTTGAGTTAAGATCGCCCTCCTCTTTCTTCAGTCTTAGTAGATCTAACACAAGTTCTTCTAATGCCTGCATCTCCGCTCCAGAACATGTCATAGTCATAACAAACCCAGCATTCATCTCGTATTAATGTTGGCATTCTAATGAGACCAAATATGTCCTATTTGTGATGCATAATTACCGAGAAATCCAAACTCTTTACCTTATGGAGTTAGAAGCTCATGTTTAGAGTGGCAGATAGATCCGTCGATGGACTATAACAATATGTATTTTCCTGTTCCAATCTTAAATGGTTGGCCCAATATCTTACAATAATGGAACAAAAGACCCTCATGGATTCTAGAGATTTCTAATCCAGTTCTAGCTGGCAAAGCTTTCCAATGCAGCTATGCTGGTCGTAAATTCCTTTCTTCAATAAAACTCCCCCCACATACATTGGCAAGGCAGCTCTTGGCTGAGTGAAAGGGAAGGGGGGGGGGTTTGTAGCCCACAGCCTGGGCTAACAAGAGAAACTCAACTTATTTGATATTTCATACAATATCATCACACACACAATTACACATGGCATGCTATTAATGATTTTATGTTCTGCCCCACTGAATACACTTGGGCATGCAAATCAGCAAGGTCCACTGCGGACAGCTCCCTTTACAATTGCCAGCCCATGACATTCCAGATGAGTTTTTGGGCACTTTTCTATTGCAATTTCTTACCGTAGAGGACTGATATATATATATTAATTGGAAAACACAAATAACACCTGTCTCTTTCATGTCATTTTTTTTTTTTCAAATTTGGAATGTCCAGGTGGAAACCACCCCACTTGATCTGAATGGGCTGAGCCATTTCTATGAGCAAACCTATCAGTCATTCATATACATTACTAGTGATAAATTCTTTTCGAGATCACAGTACAGGGAGTACTGAGTAGAGATATTGAGTGGCCAACAGTATATAACATCAGTTTGTGGAAAAGTTAAGGTACCGTCACACTCAGCGACGCTGCAGCGATATAGACAACGAGGCGACCTAAACTAGATCGCTGGAGCGTCGCTGTTTAGGTCGCTGTAGAGACGTCAAACACAGCAACTCCAGAACGATGCAGGAGCGATCCAGTGATGTAACGGCGACTCGCTTCTCGTTCTTGCTGGTTGTTAGCTCCATGTCAAACAGCCGGAGTGTACCGACCTGGCTAGAAGGAGACGCTGCAACGCCCCCTATGCTCGTTGCTGGCGTCGTTGCTTTTGATGTCAAACATGACGATACATGCCGACGAAATAAAGTTCTGGACTTCTAGCTCCGACTAGCGAAGGCACAGCGGGATCCAGATCGCTGCTGCATGTCAAACACAACGAGATCGCTATCCAGGATGCTGCAACGTCACGGATTGTTGTCGTTCTCTTTGCAAAGTTGCTGAGTGTGAGGGTACCTTTAGGCTCTACAAGACTGTTCACAGGGGAATGGGGCCCATTTGTTAGTAACTGAATCACAAAAAAATTCTCCTCCTTGAGAGGACTAGTAGAGCAGATTCCTTTAAAAGAGATAGGAAGTTAACCCTTTTTTAGCATTAGGACTGTCATTGTCCTGTAGGTATTTTATGTTGTATGGCTTTGCTGTTTGACAAATGTCATCTTACAATGGCCCTCCAGATATCATCTTCCATAGCAGAAGTAAATGGCAAGAAGCCCTTTCTGTCCAAGTGGATGGATTGTGAACCCTAAAGGCTTATACAGCTTTGGAAGCATTGATTTTTTAAATAAAATGCATCTATTTGGGGATAAAAAATCTTTTTTCTATTTGGTTACATTGAAACTTTTCCACTGTTTGTTATCTATAGTCTGTGTAAAGGTACCGTTACACTAAACGACTTACCAACGATCACGACCAGCGATACGACCTGGCCGTGATTGTTGGTAAGTTGTTGTGTGGTCGCTGGGGAGCTGTCACACAGACAGCTCTCTCCAGTGACCAACGATCAGGGGAACGACTTCGGCATCGTTGAAACGGTCTTCAACGATGCCGAAGTCCCCGCGTAACAAAGGGTAAACATCGGGTTACTAAGTGCAGGGCCGCGCTTAGTAACCTGATATTTACCCTGGTTACAAGTGAACACATCGCTGGATCGGCGTCACACATGCCGATCCAGCGATGACAGCGGGTGATCAGCGACCAAAAAAGGTCCTGATCATTCCCTACGACCAACGATCTCCCAGCAGGGGCCTGATCGTTGGTCGCTGTCACACATAACGAGATCGTTAGCGGGATCGTTGCTACGTCACAAAAAGCGTGACGTTGCAACGATATCGTTAACGAAATTGTTATGTGTGAAGGTACCTTTACACTGTTGTGGAGAGTCCGCAAACGAGCTTATGCTAAGGGTTTGTTTACATGATCAGATAATCCTTTCAAGGATAAATGTTCATACCTCACAACTAGAAAACAATTGACCAAACTAGAAGATAAGGGCTTAGTGTATATAAGAATCATGAATAGAATGGTTGAATAAAGATCGTTATACTGTAACATCAAACATTGCGCACTGTGTTCCAATTGGCAGATATCTATTTTGGACTTTTGTCTGTCTAATTGTTGAATGATTGAGCAATTGCCATTTTCATTACACGATTTTCTAAAGTTGAACGAGATTGTTTTACTTGTCTAAACGATTTCATGCAAGATGAAATACGCATCATTCAGTCACCCAACCAATTCGCATTCTACAATTATGATGTATCAGTCTTACAATCTGACAGATTATTGACCAGTGTAAATGAGCCTTAACGGAATGTTCACATGACCATAGTTTTGGTCCAAGTGTTGTCTGTGAAAAAAAATTGACTACACTTGGAAAGTGTTAGGACCAATGTTATTCAGTTGCCCCTCCACTGTTCAGATGAATGTTTTTCCTCATGGACCAGATGTCTGTGAAACAAAAATCGCATCATGCATTAAATGTTTCTGTATTTTGAGTTAGACTCGCTTATTCCAGTCTATGGGTGCTCAGAAAATATTGCATCCCATACAGAACTGTATTTCATCTTCTCTGATTTTATTAATGGTATAAAAATGATGCTATATGGATTGAACATGAATGACAATACAGATGAAAAATTGTCCATTTATTCAGGAAGAAAATCAGGCAATTTTATATATGCTTGTGTCAACTTCACCTAGTGCCCGTCATTCCCATTATATGGCTGTGGGCCAAACTATGGTTCTGCCATCTTTTTCGTCATCCATCCTGGCCAGCTCTCCCATACACAGGATTGCTTGCTCAGGCAAGCATTACTATGGTTTCTATGAGACAGCCACTGACAGACATGTCATCCAGTGGCTTATCTCCAGGAAAACAAGAGGATCAGAAATTTGGACATGTCGGACCATTATTTCCCCCATGCTCAGTTGTACTGGGCCCCCATACATTTTAAAGCAAAAACTTATATAGAAAAAGATACCAGATAAAAAAAAAAAAAAAAAAAAATTTATATGGTCAATGAAAAGATATACAAATCATAAACACCTAACAAATTCATCAGACCAGAGATTATATATAAAAATTATTTTTATTCAAATAACAGCATAGCAATAAAAACACAAAAATATTACCATAATCATGCACATATACATGGAAACCTTTATTAAAACCAAACAATAACAATTATACATAAAAAATTAATACAAAAATAGAATGAAACTAAAAAATATATTAAAATGCTAATATAATGTATATATGTAAATAATTCTTTTTTCTTTTGATTAGGGATTTAGTATTTAATGTTACATTTAATTATCTTAGTACATACTATATTTGAACATAATCCCTGTATGTGCAGGACAGGGCAAACCACAACTGATTGGCATAAAATATATATATAAATATATATATATATATATTTATATATATAAAAAAAAAAAATTTTAATGTGAAAAAATAAATAAAACCATACAAAACATGTATGTAATATAAGAGCATATGCGATCTGAAAACTAACACTGTGAAAAAATATAAATCATGTGTAAAAAAAATATATGTGTATATATATGAAAAGTATATATATATATATATATATATATATATATATATGAAAAGTATATATATATATATATATATATATATATATATATATATAAAAATATGTGCCACAATTAATATAATTAATTAAATTAATAATAAATAAATAATAAAAATATAAAGTGTCTGTAATGTGATAAAATATGAATAATGTGCCAATTAAAACAATAAGCTGTGAAAATAAATCACAAAGATGCAATTATATACCAGATCACACATGTAGCCAAATACATCACACACATATAATGCAATACCATCTATAAATTACACCAACCAGTTTAGGGATGCCGCTGCCCCGCACACACCACTCCAACGCACGATTCGCTCGCTGCTTCGTCAGCCCCATACATTTTAGACTCTTGATCAAACCTGTTGACATCAATTGGTTCAGCAAACATTAGGGTACCGTCACACAGTGCCATTTCGATCGCTACGACGGTACGATTCGTGACGTTCCAGCGATATCCATACGATGTCGCTGTGTCTGACACGCAGCAGCGATCAGGGATCCTGCTGAGAATCGTACGTCGTAGCAGATCATTTGGAACTTTCTTTCGTCGCTGGATCTCCCGCTGTCATCGCTAGATCGGTGTGTGTGACACCGATCTAGCGATGCGTTCGCTTGTAACCAGGGTAAACATTGGGTTACTAAGCGCACGACCGCGCTTAGTAACCCGATGTTTACCCTGGTTACCATCCTAAAAGTAAAAAAAACAAACGCTACATACTTACCTTCGGCTGTCTGTCCCCCGGCGCTGTGCTTTCCTGCACTCACTGTGAGCACAGCGGCCTGAAAGCAGAGCGGTGACGTCACCGCTCTGCTTTCCGGCCGCTGTGCTCACAGCCAGAGCAGAGAAGCACAGCGCCGAGGACAGACAGCCGAAGGCAAGTATGAAGCGTTTGTTTTTTTTACTTTTAGGATGGTAACCAGGGTAAACATCGGGTTACTAAGCGCGGTCCTGCGCTTAGTAACCCGATGTTTACCCTGGTTACCCGGGGACCTCGGCATCGTTGGTCACTGGAGAGCTGTCTGTGTGACAGCTCTCCAGCGACCACACTACGACTTACCAACGATCACAGCCAGGTCGTATCGCTGGTCGTGATCGTTGGTAAATCGTATAGTGTGACGGTACCCTTAGTGTAAAGTGGATAGTAGGAATAAGGGGAGAGTTTGTAGATCTTTTCATCTTTATCTGAGCTCTTCTCAGCTGATTTATCAAATCAAACAGAAATCAAACAGCCTGTAAAATACAAACTGTGCAACATTTTTAATAAGACACAATTGAATCATTTTAAGCCTTAAATACATGCACTAAAATAAAAAATCTCCCTAAAGGTAGACAACCCCTTATAATAATATTTCTTATTTATTTAAGCCTTTCTCTGCATATATCTTTTTTATCTAATTTGCAAACATTGATGCAGGGTATATTAGTGTTGTACAAATTATTAAATCATAACTGTTATTCCCCCTGGTTTTTCTACTTGGATTAAGGTGTTTTTATGTTTTATTGTGAACCATCAATGAATCCAAATGTAGCTTACAATTTTATATTGATCAGCAGAAAATTAAATACAATAACAGGAATTATTTATGTTCATCCACAAATGTCCGATTGCTTTGTTGTGCTGACTTTGAGGGTATGTGCACACGTTGCGGATTCCATTGCGGATTTTGTGCGGATTTCGCCTGCATTTTTACACCTGCAGATTCCCATTATGTAATAGGTGTAAAACACTGCGGAATCCGCACAAAGAATTGACATGCTGCGGAAAATAAACCGCTGCGTTTCCGCAAGGTATTTTCCGCAGCATGTGCACTGAGGATTTGGTTTTCCATAGGTTTACATGGTACTGTACAACACAAGGAAAACTGCTGTGAATCCACAGCGCCAAATCCTCTGCAGATCCGCAGCGCACATACCCTGAAAGGGTTGTCTGTTAGATTCGACATCAGGGCACATTTACTGCGCTGCCACCTGCATCTGACAGCCATTGTCACCTACATGGGCTTATGAGGGCACAAGTTTGTGAGAACACGGAATTTGCTGTAATGTTTTTGATGTCAAAAACACTGTGAACCTGATGTGCCCTATTTAATAAGATCCATCAGTTTTTGGGGGACCTGATTGAAACACATCTATCATTTCTGAATTAGCAGCTTTTGAGAACATGGGTGTTTCTGCTTAGGTTCTAAAATACCCAAAATGTAAAGACAAGTCATGATGTGCACAGTGCCTTGTGGCAAAATGGTTTTTATTAGCATTTTTGGAAAATACTATTGACTTTTTCACAGATCCCCAAACACAATGCTCTTTTACGATCTCTACTCTTCAAGTAATATGATCAGATTAATGTTTTACCAGAATTTGTTCATGTCACATTCCAGTGACAATGCAAAAGGCACTGGGATCAGAAATCCCAATACCTACATGGTTTTCTATGAATATGCAGATGATTGACAGATCTTTCCCTACATAGAAGTGAGGCCTGTCAATCATCTGCAGCAGCACTGACAAGGGGCATCCAGGGGTGTTTCTGGACTAGTCTCATCTTTTACTATGGCCCCGTTGGATCTTCAAAGTTATTTTCTCTGATATACCAAAGTATTTCAGATAATAATATACTTGGCTGCGATCGCTTGGGCAGCATGAATCGCATGAAATGATATGCCTCTAATTTCATACAGTGCCATTTATACAGAATCCAACACATGGTGACATTCTCCATAGGATTCTATTGTATGGAATTATTCTGGTGAATATGAAAATTACATACACCACACGGCGTTACCCAGAGTGCCCAGAGCTCAGTAGTAAGGAGCTGCATGGACTTCATGGACTTATATTCATCTGATGTGCATGTATGTGGCCTTATAGTAAGAAGAGTATATTATGGTACAAAACTGCTACTCGTATCTATTATCTATCACATATCTATCTCTCTAGCTATCTGATTGGCATTGGCACCCCACTAAGCTAAAAAATGAATCCCATTTCTGTTATTTGCTAAAGGTACCTTCACACTAAACGATATCGCTAGCGATCCGTGACGTTGCAGCGTCCTCGCTAGCGATATCGTTCAGTGTGACACGCAGCAGCGATCAGAATCCTGCTGTGATGTCGTTGGTCGGGGCTAGAAGGCCAGAACTTTCTTTGGTCGCTGGCTCTCCCGCTGACATCGCTGAATCAGCGTGTGTGACACCGATTCAGCGATGTCTTCGCTGGTAACCAGGGTAAACATCGGGTTACTAAGCACAGGGCCACGCTTAGTAACCCGATGTTTACCCTGGTTACCATCGTTAAAGTAAAAAAACCAAACGCTACATACTTACCTACCGCTGTCTGTCCTCGGCGCTGTGCTTCTCTGCTCTGGCTGTGAGCACAGCGGCCGGAAAGCAGAGCGGTGACGTCAGCCAGAGCAGAGAAGCAGAGCGCCGGGGACAGACAGCGGTAGGTAAGTATGTAGCGTTTGGTTTTTTTACTTTTAGGATGGTAACCAGGGTAAACATCGGGTTACTAAGTGCGGCCCTGCGCTTAGTAACCCGATGTTTACCCTGGTTACCAGCGAAGACATTGCTGAATCGGCGTCACACACGCCGATTCAGCGATGTCAGCGGGAGAGCCAGCGACCAAATAAAGTGCTGGACTTTCTGCAGCGACCAATGACATCACAGCAGGATTCTGATCGCTGCTGCGTGTCACACTGAACGATATCGCTAGCGAGGATGCTGCAACGTCACGGATCGCTAGCGATATCGTTTAGTGTGAAGGCACCTTAAGGGTTATCACTTGCTCCTCCACCAACCAGGCTGACTGTTTTTCTCCAGCCAAGGAGATCTCAAGCTAACAATTTTTGAGCAAACAACCCCCCTCCTTTGTCCACCTTCACACATTTAATAGTGCAGGGTGCATGTGAAATCTGACATTGTGGGTGATAGGAAAGAGGCTTTCCCCCTAATACAGCTTCCTGTAGCCACAGGCTCCATTTTGTGGCATCCCACCCCCTTCCCTGTTCTTTGGCATCTACTTTAGACAGAGAGAAAAACATTCATGTCAAATAAAATGTCTGTTGAAGGAAACAAAGAGTTTCAACAAAACCTTGAGTCATTGCCATCTCACAACATAAAAAACACAGACCTTTTTTTTTTTTTTTTGCAAAAAACTCTTTTTAGGCATGATATTTATACAACACACCTGTGTATTTAATGGTAATTAGTTGCAAATGTCCATTCTTTTAATGAAAAGACAAAAAATCTTGACAACAATGAATTACAATAGATTTCCATGCTTTTTCCGGAATAGATGAGTTTCAATCCTTGCTCAGCCAGATCAGTGTTTGCCTCATGTTGTTCCACCTTCACTACTAATTTTCAGACCCATTAAGTTCAGGTTCCCTTCAGCCAATATCGATGGGTTCGATTGATGGTCCAATTTGTATGGGAGCGCCATCAGCTGATGCTCGGGGCAGCTGTCAATCATGCATGTCCAATTTTGGACTGCTGATCGCATTGTTCTCTCTGAGCTAAGCTGACAGCTGACATGTCAGTGGCGCTCTCTTAGAGAGCAGGAGAGTGCTGGGCCGAGCAATCGCTTCTGTTGAACAGTCGGTTTAGATGGCTGTTGGACGGACGATTGGCCAAATCATCACTCATCCGACAGCCTTCTCGTGTATGGCCAGCTCTATGGAATACAGATGAAAATAGATTCCAAATAGTCAAAGGTTTTCATGGGTGTAATTGCCCTGATTGATTACAGCACAATTTTCAAGGCCAAGTTCCCATCTTGCATAATTACTGATTTTTTTTCTTATGCTTTTTATCCATGTGTTTTCTGCAGGGGTTTACACAAAAGTAGACAATGTGGCTGTGGGGGCATCATACCATGGGCACATATGTGGGGGCATCATCATACTAATCTGAGAGCAGGGCAATGTATAGTCCGAGACCTGTAACCCTGATTCCAGCCATGTGTCACTTACTGGGCTGCTTAGTGTAGTTTTGATAAAATCACTGTTTTATCATCATGCAATTATCATTAGAGTCTAAACAGTAATCAGTAAGCACATCAAAAAGATGGGGTCGAGAGAAAACCACTCGTGTAACCCCCTTATTAATATTGCCCAGATGTCTCGGGTTATAAGGACAACTCCAATATACATATAAAACCAAAGAAAGGAGTAAACTAGTCCCACAAAACATAATAAAAATCAATAATGCTTTATTTTTACAGAAAATCATATCCACAAAAACACATGTAACACATAGATCCAGTAAACTGCTGTCATAGCAAATAAGGAAGAAAATCAGGAAGGGAATATACTGGTAAGCAGGGCAGCCTGCAGGGAACTAGTGCATCCACAGGGAAGCACAAGGGAATCACAGATAAGTATAAAGTGCAAAGTGCAAATACCAATACAAAATACTTTAGCACACCATTAGTGCTGCCAACATGTAAGTCACATACTCATTCCCAAGCGCTTACCCATCATATGAACGGATGGCTCCCCGCGGCTCCCAGCTACCCCTTGACGCGCGTTTCGCCGCCTAGCTTTCTCAAAAGGGGGCATCATACCATGTGCACGTATGTGGGGGCATCATCATACTAATCTGAGAGCAGGACAATGTATAGTCCGGGACCTGTAACCCTGATTCCAGCCATGTGTCACTTACTGGGCTGCTTAGTGTAGTTTTGATAAAATCACTGTTTTATCATCATGTTATTATCATTAGAGGAATAGTAAACCTGCTGCAATCCTAGACCTGCAGCAAATAAATGACTGATTTTATCTAAAATACACAAACGGATCCAGTATGTAATGCGATTCTGGAGTAAGTGTTTCTTCTCAGACAGTGTAGCGAAAACCTAGTGACAGGTTTACTGTAAGGATTTGTGCACACGATAAACGCTGCAGGTTGAATGCTGCATACTTGTGCAGTGTCCAATCCACAGCATCCAGATGTTACAGCACAGAGGACGGGATTTCAAGAAATCTTATGCCCGCTATGCATTCACCGACCCCTGTTTATCAGCCGGACATGTGGCGCGTCTTTCCAGGCCGCAGCATGTCTATTTATCTGAGGTACGATCCTACGCAAGAGAAATTTCACCCGTACAATGTATTAGGGGCGGTGAATCTGCATGGTTCAGTGAATACATGCAAATATCGCTGTGTGTAATAACCGGCAGCGATTTGGACGCAGTGGACAGTGCTGGCTCCAAAGTGCTACCAATTCCTGAATGTGTGCACATACGCTTAATGTTCCATATAGAATGGAGGGGTGGGGCGGGGGTGTCACATATTGGTTCTATATATTTTTTCACATTTATATATTTCCATTACCTAAAAATTAGCTGTAATAAGTTAAAATGTAAAGGGGTTATCTCACATGGGATATTTATCACTTCTCCATCCAATAGGTGATAAATGTCTGATTAATTCAGTTACAAGCTTTAATGGAGTAGTGCCTGAGCATTACTAATGTCACTGCATTCAGTGGAGTGATTTAGTGATTTAGCAGATTTTGGAATATGTCTTAAAGGGGTTGTTCAGTCCTGTGACTACAGACTTGTGAATCTTCTGCACGCGGTGAGGATTCTCCGGCACCGACTCGGGGAGTCGGTGGTCATGTGACCTCAAGAATGTAATCTGCATATTCCTGGCCACATTCTGACAAGATGGCCGTGGCCTCGCTCAATGCAAGTGAATTGAGTCAAGCCAGAAACCGTCGAGTCGGGAGCATGCATATCTTGAAGTGTCACAAAACTTTTGTGCAATTCGAAGTTATCTAAAACTTTTGTGATGTTTGTGGTTTTTGCACTAGTTTCTGCCAGCTCTGCCAATACTGGGCACAATGCCAGTCTTAATTAATTGGGTCCAGAATATCATATAAACCTAGAAGACACATAAATGTAACTAAAAGCAGTGATTTAATACCTTTTTAGCTTCAGAACAACAGTATTATCAGAAGTTAACGTAAACCTCAGCTGATACGTAATGCCCAAACTGTGAGCAGCATGTGTCAGACACTAGATATATCCACTCAGCCAGGTATGTTTCACTCTGGAACACTGTGATGTCCGACTAGTCTACACTGCCTACGGATTGGGCAACAAGTGTAACGTGGCAAATAGTGGTAGCCGAGGGTGAGATACTTGTCTTTCTCACCCTGGCATAATACATGAAGATGGCGGTCCTGGCTGGGTGTGTGGACCTTAGCTTCGGGATGTCACACCCTTGCAGGCAGCATGATGCCGGTGACTTTGGCTGGTCAGGACCAGGTCTTACAAAGTTCAATGAGAGACACCACCACTTAAAATGGAACGGTCGTTTACCGAACAGTAGGGTTGAGCGAAACGGGTCGAACATTTTCAAAAGTCGCCGACTTTTGGCGAAGTCGAGTTTCATGAAACCCGATCCGACCCCTGTGCGTGGTCGGCCATGCGGTATGCGACTTTCGCGCCAAAGTCGCGTTTCAATGACGCGAAAAGCGCCATTTCTCAGCCAATGAAGGTAAACGCAGAGTGTGGGCAGCGTGATGACATAGGTCCTGGTCCCCACCATCTTAGAGAAGGGCATTGCAGTGATTGGCTTGCTGTCTGCGGCGTCACAGGGGCTATAAAGGGGAGTTCCCGCCGACCGCCATGTTACTGCTGCTGATCTGAGCTTAGGGAGAGGTTGCTGCCGCTTCGTCAGAAGCAGGGATAGCGTTAGGCAGGGTCCATTAACCACAAAACCGCTTGTGCTGTAGCGATTTCCACTGCCCAACACCACCTTCGGTGTGCAGGGACAGTGGAAGCTCCTTTTTTTTTTTTTTCCTCAGCGCTGTAGCTCATTGGGCTGCCCTAGAAGGCTCCCTGATAGCTGCATTGCTGTGTGTACGCCGCTGTGCAAACCAACTGCTTTTTTCAAAGCACAAATCCTCTTGTTCCTTCCTTTCTGCACAGCTATCTTGTTTGTCCACACTTTTTATTTAATTTGTGCATCAGTCCACTCCTTATTGCTGCCTGCCATACCTGGCTGAGATTACTGCAGGGAGATAGTAATTGAAGGACAGTTCCTTTTTTTTTTTTTTTTTGTGGGAGATTAAGATTGACATTTCTGCTAGAGTGCCATCTCTGTCTGTGTCATCTCTCACTCAGTGGGCCATAGAAAGCCTATTTATTTTTTTGCTTGATTTGGGTTCCAAAATCTACCAGAAAAAATCACAACATCAATCAGTGGGAGAAAAATATTGGCCTCAGGGCTTGTGTGCCACTCCTTACTCCTGTGTGTGCCATCTCTCACTCAGTGGGCCATAGAAAGCCTATTAATTTTTTTGCTTGATTTGGGTTCTAAATTCTACCTGAAAAAATCAATAAATCAATCAGTGGGAGATTAATATTGGCCTTTGGGCTTGTGTGCCAGTCCTAAGCGTGCCAGCTGTCTCTCAAATAGTGGGCCATAGAAAGCCTATTTATTTTTTTGGTTGATTTGGGTTCATAATTCTACCTGAAAAAATCAATCAATCAATCAGTGGGAGATTAGTATTGGCCTTTGGGCTTGTGTGCCAGTCCTAAGCGTGCCATCTCTCTCTCTCAGATAGTGGGCCATAGAAAGCCTATTTATTATTATTTTTTTTATTGGGTTTATAAATTTTCCCTGGAAAAAAAAAAAAAAGTGGGAGATTAATATTGGCCTCTGGGCTTGTGTGCCAGTCCTGAGCGTGCCATCTCTCTCACAAATAGTGGGCCATAGAAAGCCTATTTATTTTTTGGGTTGATTTGGGTTCCTAATTCTACCTGAAAAAATCAATCAATCAATCAGTGGGAGAAAAATATTGGCCTCAGGGCTTGTGTGCCACTCCTTACTCCTGTGTGTGCCATCTCTCACTCAGTGGGCCATAGAAAGCCTATTAATTTTTTTGCTTGATTTGGGTTCTAAATTCTACCTGAAAAAATCATTAAATCAATCAGTGGGAGATTAATATTGGGCTTTGGGCTTGTGTGCCAGTCCTAAGCGTGCCATCTCTCTCTCTCAGATAGTGGGCCATAGAAAGCCTATTTATTATTATTTTTTTTATTGGGTTTATAAATTTTCCCTGGAAAAAAAAAAAATGGGAGATTAATATTGGCCTCTGGGCTTGTGTGCCAGTCCTGAGCGTGCCATCTCTCTCACAAATAGTGGGCCATAGAAAGCCTATTAATTTTTTTGCTTGATTTGGGTTCCAAAATCTACCTGAAAAAAATCACTAAATCAATCAGTGGGAGATTAATATTGGCCTCTGGGCTTGTGTGCCACTCCTGACTCCTGTGTGCGTCATCTGTCACTCAGTGGGCCCTAGAAAGCCTATTTTTTGTTTTATTTGTTTTCTAAATTCTCCCTGAAACAATCATTTTATTTTCTTTGGTTTCTAAATTATTCCTGAAAAAAATCATTTTTTTTGTATTTTTTTTTCTCTCAAGTCTCCCTGAAAAAAAAAAAAAAAATCTGTGGGAGATTCATATTGCCCCTTCTGCTTGTGTGCCAGTCTTGACTCCTGGGTATGCCATCTCTCTCTCTCTCCCCAATTGTGGGCCATAGAAAGCCTATTCATTTTTTTGCTTGATTTGGGTTCCAAAATCTACCAAAAAAAATAACTAAATCAATCGGTGGGAGATTAATATTGGCCTCTGGGCTTGTGTGCCACTCCTGACTCCTGTGTGCGTCCTCTCTCACTCAGTGGGCCCTACAAAGCCTTTTTTTTTTTTTTTTCTCCTAAATTCTCCCTGAAACAATCATTTCATTTTATTTGTTTTATAAATTCTTCTGTAAAAAATAATTTTTTTTTAATTTTTTTTTTTTCTGAAGTCTCCCTTTTAAAAAAAACAAACACAAATCAGTGGGAGATAAATATTTACATTTGCGCTTCAGTGACAGTCCTGCGTGTGTGCCATCTCATTTGTTGCCAACAACAACAGAGTGTGTAACATTGTGGCTGATTTTCGTTGTGGTCTCACCCACCTGTAAAGGGGTAGCTAAATCATACTGAAGTTATAGCTCACCGTGTAAGTTGTGTGACAGCAACAAATACCGTTCGTTTGGTAACGTTTTTAAAACAATGAGGAAGTCTGGTGGAAGAGGTCGTGGCCGGGGGCGTTCATTGTCAGCTGGTAATGAGGGTAGTGGTAGTGGTGGAGCATCAGCTGGTCGTGGGAAAAAAAATATTGCACCTAAGTCTGGAGCTGTGGAGCCAGGTTCGTCGTCTGGCTACACAAGGCCTCGAACGCTCCCTTTTCTGGGAGTAGGAAAACCGCTTTTAAAGCCGGAGCAGCAAGAGCAAGTTTTGGCTTATCTTGCTGACTCAGCCTCTAGCTCTTTTGCCTCCTCTCGTGAAACTGGTAAATGTCAAAGCAGCGCGTCGTTAGTGGATGTTCACGGTCAGGGACAAGTCGCTTCCTTGTCCTCTTCAGCAAAAACAACAACAGAGAAGAATGCAGCAGGCGACACAACGGGTTACTCCATGGAGCTCTTTACACATACCGTCCCTGGCTTAGAAAGTGAAGCAGTTAACAGTCCATGCCCATTACAAGTTGAATCTGACATGGAGTGCACTGATGCACAGCCACAGCCAGACTACTATCCTGGTCCTTTGACTCAGACCACAACATTGCCATCGCAGGGTGCTGATCAAGAATCAGACCCTGATGAGACTATGTTGCCCCATCACGAACGCTATACCACCGACCGACACGGTGACACAGACGAAGTTGCACACGAGCTACAAGAAGAGGTAATAGATGACCCAGTTCTTGACCCCGATTGGCAGCCATTGGGGGAACAGGGTGCAGGCGGCAGCAGTTCTGAAGCGGAGGAGGAGGGGCCGCAGCAGGCATCAACATCGCAACAGGTTCCATCTGCCGGGCCCGTATCTTGCCCAAAACGCGTGGCAAAGCTAAAACCTGTTGGAGGACAGCGTGGCCATCCGGTTAAAGCTCAGTCTGCAATGCCTGAAAAGGTATCCGATGCTAGAAAGAGTGCAGTCTGGCATTTTTTTAAACAACATCCAATTGATCAGCGCAAAGTCATCTGTCAAAAATGTTCAACTACCTTAAGCAGAGGACAGAATCTGAAAAGTCTCAATACAAGTTGCATGCATAGACATTTAACCACCATGCATTTGCAAGCCTGGACTAACTACCAAACGTCCCTTAAGGTTGTAGCACCCTCGGCCAATGAAGCTAGTCAGCAACGCAACATCCCTTCCAGCAGTGTAGGGCCACCATTTTCCGCACCACCTGCAGTATCTGTGCAGGTTTCTTTGCCAGGCCAAAGCCGTCAGGGTCAGGGAATCACCAGTTTCGTAGTAGGAAACACTGCATCTAGGGCACCGGTGGCAACAATACCATCTCCCACCGTCTCTCAGTCTGCCATGTCCACCGGCACCCCCGCTAGTTCCACGATCTCCAGCTCTCCAGTCCAGCTCACCCTACATGAGACTATGGTTAGAAAAAGGAAGTACTTAGCCTCGCATCCGCGTACACAGGGTTTGAACGCACACATAGCTAGACTAATCTCGTTAGAGATGATGCCCTACCGGTTAGTTGAAAGCGAAGCTTTCAAAGCCCTGATGGACTACGCTGTACCACGCTACGAGCTACCCAGTCGACACTTTTTTTTCCAGAAAAGCCATCCCAGCCCTCCACCAGCATGTTAAAGAGCGCATCGTCCATGCACTCAGGCAATCTGTGAGCACAAAGGTGCACCTGACAACAGATGCATGGACCAGTAGGCATGGCCAGGGACGTTACGTGTCCATCACGGCACACTGGGTAAATGTGGTGGATGCAGGGTCCACAGGGGACAGCAAGTTTGGGACAGTTCTGCCTAGCCCACGGTCTAGGAAACAATTGGCTGTAGCCGTTCGCACCCCCTCCTCCTCCTCTTCGTCCTCCTGCAGAAGCGAGAGCTCGTCCACAGACCGCAGTCGCACAACCACTCCATCCGCAGCTGCCACTGTTGCACACCAGGTCTCCCATTATGGGGCAGCTACTGGCAAACGTCAGCAGGCTGTATTGGCTATGAAGTGTTTGGGCGACAACAGACACACCGCGGAAGTTCTGTCCGAGTTCTTGCAGAAAGAAACGCAGTCGTGGCTGGGCACTGTAGATCTTGAGGCAGGCAAGGTAGTGAGTGATAACGGAAGGAATTTCATGGCTGCCATCTCCCTTTCCCAACTGAAACACATTCCTTGCCTGGCTCACACCTTAAACCTGGTGGTGCAGTGCTTCCTGAAAAGTTATCCGGGGTTATCCGACCTGCTCCTCAAAGTGCGTGGACTTTGCTCACATATCCGCCGTTCGCCCGTACACTCCAGCCGTATGCAGACCTATCAGCGTTCTTTGAACCTTCCCCAGCATCGCCTAATCATAGACGTTGCAACAAGGTGGAACTCAACACTGCACATGCTTCAGAGACTGTGTGAACAGAGGCGGGCTGTTATGTTTTTGTGGGAGGATACACATACACGGGCAGGCAGTAGGATGGCAGACATGGAGTTGTCAGGTGTGCAGTGGTCGAAGATTCAAGACATGTGTCAAGTCCTTCAGTGTTTTGAGGAATGCACATGGCTGGTTAGTGCAGACAACGCCATAATAAGCATGAGCATCCCCCTAATGCGTCTGCTGATGCAAAGTTTGACGCACATAAAGGATCAGGCGTCTGCAGCTGAGGAAGAGGAAAGCCTTGATGACAGTCAGCCATTGTCTGGCCAGGGCAGTGTACAAGACGAGGTAGCGGGCAAAGAGGAGGAGGAGGACGAGGAGGATGATGGGGATGATTATATTTTTAATGAGGAAGCTTTTCCGGGGCCACTGGAAATTGGTGGCGCGGCAAGGCCGGGTTCTGGTTTTTTGAGGGACACAAGTGACGTGGATTTGCCTGAAACTGCCCCTCAACCAAGCACAACCGCAGATTTGAGAACTGGAACTTTGGCCCACATGGCGGATTATGCCTTACGTATCCTCAAAAGGGACACACGCATTACTAAAATGATGAATGATGACGATTACTGGTTGGCCTGCCTCCTTGATCCTCGCTATAAAGGCAAATTGCAAAATATAATGCCACATGAGAACTTGGAACTAATATTAGCAACCAAACAATCAACTCTTGTTGACCGTTTGCTTCTGGCATTCCCTGCACACAGCGCCCGTGATCGTTCTCACACGAGCTGCAGGGGCCAGCAGACCAGAGGAGTTAGAGGGGCAGAAATCAGAAGTGGCGTTGGCCAGAGGGGTTTTCTGACCAGGTTGTGGAGTGATTTTGCTATGACCGCAGACAGGACAGGTACTGCAGCATCAATTCAAAGTGACAGGAGACAACATTTGTCCAGTATGGTTACAAACTATTTTTCATCCCTTATCGATGTTCTCCCTCAACCGTCATTCTCATTTGATTACTGGGCATCAAAATTAGACACCTGGCCAGAATTGGCAGAATATGCATTGCAGGAGCTTGCTTGCCCGGCAGCTAGTGTCCTATCAGAAAGAGTATTCAGTGCTGCAGGTTCAATACTAACAGAAAAAAGGACTCGTCTGGCTACCCAAAATGTAGATGATCTAACCTTCATTAAAATGAACCACAACTGGATTTCAAAATCTTTTGCCCCACCTTGCCCGGCTGACACCTAGCTTTCCTATGAAAAGGTCTTGCCTGTGGACTATTCTGAATGCCTTTTCCAATCTCGTAATTTTCAGCACCTGATTGTCCAGCATACGACATGTTTACACCTCACTAAATGGCCAAACTCCCCACACGGGGCCGTGGTATCGACACTTGGCGACAGCACCCGTGAGAGTGCAGTTTGTCTGAAGAGGTGGGTGAGCCCGCTTTTGGTCGACGGCACTGCCACTGGGCCCCTCCTAGTACAATAAAGTGTCTCTGACGGTGGTGGTGCGCACCCAACGTCAGACACACCGTTGTAATATGAGGGGCCCTGGGCCTGTACCGCCGGCCACAAGACAGTTTCCCCCCACCCCAGCTCAAACAGTGCTCTACCACTTGCAAAATTATCTCACAGCTCCACCAATGTTTAGTCTATGCGCTGACATCCTTCAATGCCTGCCACTGACAATACCATTGTATTGACATTTTTGTTATGTTAGGCCTTCGATGCCTGTCTGTGGTCACTCCTTCCACTAGGCCTCCACTGACCACACCACTGCTGCCCGTGTACCCCTGGAACCAATTTAAAATTGCCTACAGCCATGTGTTATTATTTTAGGCCTTCGATGCCTGTCTGCGGTCACTCCTTCCACTAGGCCTCTACTGACCACACCACTGCTGCCAGTGTACCCCTGGAACCAATTTAAAATTGCCTACAGCCAGCCCAATTTTTTTATTTTAGGCCTTCGATGCCTGTCTGCGGTCCATTCTTTCAACTACTACTACACTGACCAGGTCACTGCTGCCCGTGTACCCCTGGAACCAATTTAAAATTGCCTACAGCCATGTGTTATTATTTTAGGCCTTCGATGCCTGTCTGCGGTCACTCCTTCCACTAGGCCTCCACTGACCACACCACTGCTGCCCGTGTACCCCTGGAACCAATTTAAAATTGCCTACAGCCATGTGTTATTATTTTAGGCCTTCGATGCCTGTCTGCGGTCACTCCTTCCACTAGGCCTCCACTGACCACACCACTGCTGCCCGTGTACCCCTGGAACCAATTTAAAATTGCCTACAGCCATGTGTTATTATTTTAGGCCTTCGATGCCTGTCTGCGGTCACTCCTTCCACTAGGCCTCCACTGACCACACCACTGCTGTCCGTGTATCCCTGGAACCAATTTAAAATTGCCTACAGCCATGTGTTATTATTTTAGGCATTCGATGCCTGTCTGCGGTCCATTCTTTCAACTACTACTACACTGACCAGGGCACTGCTGCCCGTGTACCCCTGGAACCAATTTAAAATTGCCTACAGCCATGTGTTATTATTTTAGGCCTTCGATGCCTGTCTGCGGTCACTCCTTCCACTAGGCCTCCACTGACCACACCACTGCTGCCCGTGTACCCCTGGAACCAATTTAAAATTGCCTACAGCCATGTGTTATTATTTTAGGCCTTCGATGCCTGTCTGCGGTCACTCCTTCCACTAGGCCTCCACTGACCACACCACTGCTGCCCGTGTACCCCTGGAACCAATTTAAAATTGCCTACAGCCATGTGTTATTATTTTAGGCCTTCGATGCCTGTCTGCGGTCACTCCTTCCACTAGGCCTCCACTGACCACACCACTGCTGCCCGTGTACCCCTGGAACCAATTTAAAATTGCCTACAGCCATGTGTTATTATTTTAGGCCTTCGATGCCTGTCTGCGGTCACTCCTTCCACTAGGCCTCCACTGACCACACCACTGCTGCCCGTGTACCCCTTGAACCAATTTAAAATTGCCTACAGCCATGTGTTATTATTTTAGGCCTTCGATGCCTGTCTGCGGTCACTCCTTCCACTAGGCCTCCACTGACCACACCACTGCTGCCCGTGTACCCCTGGAACCAATTTAAAATTGCCTACAGCCAGCCCAATTTTTTTATTTTAGGCCTTCGATGCCTGTCTGCGGTCCATTCTTTCAACTACTACTACACTGACCAGGGCACTGCTGCCCGTGTACCCCTGGAACCAACATCAGAAAATATAAAAATAAGTATTTTGCTTACAAAAAAAGAAAATACTGGAGAGATATCAAATGCAGACATTTTAACATTAAAAACAAACACACAACTAAAATCTGGTACAGTACTAAAAATGGCCACCAGCTACAATTACTTTCTCCTGCAAGTAGTTAACTGAAAGGTTTTTTAAATTGAAAACACAGATATGGCATCCACCGAGTGTTGTCCTGTCGCGTCTTCTTTATATTATTGCCGAGTAGATGCAAAACAATGAAAATAATAAAATCATTAATTACCAAAATAATAGAGAAAGTCAACACCACATTGCAAATAAACATTCATTCCAAATAAAGAAGCAGGGCGCGTCCGAGGGTGAGTATATACCTAATAAGAATATAATCACCCTCGGACGCGCAATGCTTATTTCCAACAGCCTTCCTTCCTAAGAATCAGCCCTTCCGTGGTGTAGAGAGACGTTGTGTTACACTCCAAGGTGTTCCCCAGGTTGCCTTTCCTGAGCTTCGATCTTCCGGCTCTCGTTTAGTAGTTGTTGGAAACTACGCTGCATTAGGCCTTCAAATTGGGTATGGGGTGTAGCGAGAGGGTGTGTTACACTCCAAGGTGTTCCCCAGGTTGCCTTTCCTGAGCTTCGATCTTCCGGCTCTCGTTTAGTAGTTCTTGGAAACTACACTGCATTAGGCCTTCAAATTGGGTATGGGGTGTAGAGAGAGGGTGTGTTACACTCCAAGGTGTTCCCCAGGTTGCCTTTCCTGAGCTTCGATCTTCATGCTCTCGTTTAGTAGTTGTCGGAAACTACGCTGCATTCGGCCTACGAATTGGGTATGGGGTGTAGAGAGAGGGTTTGTTACACTCCAAGGTGTTCCCCAGGTTGCCTTTCCTGAGCTTCGATCTTCCGGCTCTCGTTTAGTAGTTGTTGGAAACTACGCTGCATTAGGCCTTCAAATTGGGTATGGGGTGTAGAGAGAGGGTGTGTTACACTCCAAGGTGTTCCCCAGGTTGCCTTTCCTGAGCTTCGATATTCCGGCTCTCGTTTAGTAGTTGTTGGAAACTACACTGCATTAGGCCTACAAATTTGGTATGGGGGAAACATTGGCGCATCTGCGGTCCCTCCTTCCTCTAGGCCTCCACTGACCTGTCTACTGCTGCCCGTGTTCCCCTGGAACCAATTTTAAATTGCCTACAGGCAGCCCAATTTATTATGTTAGGGCTTCGAAGCCTGTCTGCGGTCCCTCCTTCCACTAGGCCTCCACTGACCTGTCTACTGCTGCCCGTGTACCCCTTGAACCAACATCATAAAATAAAAAAAAAAGTATTTTGCTTATAAAAAAGAAAATACTGGTGAGATATCAAATGCAGACATTTTAACATTAAAAACAAACACACAACTAAAATCTGGTACAGTACTAAAAATGGCCACCAGCTACAATTACTTTCTCCTGCAAGTAGTTAACTGAAAGGTTTTTTAAATTGAAAACACACATATGGCATCCACCGAGTGTTGTCCTGTCGCGTCTTCTTTATATTATTGCCGAGAAGATGCAAAACAATGAAAATAATAAAATCATTAATTACCAAAATAATAGAGAAAGTCAACACCACATTGCAAATAAACATTCATTCCAAATAAAGAAGCAGGGCGCGTCCGAGGGTGAGTATATACCTAATAAGAATATAATCACCCTCGGACGCGCAATGCTTATTTCCAACAGCCTTCCTTCCTAAGAATCAGCCCTTCCGTGGTGTAGAGAGACATTGTGTTACACTCCAAGGTGTTCCCCAGGTTGCCTTTCCTGAGCTTTGATCTTCCGGCTCTCGTTTAGTAGTTGTTGGAAACTACGCTGCATTAGGCCTTCAAATTGGGTATGGGGTGTAGAGAGATGGTGTGTTCCACTCCAAGGTGTTCCCCAGGTTGCCTTTCCTGAGCTTCGATCTTCCGGCTCTCGTTTAGTAGTTCTTGGAAACTACACTGCATTAGGCCTTCAAATTGGGTATGGGGTGTAGAGAGAGGGTGTGTTACACTCCAAGGTGTTCCCCAGGTTGCCTTTCCTGAGCTTCGATCTTCATGCTCTCGTTTAGTAGTTGTCGGAAACTACGCTGCATTAGGCCTACAAATTGGGTATGGGGTGTAGAGAGAGGGTTTGTTACACTCCAAGGTGTTCCCCAGGTTGCCTTTCCTGAGCTTCGATCTTCCGGCTCTCGTTTAGTAGTTGTTGGAAACTACGCTGCATTAGGCCTTCAAATTGGGTATGGGGTGTAGCGAGAGGGTGTGTTACACTCCAAGGTGTTCCCCAGGTTGCCTTTCCTGAGCTTCGATCTTCCGGCTCTCGTTTAGTAGTTCTTGGAAACTACACTGCATTAGGCCTTCAAATTGGGTATGGGGTGTAGAGAGAGGGTGTGTTACACTCCAAGGTGTTCCCCAGGTTGCCTTTCCTGAGCTTCGATCTTCCGGCTCTCGTTTAGTAGTTCTTGGAAACTACACTGCATTAGGCCTACAAATTGGGTATGGGGTGGAGAGAGATGGTGTGTTACACTCCAAGGTGTTCCCCAGGTTTCCTTGCCATTGCTTCGGTCTTCCGACTCTCGTTTAGTAGTTGTAGAAAAGTACACTGCATTAGGCCTACAAAATGGGTATGGGGTGGAGAGAGATGGTGTGTTACACTCCAAGGTGTTCCCCAGGTAGCCTTTCCTGAGCTTCTATCTTCAGGCTCTCATTAAATTGTGGTTAAATGGAACAACTGCATTTGGCGTACTAGTTGGTTTGGGGCCTACTATCGGTGTCTGCCACTCCTTGCTGTTCTCCTGGTTTCCTGTCCTGAAATTCCATTTTCAGGCTCTCGTTAAGTAGTTGTTAATGTTAGACTGCATTTGGCCTACTAGTTGGGTTGGGGCCTACTATCGGTGTCTGCCACTCCTTGCTGTTCTCCTCCACTGAACAAAGCTGTGCCGCCTGTTTACTACGGTTGCCAATTTTGAACTGCATTTCGACTACTTACTGATTTGGCCCTACTCTCTGTGTCAGCCTCTCATTCCAGTTGTCCTCCACTGCAATGCCCCCTGGTTATTCCTGTGTTACCAATTTTGAACTGCATTTAGCCCACTTTATTCTTTGGGCCTATATCTGTGTTTCCACTTCATCGTGCCCATTGCCCAGCCAGTGATAGATGAGTCTGCTGGTACATTGACCCATAACGCAACATTCCCCGTGCATGCTACACAACAACATTGTGACCCTGCTGAAAGTCAGGTTGCTCTTCCCGCATACCATACCACCTTACACGGGGACAAAGAGGAAGGTGCAGATGAAAGTGCAGGTTCCTTCATCAGGTGGGGGGAGGAATACTAGTTGGCGACGTCACTGGCACAGGGCCTCTCATAGTACGCAAAAGTGTTGCTGCCGGTGGGAGGCGCCCCCGCCGTGCAAACACACCGCTGTACTTTGAGGGGCCCTGTGCCAGTGCCAATGCCAACAAGTGGGCCCCCCCTGCTTGCTCAGGATCACAGCACTTGCAAAGTTGAAATACTTACCTCTCCCTGCTCCACTGCCGTGACGTGGTCCAGATTTCCTGGGCCCACTAATTACTTGAACCAGCCCTACCCCACACAACTTTAGCCAAATGACCCCCAATTTCAAATGCCTTCCAATTATTATAAGGTAAATTACGCTTGACAAGCTTCATTAAGAAGAATGGATGGTTTTGACATTAAAATGGGCACTCTAGGTGTTTTCCTGGCCCCCACTCACTGCCGACTATGCTGCCCCATTGACTTGCATTGGGTTTCGTGTTTCGGTCGATCCCGACTTTACGTCATAATCGGCCGATTTCACTCGACCCGACTTTTGAGATAGTCGGGTTTCGCGAAACCCGGCTCGACTCTAAAAAGGTCAAGGTCGCTCAACTCTACCGAACAGTAACTTGGTGGGAATTATGTACAACAGATAGTGGGTGCATAACTTCATGAACATTTAACTTAATACATGGAACATCTTCCTACACATTTTCTGTCTTCCCTTACTTAGTCCTCTGGCTTCACCATCACTCAGCATGGTACTTCAGAAGCTTCTCTCATCCTCCTATTAAAAGTGAATATGATCTCTGCCACAGTAGATGGGAATAGACAGAACACGTTGATCAGAGCTGTGCTGTTCTGCTAAGTTCATTGTTTACATCCAATCAACTCCACAGTTGAGAACAGCTGTGTAGTGTGGGTGCTGGATGATGGATCCCCCATCTATCTGATAAGATAAAGGTCTCTGATCTGTAGGCCATCAATATCTTAAAGAGAACCTGATGCTTGATTCACATTGCTCAATTTTCAGACCGCATGACTTAGGGCCTGGCTGCACAATTGCAACCAGGTATGTTTTTCTCTGAATCGCTTCAGTGTTCCAATTTGTCCTGAGTACGCTGATACCCCATATGTGGGGGGACCACTGTTTGGCAGGACGGCAGGTCTCGGAAGGGAAGAAGCGCCGTTTTACCTTTTCAACGCAGAATTTCCTGGAATTGACTTCGCACGCAATGTTGCGTTTAGCGAGCCCTTGATGTGCCTAAACAGTGGAAACCCCCCGTCTGCATTTGACAGCGGCATTTAACTAGTTAATAGGTGCTGGCAGATTGCGATTCTGCCCGCGCCTATTACGGGCACATGTCAGCTGTTCAAAAGAGCTGAAATGTCCCGGCTTTGATGCGGGCTCACCGCGGAGCCCTGCATCAAAGCAGGGGATCTGACCTCGGACGTACTATCCCGTCCGAGGTCAGAAAGGGGTTAAAGTAATCAAACACAAAAAGTCCAACTTTTAAGACCATGTTCACACGGTCAGTATTTTACCTCAATGTTTGTAAGCCAAAACCAGGGCTTGATGATCAATGCAAAAATGGTGCACGTGTTTCTATTATACATTTCCTTTGGTTTTGGCTTATAAATGTTAAATACTGACTGTGTGCACGTGGCCTAAGTAATTTGCATACAGCATTGTTGGGCATTAAATTAAAAAAATAAAAATACAAATTTAAAAAAAATATTTTTTAATCTTATAAGAACCAAAGACAGACATCTCTGAAGCTAATAGAAACTATTTTTAAATAATACTGTTTTTTTCTATTCCTCATGGGATAATAGATTTGGCGTCAAATGAGAATCACACTGGAATACAAAAATCAAGAAATAAAATCTGTAGTACATACTGAATACTTTAAGATCATAGTACAGCAAATAATATTCACAGTATCAAACACCTTGAAAACAAATAAAATTCTAAGTAAACAATATCTAGAAGGAACTCAATTAATGAGAATGAGTCACCCCTCCTACCATCAAACACTTAATAACCAAATGGCAATGTATAATAAAGAGGCCGAGCATGTCAGAGAAGGCTGGGTTATAGCCACGTGCAAGTGACCTTCTCTTAGCATCGGCCATAGTGGTTACATTAATGGATGAGCCATGATCAATAAAGTGCAAAGGGGGTAGCAGCATATTTGTAGAACACTATGCTGTAAGGGTTCAAATAACATGCCCACCCCACCTGCAGTGTTCCAAGGTGCCTATGCTCCATTATATGTCCCAGCTGCAGAAAAAGCAGCTGAGGGTTCAATATGTCATGTAAACCGTAAGTACTTAAAGTCCATAAAAAAGAGAAAAAAAATTTGATTAGATTATGACCTGCCATTTCACTTCTTTGTAAAGAGCCCCCTCAAAAAGGATGAGGGTTTGTGCATTCTTTGCAGATAGTAAAGAGTCAGTTCCATCCTGGCTTGGTCTGTCCTTCAGGTAATCAACATTCTTATAAAAGTGGCAAAGTGAAAAAAAAAACAACTCAAGGATGCAAAGGAATTACACTTGGAACCCATTGTCATCATCCCTGAAAGGTGAATCCAGATGCTGGCCGCCAGAACGTCTCTCAGCATCACGCTTGGCTTTTTCAGCTCTCCGTAAGAAATGTAATTCCTTGGTGGCTACCATCGCCAGGATATGCAATGGGCTGATATTTCCACATTCCTCAAAGTCTGAAGGAGAAAGTGTTACATCATCATCTGTTGAATCATTAACTATTGAATTGCAACGTCTTTTCTTGTTGGGCTGTGAAGATGTGGGCAGTTCCTGAGATGTCCATTCAGTTTTCACGCCTTGGACCACATCCTGCACAGCGACATCAGGACTCACAGTAGTTAAAGCATGAAAAGGTTGTCTAACAGGGTAGATAAGAGGCAGAGGTACCAAGTTACCAGCCATAGTGGGGACAACCAGTATGCCAGGTATGGTATGGTGTGTCATCGACGATAAGGCAATTGGTCTTTGCTGGATTGGAGGAGACTCGGGGTTCTTGTTTCCCTTCAGAGAGATCGTGCACTGGTTAGGGTCTTTACCATCCTTACGCAGCATGTCCGGCAAGGTCCGTCTCCGAGCATTTATAAACCAGTTGCTAATCTACACGTGAAAAGAGAAAATGATCAGCTAAATCCTTACATGATCAAACAATTATAGTATTGCAGGGGGTGTACGAGATATAGAAAGCACTGCTAAGACTTTGCATGGTATTGTAGAGCAGCCCCAAGTAAGGGAATAATGCCATGCTGCCATACCACAAAGTCAAGAGAGACACTATTTAAGGGGGAAAGTCATTTTTCTTTCAATCTTTTTTTTTTTTTTTGCAACAAGTACAAAAGCATTGACGGGTTCCAGAAAACCAATTTTGATACCCCCCCCCCCCCCACCACCACCACTATTATGCCATTATTATTCAACTACCCTAAAATGCTGGCTTCAAAGGAGAACCCACTGGGTACTCATATACAAGAAATGTTTGGGGGTCGTACCTGCAGCACTGTGAGACGAGTCTGTAGAGATAACATATCTTTCTCCGTGTCTGAGGGATAAGCATTGTGTCTGTGCTCATACAACCAGTCGCGTAGGACTTTCACAGCCTCTTTCGGCAGATTGCCTCGGCGCTTCCTCTTTGACCCGGGAACTTCCAGCTCCATGATGTCATGCTCACTGTCAGTCGGGATAGATTCCATTATCTTGGCCATAATTGGTCCTGTGGTGAGAAACATTGGGTCAAACAATGTTCGAGATATACACATCATGAAAAATATATGGTTTATATAGTGTAGAAATGGCCGACATGAGCAATCTACCGGGATTGAAAGACATCACTGCACTACAGGAGTCCGGTTACTTCCTGAAAATGGCCTTTTCCAGAGAATGATGAGGGGCTTCATTTACCCATAAAGGTCATCCTACTTAGCCTCAGACAGAATTACCAGTAATCAGTCAGAACAGATCCAGCAGCAATCCATTGACAAACAAGTTGTCCAGACTAAAAAAAAACAAAAAAATTATTTCAACTGGATACATTTTTTTAACATTGAAAGCTAAATAGCCATCCGTTTGAAACTGATCCAGTAAGGAAAAACTGGATAGCTAGTTAACAGATCTGATTTCCATAGACTTCAATGTTAAAAGACCAGATCCAGTTGAAATCAATTTTATTTAGCACAACTTTCCGACAATGGATTGCTGCTGGATCCGTTCTAATGAATGATTACTGTACATGTGAACAGAGGCTAATGTTCACATTTCTAGCAACAATTCGTTAACAAAACTTATGCATACAGCATCCAGCTAAAGAAAATAATTATTTCAACTGGAACCAGTTCTTGTGTGATCTTTGTTCAGCCGATCGCTCAGGTCTGGACCTATCACACACAAGAAGCACTTGCCACCATGCTGATCTCCCCACTATTTGTGGAGGAGCAGATCACAATCTATTGTTCCCCATCAGAGTGGCTGCACAAGAATTACTGACATGACAACAGCCTAACAAGAAAGTGAATCAGAAAAGTCACCGCATCTATAATCCCGAATCTTTCAGAAATATTGCCACACGTGTTTATTCCACCAGCCTCCCACTTGCAGGGACAACTGCCCTTTGACATCACAGCACAAGCTCACTGACAGTGTAAGGAAGAAGTATACTTACGAGATGGGACGTAGCAGATTCTCAGGTCTCACTGGGTTCTTGGATCCTTGATCCTGGAAGTCCTTAGTCCTGGTTTTCTGTAGTTATGGAGGTCCTTAGTCCTGGGGATCAGGTGAGATCAGTCACAGATTGTGATAGTTCTGAAATCTCAGGACCTTAGGTGACAGCTTTATCCCCTGACTCTCCAGGTTATGGGCGGGGTAGTGTTTGAATCCCGTGCTGTGATTGGCCGGCACTCTGGGGGACTCATGGTGTCAACTTCTTGTCACTTGCTATCCTGGAATTCTTTATCCTGGAATTCTTTATCCTGGAATTCTTTATCTTGGAATTCTTTATCTATTCATATGCAATTAACTTTTGTTTCAAATGTTTTCAATACACTTGGTCCCCCGCTGGGCCGCCTGTGTGTTATCATGCACCTCACAACACCTCATCTCCACTTTGCGTTTCACATGAGGAGATTTTTTACATTTTCTTCTCAACAACATTTTTTTCCTCAAAATTTGAAAAATTATTGAAGGGAGGAAAAGTGCATGACATTTTTGGAAAATAGATTTTGAAGTAAAACTCTCCAAAAACTCATCGTAATCTCTTCTAAACATCTTCAGGTAAAAAATGTCTCTAAAAAATATTGTTTCTTGAAGCAACTCACCTTTAAAAGAAAATCAGTGTGAACATAGCCTGAGAAATAGATGTGTCCAAGAGTAGTTATAAAAAATCATCCAGAAAAGTGAGATGATTTCTGTTTTACTTATCCTCCATATACACTCCGTTTTTTACAGCAGCGTCTATTAACCATTTACTGTTTCCTAAGGAACAGAATTGCAATATATCCCTAAACATCGGATGTTACACTGTGGCTCGGTATGGCATCTGATTTGCGCCCCTATAGACCTGAACTGACAAGTCTCATCCCATTTTTAGAATAAACTTGTTCATGCTGCCATGTTTTCACATTGAGAAAATAATTGCTCCTCTGCAGCACCCTATAAAATAGCATTCGTCCGAGTGCTGTTGATTTTGTTCTTGTGCTGTCCATTTTGTACTTGCGCTGTCCATTTTGTACTTGCGCTGTCCATTTTGTACTTGCGCTGTCCATTTTGTACTTGTGCTGTCCATTTTGTACTTGTGCTGTCCATTTTGTACTCGTGCTGTCCATTTTGTACTCGTGCTGTCCATTTTGTACTTGTGCTGTCCATTTTGTACTTGGACTGAAAATACGGTCGTGTGAACAAGTCCTTATAGGAATAAAATAATAAAGGGATATTTCGCCATCTATACAAACAATAACTGGTGCTAAGGGCTAATGATGGCATATGTTATATTTGTAATATACTTGCTTCTCCCAAAATGTCTCCATTACACTTTTCCAGGGATCTAGTGTTTGCTCAGGTTATCATCGGTTACAAATATAAATGATACGTGCCTGATGAAATCACTGTAGTGCATCTGCAGCAACACTGCTTTTCTGTGATGTCAGCCATTTTGACAAAAAAAGAAAATGTAGGACAGCATTCAATTAATTGATGCAAAATTCAGTGATGCGATGTTGTGGATTCAGAAAGTCTCTTTTTACTATTTTGAACTTATCACAAAGGAAGATATAACTGGTGCCATTACTAGTTAATGTGGAATGATAATAAAATGTCTAAAAAAGTGACAAAATGTTCCCATCTCGGCCAGCTTTCCCACATACAGGAGTCCTCGTTCATTCTTTGTTTCTTACTTCAAAAACCTGTCAAAGACTTAATTTCTTGCATTTGCGCGTGCACTTGTCTATTAGTCAAAACTGGAAATGGATCCTAAAATGAGCCAAAATATAAACCAATGAACTATATATTTCCTAGATCAGCTATACATTACACCTTTTCAATAATGGGTTTAAATTGATCACATACAGACTTATAGCATTGTTTTTTACCCCCTAATTTTCCTTTTTTGTTTAAGCTTTTGTTTTTCCATTTCTTTAATTAAAGAGCCATAAAATTATTATTTTTCCAGCTACATAGCCATATGTGAACTTGTTTTTTGTCGGACGAGTTGTAGTTTTGATTGACATCATTCATTTTACCATATTATGAACTTAGAAATGGAGAAAAAAAATAGTGAGGAGAAATGATGAATAAAACCCAACTCCATCAGTTTTGGGGGGTTAATTCTTATGGTATTAATTATGTGGCCACATAATTCTGCAGGTCGCTATCATTATTGCGCTGTCATCCATGCATAGTTTTATCTTTTACTATTTCAGCGGCTTCAAAAAATTCTGAACTCTGTAAAAAAAAATGCAGTTTGGTGTATGCTGCCATTTTCAAAACTGTCTGAGGCTTGAATTTCGCATGCTGAGCTATAGATTTTATTGGTATAATTTCAGGCTGCATACTAGGTTATTTATTGTTTTTTTTAGTGAATGCATCTGTACAGGTTATTGTTTTTATATTTTAATAGACTTTTATGAATTTGGTGATACCAAATATGTAATTTTTTTTACATTTCTATATTTTTACTGGGGAAATGAAGGAGCGATTAATGTTGTTTATAAATATGTATTTTTTTTTTTACCTTTCACTTTAAGTCCCCATTGAAGACATCAATCTGAAAAAGTTTGATCGTTTGTATATACTGAAATACCATGGTACTGCAGTACTGTCAATCACGAGTAGCGGTCATAAATGTAGTACTGCCAATCGCTGACACCAGACTTGTCAGTCTCTGACAGTAGTACTGTCAATCGCTGACAGCAGTACTGTAAATCTTTGGTATCAGTCATAAATGCAGCTTTCAGTGATTGACCGTATCATGAAAGGGATTTATAGCAGAGTTTGGAGCTCAGCTGGTGTCAGCGTTTTGTGGAGCGGGCACCAGCTTCATCTATGGCATAAAGGTAAATCACGGAGCCTCTAGTAGTTAATCTAGAGTAGAGAATATTAATAACATTTGTGTTTTCAATTACTCAAGTGTGTTAATAATATGACTAAAAATTGCCCAAATTTGCCAAAGAGTTTTGAGGAGTTTTGAGTTCTAGAGGAAGAATTTAGTGCGTTTCTGGTCTAAAAACTCCTCAAATCACAGTATGATCAGTGTTTTTTGAGGTGGAAAAGTCCAGTAATTTCAAAAGAAATCCGTATCAGAAATCCGTGCAGGTTTTTAATGGGATTTTCAGTTCTGTAAAAACTGTCATCTTAAGCCAAAGGGCAACAAAAAAAGCTTTTTTAATTGACAAGATTACCACAAATTCCACTAGGAACACACAACTTTAACGCAATATGCTTTTTACAACCACATTGTAAAAAACTTGCTGTATGAACAATGTCTATCAAAATCCACCAAAAGCTTATTCAAAGAGTGTATGAGGCAATCACAAATAAAAAAACACTGCATGAACAAACGAGAGGGACATTTTCCTTTTGAAATTAATGCTGATTTCTTCTGGCTTTATTTATTTAAAATGAATATTAGAGTTTGCACAACACAGATAAAAATTAATTCTTTTAGGCCCTCAGAGCACTTATTATATCCCCTGCATTGTGCAGTTAATGTACGCCAACTCCAGGTGTACACAGACAAAATGAAGGCATACATTTCTGAGGTAATTTTATGGGGCTAAACCATTTATGCCACTGCAAATTGTGTTTTTCCTTGGTTTTGTAAGAAAATGTATTGGTCCCAGTTTAGTATGATGATAAAGTCCCATTCTTTGGCTTCATTAGACCCTACATCAGATTTAATGAAACAAAAGTAGTACAATAAAATGAATTAGCAACACGAACAGACAGCAGAATTACAAGATTCATTTCTGTGGTAAATTTTTTTAGGGAAGAAAACCAACTATTTCTAAAAAGAAAGAAAATTGTATTTTTCCTTCTTTCTGTATATTTTACCCCTTCAAGCATGGAGGTGCAGATAAAAATTATTGGTCCCATTATTATTCGTCCCTTTATTTACCTGGTATCATACTTTTGATATCACTTTCCCCAACGAAGAAGTTATATGGAAACCTTTTCCTTGATATTTAGCACTTTGTTGATTATGTATTAAGAATCTTTGTTTTTGGCCACATAACTTTATATGCATTAGGATTGTTGTGCAGTGTTATGGTATAGGATTGTAGTGCAGCTCAGTATTTTGTTTCATCTGGGTATATGATATAATATTTATTATTGTTATACATTACTTATTATTATAAATTATATTTATTGTTACTATATACCAAGTCTTTGGAACTTAATACTGAGACTATTGGAGTGAGCAGGAAAAGCATTTGGTGTATACTATTTAAACATCTTTTTAGCACTTTGGAGTGCATTATAATTTGGTACTGCGGCTATTTTTGTGTTGCTTCCCCCCCCCCCCCCCTTCCTTTTTGTCTGATATTTGTATTGTACGCATATATGTAATAAAATTACATTTTAATCTTCTACTATGGCATTACTTCCGTGGTTTTTGTAGGAATTTTTTTGTTATTAGATACTCTACAAAAGACACAAAAAAGAAAAAAGAATGGGATCCGCACCACCGAAGCTGAAACACAATGAACAGTCCAAATCCTGGACCTAACGCTGGTCTGCTGCAGATGTCGGGTGCTGAGGCCGCAAGAGCATAAGCATGTGCATATTAAATATAAAGAAAGTACGGCAGCACTCACCAATCTTCTGTGCAGGTAACTTTATTAGTGCAACAATGTCATGGCACGGGGGTGTATTCCAAAGGAATGTGAGGGCTGAACGACGGCCGTTTCGCACCTGGCCGGTGCTTCCACGGGTTCAATCAGTGGACGGACGTGACGCCTTAAGAAGAGCACGGAGCCCCGCACCTCCCTCTGGCCTCCCTCCGCCCACTGATCATACAAACATAAAACACAGTAAAATTAGCTGTAAAAACAGCGACGTTAAAAAACATTCATATGTAGCAAAAGGCTTATACGGATACAAGATAATGAACAGAGAAAAAACTAAAGAAAAGAACACATGTCACCTCCATATGAATACGCTGACTTACAATAGAAACTGACACATTAAACCAGCGGGCAGTCTATACCTGAAAGTCATAATATCCCTACCTACCTGCTGTTTCTGAAAAAGTGATAATACCGCCGCGAAACCAGCGTAACGTTCACCATATGCACTTACTCTGCGGTATATTAGCCGATCCCATCGACAAACAGGTGAGATATAAGTTTATCCAACAATACCAAAAGAGGATTTATCCCCAGTAATATGTCCACAATAATATATACCACGGTCTCTATCTTCTATACCCTCCATGGTCCGAATGGGACCTGGCAAGCTCAATCTCTAATCAAATGTCGGGAAGGATACAATACATAGGGACCCACACCTACGGTATAACAAACCCATACCTAGAAGGGACCGACATGCTCGCGGGCTCTATGTGCCTCATAAGAAGATCGCCATATCTATTTTTTCATTGAGTCCTGCAGGACCCGTAGCACCTGTCCGCAAAATCCATTCGGATTCGCGTCTCAATAGGAGATTATGGTGGTCACCCCCTCTTGCAGGCATTTTAACCTGTTCCATACCGGCAAAAGTCATAACTGCTGCATTACCACCGTGCATGTCGTGTATATGGCTAATAAGCCTAGGTACTCCTTTACCTGTAGTGATAGACCTACAGTGTTCTCTAAAACGTATGTACAGACACCTAATAGTTTTTCCTATATAAAATCTGCCACATGGACACCAAATCACGTATACAACGTTTTTAGTTTGGCATGTGATGAGCTGCATAACTTTATGCTCCACTGGTCCAACCCTGATAATGCTACCGGTGACATGTTGTCTACAATGTGAACAATGTCCACATCGATAGTTACCCCGGGGTGTGGCCTGCTCTAACCAATTCCTAGCCCTATTGTCTGTGATACGATTCCGAACTAAGACATCCCTAATTCGGGTACTCCTTCTGTTGGAGATTAGGGGCCCCCTAGCTACCACTTCAGCCAAAGTGTTCTCCCCTTCCAACAGGTGCCAATTGTTCCTGATGGCTGCCCTAATCTGTTGGTCCATAGGGCCATATTTGATATCTTTAGTTTTTTCTCTGTTCATTATCTTGTATCCGTATAAGCCTTTTGCTACATATGAATGTTTTTTAACGTCGCTGTTTTTACAGCTAATTTTACTGTGTTTTTATGTTTGTATGATCAGTGGGCGGAGGGAGGCCGGAGGGAGGTGCGGGGCTCCGTGCTCTTCTTAAGGCATCACGTCCGTCCACTGATTGAACCCGTGGAAGCACCGGCCAGGTGCGAAACGGCCGTCGTTCAGCCCTCACATTCCTTTGGAATACACCCCCGTGCCATGACATTGTTGCACTAATAAAGTTACCTGCCCAGAAGATTGGTGAGTGCTGCCGTACTTTCTTTATATTTAATATGCACATACTCTACAGAAGATTACATGAGATGAAAGTGCACACATTTAGTAATATGAAGACAAATCAGAATTATGGGATTCAGTTCTGGGAAAATATTTGGGGGGGAAACCAACTTGTGAAAAAACCCCGGTGCCAATTCTGTACTAGGCACATTTATTTGCAAGTTAATTGATGAACCTCCAGAAGCTTTCAGAGGCAAAATCAGGACTCCGTGTTTATTGTGCATATACTCCTCAACACTGAAATTAAAACCAAGAATCACGACCAGTTTCTCCAGAGTAAACCACTGTTTGGGCACATCAGGGGGTCTCCAAACGCAACATGGCGCCACCATTGATTCCAGCCAATCATGTATTCAAAAAGTCAAATGGTGCTCCCTCACTTCCGAGCCCCGACGTGTGCCCAAACAGTGGTTTACCCCCACATATGGGGTACCAGCATACTCAGGACAAACTGCGCAACAATT
This sequence comes from Ranitomeya imitator, assembly GCF_032444005.1. Classification (NCBI taxonomy): domain Eukaryota; kingdom Metazoa; phylum Chordata; class Amphibia; order Anura; family Dendrobatidae; genus Ranitomeya; species Ranitomeya imitator. Next base: position 648,064,634 of record NC_091283.1, on the reverse strand, counting down.
ACTGGGGTCCAGTTTCTCCTGTTACCCTTGAGAAAATAAAAAAATGCTTGCTAAAACATCATTTTTGAGGAAAGAAAAATGATTTTTTATTTTCACGGCTCTGCGTTGTAAACTTCTGTGAAGCACTTGGGGGTTGAAAGTGCTCACCACATATCTAGATAAGTTCCTTTCGGTGTCTAGTTTCCAAAATGGGGTCACTTGTGGGGGGTTTCTACTGTTTAGCCACATCAGGGGCTCTGCAAACGCAACGTGACGCCCGTAGAGCATTCCATCAAAGTCTGCATTTCAAAACGTCACTACTTCACTTCCGAGCCCCGACATGTGCCCAAACAGTAGTTTACCCCCACATATGGGGTATTACCGTACTCAGGAGAAACTGGACAACAAATATTGGGGTCAAATTTCTCCTGGTACCCTTGGAAAAATTAAAAAATTCTGGGCTAAAAAATTATTTTTGAGGAAAGAAAACGTATTTATTATTTTCACTGCTCTGTGTTATAAACTTCTGTGAATCACTTGGGGGTTCAAAGTGCTCACCTCACATCTAGATAAGTTCCTTTCGGGGTCTAGTTTCCAAAATGGGGTCACTTGTGGGGGGTTTCTACTGTTCAGCCACATCAGGGGCTCTACAAACGCAACGTGACGCCCGCAGAGCATTCCATCTAAGTCTGCATTTCTAAACGTCACTACTTCACTTCCGAGCCTCAGCATGTGCCCAAACAGTGGTTTACCCCCACATATGGGGTATCAGCGTACTCAGGAGAAACTGGACAACAACTTTTGGGGTCAAATTTCTCCTGTTACCCTTGGGAAAATAAAAAATTGCAGGCTAAAAAAAAATCATTTTTGAGAAAATATTTTTTATTTTTTATTTTCATGGCTCTGCGTTATAAACTTCTGTGAAGCACTTGAGGGTTCAAAGTGCTCACCACACATCTAGATTAGTTCCTTTGGGGGTCTAGTTTACAAAATGGGGTCATTTGTGGGGGATCTCCAATGTTTAGGCACACAGGGGCTCTCCAAACGCGACATGGTGTCCGCTAATGATTGGAACTAATTTTCCATTTAAAAAGCCAAATGGCGTGCCTTCCCTTCTGAGCCCTGCCGTGGGCCCAAACAGTGGTTTACCCCCACATATGGGGTATCTGCGTACTCAGGACAAACTGGACAACAAAATTTGTGGTCCAATTTCTCCTATTACCGTTGGCAAAATAGGAAATTCCAGGCTAAAAAATCATTTTTGAGGAAAGAAAAATTATTTTTTATTTTCATGGCTCTGCGTTATAAACTTCTGTGAAGCACCTGGGGGTTTAAAGTGCTCAGTATGCATCTAGATAAGTTCCTTGGGGGGTCTAGTTTCCAAAATGGGGTCACTTGTGGGGGAGCTCCAATGTATAGGCACACAGGGGCTCTCCAAACGCGACATGGTGTCCGCTTGTGAAGGAACAAATTATGAAAGATTCTCCATTTTGTGCTTTGACTCCATTTTGTTGTTGGGTAAAGATAAATTCTGTTATTTACTTAGGTAGAAGGTTACAGCTGCTATGAAATAACTCTGTCCTGTTTCTCACGAAGATAACATTTTGTTACTCAGCTAGTCTATGGTTCATAATTAGTATAAAGACCTTGAGTATTCTAACTCGAGTGAGCCAGATAAGAGACTCGTGGGGGTATCGCTATACAAGACTGAGGCATCTGTTAATGTTTTTCTATGCCAAAAAGACATGACCATATCTGTAGTTTCCATTTTTCCTGTATCCTCATGGATTAAGTTTTTCCTGTATTCTTATAGGTTAAGAACTGTGAACGTGTTCTTATGCTGATTGGTTGAAGTATAATTTCTATGACTATGAAAAGTCAGACAATAAACGGGGGGCCCAGAGATCTGCTCGATCCCCCACACAGAGGCACGAGTCTCCGTCTGGTCATTCTCAGTTGCCGGCAACACCCTGTTAATTAATTTGAAAATCACTAAGGTCAACCGTGAAGGGTCACTTTAGATCCTCCCTCAACTGCTTGGCGCCCGAAACGTGGGGCCCCAACCAGGAACGCCTCTGCCCCCCGGAGGACAACCAGACAAAGGACCCTCGGAGCGGACACGGGCACTGGAAAATTGGGACTGATCATCCCCCACAACAACCACGGTAAGTTGGCAGTTATACTGTCCAGACTGACCGTTTGGTGTGGTTTTCCTGTGTTTGTTGCTGCAAAGAGGATCTGAGGTTTGTCCCCGATGGTGGGGTGATTTTTGGGTGGAATCATAAAGAGGTGTAGTTCCGTTGGGAGCCCAGTGCTCGAACCGTACCTCATAAGGCACGGACACCCCGGATTGACCAGTGATGTAATTCTCTTTATAGTCAAAATATCCTGAATTCCTGATCATTGTTAGAATCAGGCGCGGTGAGGTGATCGAAGATTGGGTAGGATACGTAACTCAGGAATATATAGAAGCATACAGTATATATATCCAGAGGTATTCGGAGGGAAGTCTAAGACGCCCTCCTCCTTTCACTGAGTACCGCGTTTTTGGGTTGTCCCAGCGGGGGACAGAGAGACCCAGTGGAACAAACCGTAAAGGCCTCTCGGTATTGTGCACAACTAGGTAAGGATATTTAGCTCTAAAGGAGAATCATGTTTCCATGGAAGTAAGAGAAGACTTTGAATTTGTGTGTTGAATCTGATATTGTTAGCCCAAAGATGAGGAAAATATTCTCAATCATTGGTTTTTCTAAGGTGTTCTGGCATATGAATTGTGTGATGAAGGTTTTGTAGAAATTAATTAAGTCTGAGAACTGCTGTATTCTGTTTCTGTGTATAGATTTCCAAAATATCCGATGGGAGGGGTCAAACAGCTGCGTTATTGGTTTCTTTTGTGTTGAGGAATGCTGTGATGTTCTTATCTGTGTTTCTGGTATGGAGGGGGCACAATGCTGCGTCCTCTCTGAATTTTCTATCCTTGTGTAATACGTACTGGAAGATCTGTGCTTTATTTAAAGCAATAGTACAATATTGTATTGAAGTAGAAAGAAATATTGTAAGTTTAAAGTAAAAAATGGCGCCTAGTTTTAGAAGGAAACTTGAAATAGATGGTTATCAGTGTGATTGAAAGATTGGTAAAAGATTCACCTGCTTCAAGTTGAGTGGTTGATATATAGCAAATTAAGGATTAACAGAGAAAGTGAATTCGGATTTGTTTTTGTTACGTTGAAAAAAGTAAAGTTGTCTACTCCTATGATAAAGTCCGGATGTTTTGTGGTGTGTAGCCCCCACCTTTCCCTTGCTAAACGCTGACGGCACCTATTATCAGCCACCGCCAGCACCAGTCCCTGGTATGCTTAGTATTGCTAGTGGTTATGAGTATCCACCTCTCCTACTTAAGTTACCCGATTCAGAAATATCCCCCATGGCCTTCTATAGACAAATAGCAGCGAATCGAGAGATTTATTCCACTCCCCGGAGAGATCTGTTACATTTACTCCAGGTGAAGGCTGGAGAGGGGTATTTTCCAATTATTGAGGGTGGCATGATGTATAATCTGAACGGGGGAACCTATGAGAGTGGTGTTGATTTCTGTAATGCTTTAAAAGTTTGGGCACAAGATAGATTAGCGGACCAAGTTACCTCCCTCACAGATGTCACACAGGACAAGGGGGAGACTGCCGAGAAGTTTTATGGGCGTCTTATGGTAGTACTTAAAGATTTGGGGTTTTCACTGTATAATAAAGCCCATTCACACCTTTTTGTGGCAGCTTTGATGTCCGAGCTTTAAATCTGAATTGAAAGAGGCAATAATGTCAGTTAGACCTGACATCGAGAATTCCACTCCGGACGATGCATTAAAAGTAGTACAAAGTTTCCAGAAGAAATTAACCCATTCTGTATCAGCAGCTGCGCTCTGTAGCCCCCACCGCAGCTTCAAGGAGCAGGAACGGCAGCTTCAAGGACGCAGCTCCATTCCTTATCAGTGGCCCACTAGACTCCAGCTCCAGCCCCCCTCCCTTACACAAATCCAGTCTCATACTCCAATATCCATTTTAACCCTGTGTCTGGAAATCTCCCTCGCCATGTTAATTCTCAGACCAAGACAAGACAGATGGACTTGTAAACATTGCGGTCAGACAAACTCAGACTGGAGAAATACTTGTATAATCTGTGCTGCAACCCAACCTAAGTGAATTACGCTGAATCCTGTCCAGACAAGATCACATGTAGTGACATAAGAAGCTGACACAGGATTTTGGGTAGTGGGGACATTAACTTTTGGGAGTAAGCTGACAGTAATCCTTTTGGGAAGGAGCTGTAGACCAGCATGTCATGTCACCCCCAACCGGTCATCATGTCACCACCACCACCAGAGAACCAACCACATCAGGTAGTGTAAGACAGATACAGGAGTATTATCCCTGGAAGCCCTCTGACTAGCTAGCTACGCTAAAATAATTGGCTGACCCTGAGAACAAACCTTTCCCATTTTACAGACAAAGATAATATGATGGATGTATAAGTGCACCTGAGCAGACCTAGAGAGTTGGTGAGCCAAGATAATGGTCAAATGGTATTTACGTTATATAACCCCTATGCAGTTGAACTTAATGAGATCTGTATCTTACACGTCCTTTCCACGGTTATGATGGCCCTGATAGGCACAGATTCACCCCCATAATACCTGTAGAACCAGTAAAAGTGTTTCTCAAACCTGGTGCCCCTTTTCCCAAAGTCCATCAATACCCTTTGAAACATGGTCAGGAGCGGGGCCTCAAGGGGCAAATACAAACGTTACTCGATAATGGTACCGTGTTTCCCCATGTAACACGCCCTTTTTTCCCGTTAAGAAAAAGACCCCACCCGGCCAACCCCCTGTGTACCGGCTGGTACAAGACCTACGGGCAGTTAAGGCAGCTACTGTTCTAGAAACTCCAGTGGTGCCTAATCCACATACTCTCTTGTCCCAGATATCTCAGGATGCTGCTTGGTTCACAGTTATCGACCTTGCCAATGCCTTCTTCAGCATTCCATTACACCCAGATTGCCAGTTTCTGTTTGCATTCACTTATCAGGGATGACAATTGACGTGGACAGTTATGCCACAAGGGGCCCAAAACTGTCCCAATCAGTTTGCAAAAAAATATGGGCGAGTGTCTTTTACCCTGGCAGTTAGAATATCCTTATGTCACGCTGCTTCAGTATGTGGGTAATCTTTTGTTATGTGCACAGACAGAGCAGGAAGCCATTGTTGCCACTGTTAGTTTTCGCAAGTATCTGGCAGATCTGAACTGTCGGGTTTCGGCCTCGAAACTTCGGTTCTGCCTTGGTCAAGTGATATTTTTGGGTCACTGTCTCCTTCAGGGTGCCAGACACCTCACAGAAGAAAAAAAAAAATAGCCGTCAGCTCCCTTCCTTTCCCAAAAGAGGAGACTGAACTCCAACGTTTTATTGGACTATGTACTTATTGTTGTCAGTGAATACCGGACGTATCCCGCATAATGCAACCTCTCTACAATGCCCTGAAAGACTGTTCAAGATATGCTGATGATTTTGGCAGATTTCACACCGGATACGCTGTTACTACAGAAGACACTGTATTGCACGGAGCTGCACTCCCTCCCTCCCTGTCAGGACAAGAAGCAGAATTTCAGGCTCTGTCTACTGCATGTGTTCTGGCCAAAGACAGGCGGGCTAATATACACGGACTCACAGTATGCATTTGGTATTGCTCATGATTTCGGAGCCCTATGGGCCAATCGAGGGTTTATTACTACCGCCGGGACTCCAGTGAAGAATGCTGAAGCTGTTAAAACCCTCATGGACTCAAACTACCTACTCAGGTGGCCATGATCAAAGTTAAGGAGCACGGTCCTAGGAACAGTCCACAGACTTTTGGTAACACCTTTGCGGATATGCAAGCAAAAGCTGCTGCTCTCCTACCCGTTGAACCGCCCATACCAGCTATGGTGACCACACGCTCTCAGCGTAAAAAGTTACAAGAAACACTGACTCTACAGGAACCTGATGATCCATGCCAGACTGAGGTTTTCTGCCGGAACCCGCGAGACCGCTTAATGACGATGCAGAGAATGTTTCCAAAGGAAGAAGTGAAGCAGTGGAAGCTGATGGAGCATGTATGGACAATGGTCACTGGAAAAAGGACCAACTTGTGTGTCTCCCTAAGCGGATGTACCCTGCTATTGCCACGTGGGCATATGGGCCCACACATCGAGGAAGAAAAAAACCAGGCCCTTGACCTGGTACAAAAATTCTACTGGACTCCAGGTATTTCTACAGTCCTGACAGCACTCAACCGTGCATGTAATATCTGTCAGACCTGCAATCCCGGTCAACTTCAACGTGTACCCCCGAAGCACCTTGCTAAGCCCGACTATCTTTTCCAAAGGCTCCAGGTGGACCATATCACGTTGCCTAAGTCTGGAAGGTATGAATATTGTCTGGTGGTTGTCGACATGTTCTCCAGTTGACCAGAAGCATTCCCCGTTACCAACATGACTGCAAAAACCACAGCAAAGAAACTGGTGATGGAAGTTATATGCAGATGTGGTGTTCCAGAAGTTGTAGAAAGTGACCAAGGCCCGGCCTTTTCTTCTCATGTGTATCAGGAGGTTCTGACAATGCTTGGATCCACTGTAGCCCTCCATACTCCGTACCATCCACAATCCAGTGGGAAAGTTAAGAGGCTGGACGGCACACTGAAGGGACAATTGACCAAAATGATGCAGGAGACTACGGCTCCATGGCCAGGGCTCTTACACATTTGTACTACCCCTATTGCAAAACATGGCCTGTCCCCATATGAGATATTGTTTGGTGCTTGGTTCTCAGTTGCAAATTTCCAGTCTCAGTAGTTGTCAGAAGAAACTGACCGTGCTGTTCAATATGTTATTCAGCTTAGTAAAAATGTTGCTAACACCCATGTTTTAGTTTCTTCTTTCCTTCCAGATTCAGCAGAAACCGATATTTGTCACAATTTGAAGCCTGGTGGTTTTATGGTCGTGAAAAGCTATGTCAGAAAACACGGACTAGAACCCTTGTATGACGGTCCCTACCAAGTCCTCCTCATTGCTCCTATGTCAGTAAAGCTGGAAGGAAGGCCGACATGGATCCACGTATCGCACTGCAAGCTGGTCAAACAGACTAGTGGCAAATAAGGGGACATGATGTTTTGGTTTTTCGTATTTCCATATAATAATATTGATAACCGAATGGGACAGCCTAAATTCTCCAACATCCTTGAATAATAAGTTTGTACAATATCATGAAAGATTAATAGTACAGATGAGTATAGCCAATAAAATTGTCAGTTCTATTTTCATTTACCCTATGATTACACAAATGTGGGATAAATTGCTTAGGGCTACAGACTATCTAGATGATCAAATTTGGGATACATTGGATATACTTTATACTACTGTTGCTGTCCAAAACTAACTTATTATAGTCACTAATCAACACACTGTAGTACTGGACTACTTAACAGCAGCACAGGGTGGTATGTGTCAGGTTATTGGACCCGCTTTCTGTTATTATACAGATCCCAATAGTACTCTAAAGTTAAAGTTAGAAGATATTCAAAAAGTCAGAGATCAATATGATAAAGACAATGACTGTAATAAGGACAGTTGGTGGGCAGACACATTCTCCTTTCTTAATCCAGCCAATTTATTTGAGGGACTTGCGGCTGGATAGCTGGAATCTTGCAAAGTTTGTTATATATCGCTGCCTTTATCCTTGTTATGTATGTAATACTAAAATTTGTTCTTTGGTGTATTTCTGTATGTATTAGGAAATTCTGCACTAAGACAACTAATGATGAAACCAAAAGCGTTGCCACCCCTGCTCTTCTCTATACCGATTTCACAAAGTTACCTGATGAAGATGTTGAAGCCAAGCGCATGGCTATCTTCAAAAGATCCCCACCACCGTCATCAATAATTGTTATTTGTAAATTCTATTATACAGGGGGGACGGGTACGCCGCAACAGCCATGGCTGGTAACATGGCACCAGTCATGTGAAGACCAGTACCCCTCGGGCTTATAGCTTGGGATGGTACCTCTGATGCTGGACATTAATTAACAAAATTTATCTCGGGGGGAATGTGAAGGAACAAATTATGAAAGATTCTCCATTTTGTGCTTTGACTCCATTTTGTTGTTGGTTAAAGATAAATTCTGTTATTTACTTAGGTAGAAGGTTACAGCTGCTATGAAATAACTCTGTCCTGTTTCTCACGAAGATAACATTTTGTTACTCAGCTAGTCTATGGTTCATAATTGGTATAAAGACCTTGAGTATTCTAACTCGAGTGAGCCAGATAAGAGACTCGTGGGGGTATCTGTTGTGAATTCTGTGGCTGAATTCACTCCTGTGGTCACAAGTGGTACTGCAGCTTCTGAGCTTCCTCCCTCAGGTGTTCTGGTGAGCTCGTTAACTGCTTCATTACTTAACTCCGCCTGATGCTGCTATCCTTGCTCCTTGTCAATGTTTCAGTGTTGGATCTGAGCTTCTCCTGATTGTTCCTGTGACCTGCTGCTCTGTATAGCTAAGTGCTTTTTGCTTTTTTGTTGCTTTTTTTCTGTCCAGCTTGTCTTTTGTTTTGCTGGAAGCTCTGAGACGCAAAGGGTGTACCGCCGTGCCGTTAGTTCGGCACGGTGGGTTTTTTTTGCCCCCTTTGCGTGGTTTTGCTTTAGGGTTTTTTGTAGACTGCAAAGTTCGCTTTACTGTCCTCGCTCTGTCCTAGAATATCGGGCCCCACTTTGCTGAATCTATTTCATCCCTACGTTTTGTCTTTTCATCTTACTCACAGTCATTATATGTGGGGGGCTGCCTTTTCCTTTGGGGAATTTCTCTGGGGCAAGTCAGGCCTATTTTTCTATCTTCAGGCTAGCTAGTTTCTTAGGCTGTGCCGAGTTGCCTAGGTAGTTGTTAGGCGCAATCCACAGCCTCTTTTAGTTGTGTTTAGGATAGGATCAGGTGTGCAGTCTACAGAGTTTCCACGTCTCAGAGCTCGTTCTTGTATTTTTGGGTATTTGTCAGATCACTGTGTGCGCTCTGATCGCTAAGCACACTGTGTTTCTGGATTGCCTTCATAACACCTGTCATTAGCAAACATAACAGTACAAGGAGCCTAAACTAATGATTCTCAATAGAGGGAAAGAAAAAGTTCTGACATCATTTTTTTTTTTTTTTTTTTCTGCTCTGTGTTCACTTTTTTTTTTTTTCCCCTAGACATTTGGGTGATTCTGGACACAGGTGTGGACATGGATATTCAGGGTCTGTGCTCTTCAATGGATAATCTCGTTATAAATGTACAAAAAATTCAAGATACTATTGATCAGAAATCTATGTTAGAACCAAGAATTCCTATTCCTGATTTGTTTTTTGGAGATAGAACTTAGTTTCTAAGTTTCAAAAATAATTGTAAGCTATTTCTGGCCTTGAAACCTCATTCTTCTGGTAATCCTATTCAACAGGTTTTGATTATTATTTCTTTTTTGCGCGGCGACCCTCAAGACTGGGCATTTTCTCTTGCGCCAGGAGACCCTGCATTGAGTAGTGTCGATGCGTTTTTCCTGGCGCTCGGATTGCTGTACGATGAGCCTAATTCAGTGGATCAGGCTGAGAAAAATTTGCTGGCTTTGTGCCAGGGTCAGGATGATATAGAAGTATATTGTCAGAAATTTAGGAAATGGTCAGTACTCACTCAGTGGAATGAATCTGCGCTGGCAGCTTTGTTCAGAAAGGGTCTCTCTGAGGCTCTTAAGGATGTCATGGTGGGATTTCCTATGCCTGCTGGTTTGAATGAGTCTTTGTCTTTGGCCATTCAGATCGGTCGACGCTTGCGCGAGCGTAAATCTGTGCACCATTTGGCGGTACTGCCTGAGGTTAAACCTGAGCCTATGCAGTGCGATAGGACTATGACTAGAGTTGAACGGCAGGAATACAGACGTCTGAATGGTCTGTGTTTCTACTGTGGTGATTCCACTCATGCTATTTCTGATTGTCCTAAGCGCACTAAGCGGTCCGCTAGGTCTGCCGTCATTGGTACTGTACAGTCCAAATTCCTTCTGTCCATTACCTTGATATGCTCTTTGTCGTCGTTTTCTGTCATGGCGTTTGTGGATTCGGGCGCTGCCCTGAATCTGATGGATTTGGATTATGCTAAACGTTGTGGGTTTTTCTTGGAGCCTTTGCGGTGTCCTATTCCATTGAGAGGAATTGATGCTACACCTTTGGCCAAGAATAAACCTCAATACTGGGCCCAGCTGACCATGTGCATGGCTCCTGCACATCAGGAAGTTATTCGCTTTCTGGTGTTGCATAATCTGCATGATGTGGTCGTGTTGGGGTTGCCATGGCTACAAACCCATAATCCAGTATTGGATTGGAATTCCATGTCGGTATCCAGCTGGGGTTGTCAGGGGGTACATGGTGATGTTCCATTTTTGTCGATTTCGTCATCCACCCCTTCTGAGGTCCCAGAGTTCTTGTCTGATTATCAGGATGTATTTGAAGAGCCCAAGTCCGATGCTCTACCTCCGCATAGGGATTGTGATTGTGCTATCAATTTGATTCCTGGTAGTAAATTCCCTAAAGGTCGATTATTTAATTTATCCGTGCCCGAACACGCCGCTATGCGCAGTTATGTGAAGGAATCCCTGGAGAAGGGACATATTCGCCCATCGTCATCACCACTGGGAGCAGGGTTCTTCTTTGTAGCCAAGAAGGATGGTTCGCTGAGACCGTGTATTGATTACCGCCTTCTTAATAAGATCACTGTTAAATTTCAGTATCCCTTGCCATTGTTATCTGACTTGTTTGCTCGGATTAAGGGGGCTAGTTGGTTCACTAAGATAGATCTTCGTGGTGCGTATAATCTGGTGAGAATCAGGCAAGGAGATGAATGGAAAACTGCATTCAATACGCCCGAGGGTCATTTTGAGTATCTAGTGATGCCGTTCGGACTTGCCAATGCTCCATCTGTGTTTCAGTCTTTTATGCATGACATCTTCCGTGAGTATCTGGATAAATTCCTGATTGTTTACTTGGATGACATTTTGATCTTCTCAGATGATTGGGAGTCTCATGTGAAGCAGGTCAGAATGGTTTTTCAGGTCCTGCGTGCTAACTCTTTGTTTGTGAAGGGATCAAAGTGTCTCTTCGGTGTGCAGAAAGTTTCATTTTTGGGGTTCATCTTTACCCCTTCTACTATCGAGATGGATCCAGTTAAGGTCCAAGCCATCCAGGATTGGATTCAGCCGACATCTCTGAAAAGTCTGCAAAAGTTCCTGGGCTTTGCTAATTTTTATCGTCGCTTCATCTGTAATTTTTCTAGCATTGCCAAACCATTGACCGATTTGACCAAGAAGGGTGCTGATTTGGTTAATTGGTCTTCTGCTGCTGTGGAAGCTTTTCAGGAGTTGAAGCGTCGTTTTTGTTCTGCCCCTGTGTTGTCAGCCAGATGTTTCTCTTCCGTTCCAGGTCGAGGTTGATGCTTCTGAGATTGGAGCAGGGGCGGTTTTGTCACAGAGAGGTTCTGATTGCTCAGTGATGAAACCATGTGCTTTCTTTTCCAGGAAGTTTTCGCCCACTGAGCGTAATTATGATGTGGGCAATCGAGAGTTGCTGGCCATGAAGTGGGCATTCGAGGAGTGGCGTCATTGGCTTGAAGGAGCTAAGCATCGCGTGGTGGTATTGACTGATCATAAGAACTTGACTTATCTCGAGTCTGCCAAGCACTTGAATCCTAGACAGGCCCGTTGGTCGTTATTTTTTGCCCGCTTCGACTTTGTGATTTCGTACCTTCCGGGCTCTAAAAATGTGAAGGCGGATGCTCTGTCTAGGAGTTTTGTGCCCGACTCTCCGGGTTTATCTGAGCCAGCGGGTATCCTCAAGGAAGGAGTCATTGTGTCTGCCATCTCCCCTGATTTGCGGCGGGTGCTGCAAAAATTTCAGGCGAATAAACCTGATCGTTGTCCAGCAGAGAAACTGTTCGTCCCTGATAGGTGGACTAATAAACTTATCTCTGAACTTCATTGTTCGGTGTTGGCTGGTCATCCTGGAATCTTTGGTACCAGAGAGTTAGTGGCTAGATCCTTCTGGTGGCCATCTCTGTCACGGGATGTACGTACTTTTGTGCAGTCCTGTGGGATTTGTGCTAGGGCTAAGCCCTGCTGTTCTCGTGCCAGTGGGTTGCTTTTGCCCTTGCCGGTCCCAAAGAGGCCTTGGACACATATTTCGATGGATTTCATTTCTGACCTTCCCGTTTCTCAAAAGATGTCAGTCATTTGGGTGGTCTGTTATCGCTTTTCTAAAATGGTCCATCTGGTGCCCTTGGCTAAATTGCCTTCCTCCTCTGATTTGGTACCTTTGTTCTTTCAGCATGTGGTTCGGTTGCATGGCATTCCTGAGAATATTGTTTCTGACAGAGGTTCCCAGTTTGTTTCAAGGTTTTGGCGAGCCTTTTGTGGTAGGATGGGCATTGACCTATCCTTTTCCTCGGCTTTCCATCCTCAGACTAATGGCCAGACCGAACGAACCAATCAGACCTTGGAAACATATCTGAGATGTTTTGTTTCTGCAGACCAGGATGATTGGGTGTCCTTTTTGCCGTTGGCTGAGTTCGCCCTTAATAATCGGGCCAGCTCGGCTACCTTGGTTTCTCCATTTTTTTGCAATTCTGGGTTCCATCCTCGTTTCTCTTCAGGACAGGTTGAGTCTTCGGACTGTCCTGGTGTGGATTCTGTGGTGGCTAGGTTGCAGCAGATCTGGACTCAGGTAGTGGACAATTTGATCTTGTCCCAGGAGAAAGCTCAACTTTTCGCTAATCGCAGACGCCGTGTGGGTCCCCGACTTCGTGTTGGGGATCTGGTTTGGTTATCTTCTCGTCATATTCCTATGAAGGTTTCCTCTCCTAAGTTTAAACCTCGTTTCATTGGTCCGTATAGGATTTCTGAGGTTCTCAATCCTGTGTCTTTTCGTTTGACCCTCCCAGACTCCTTTTCCATACATAATGTATTCCATAGGTCGTTGTTGCGGAGATACGTGGCACCTATGGTTCCATCTGTTGAGCCTCCTGCCCCGGTTTTGGTGGAGGGGGAATTGGAGTATATTGTGGAGAAGATTTTGGATTCTCGTGTTTCTAGACGGAAACTCCAGTATCTGGTTAAATGGAAGGGTTATGCTCAGGAAGATAATTCCTGGGTTTTTGCCTCTGATGTTCATGCTTCCGATCTTGTTCGTGCCTTTCATGCGGCTCATCCTGGTCGGCCTGGGGGCTCTGGTGAGGGTTCGGTGACCCCTCCTCAAGGGGGGGTACTGTTGTGAATTCTGTGGCTGAATTCACTCCTGTGGTCACAAGTGGTACTGCAGCTTCTGAGCTTCCTCCCTCAGGTGTTCTGGTGAGCTCGTTAACTGCTTCATTACTTAACTCCGCCTGATGCTGCTATCCTTGCTCCTTGTCAATGTTTCAGTGTTGGATCTGAGCTTCTCCTGATTGTTCCTGTGACCTGCTGCTCTGTATAGCTAAGTGCTTTTTGCTTTTTTGTTGCTTTTTTTCTGTCCAGCTTGTCTTTTGTTTTGCTGGAAGCTCTGAGACGCAAAGGGTGTACCGCCGTGCCGTTAGTTCGGCACGGTGGGTTTTTTTTGCCCCCTTTGCGTGGTTTTGCTTTAGGGTTTTTTGTAGACTGCAAAGTTCGCTTTACTGTCCTCGCTCTGTCCTAGAATATCGGGCCCCACTTTGCTGAATCTATTTCATCCCTACGTTTTGTCTTTTCATCTTACTCACAGTCATTATATGTGGGGGGCTGCCTTTTCCTTTGGGGAATTTCTCTGGGGCAAGTCAGGCCTATTTTTCTATCTTCAGGCTAGCTAGTTTCTTAGGCTGTGCCGAGTTGCCTAGGTAGTTGTTAGGCGCAATCCACAGCCGCTTTTAGTTGTGTTTAGGATAGGATCAGGTGTGCAGTCTACAGAGTTTCCACGTCTCAGAGCTCGTTCTTGTATTTTTGGGTATTTGTCAGATCACTGTGTGCGCTCTGATCGCTAAGCACACTGTGTTTCTGGATTGCCTTCATAACACCTGTCATTAGCAAACATAACAGTACAAGGAGCCTAAACTAATGATTCTCAATAGAGGGAAAGAAAAAGTTCTGACATCATTTTTTTTTTTTTTTTTTTCTGCTCTGTGTTCACTTTTTTTTTTTTTCCCCTAGACATTTGGGTGATTCTGGACACAGGTGTGGACATGGATATTCAGGGTCTGTGCTCTTCAATGGATAATCTCGTTATAAATGTACAAAAAATTCAAGATACTATTGATCAGATATCTATGTTAGAACCAAGGTTACAGCTGCTATGAAATAACTCTGTCCTGTTTCTCACGAAGATAACATTTTGTTACTCAGCTAGTCTATGGTTCATAATTGGTATAAAGACCTTGAGTATTCTAACTCGAGTGAGCCAGATAAGAGACTCGTGGGGGTATCGCTATACAAGACTGAGGCATCTGTTAATATGTTTTTCTATGCCAAAAAGACATGACCATATCTGTAGTTTCCATTTTTCCTGTATCCTCATGGGTTAAGTTTTTCCTGTATTCTTATAGGTTAAGAACTGTGAACGTGTTCTTATGCTGATTGGTTGAAGTATAATTTCTATGACTATGAAAAGTCAGACAATAAACGGGGGGCCCAGAGATCTGCTCGATCCCCCACACAGAGGCACGAGTCTCCGTCTGGTCATTCTCAGTTGCCGGCAACACCCTGTTAATTAATTTGAAAATCACTAAGGTCAACCGTGAAGGGTCACTTTAGATCCTCCCTCAACACTCTGACAATTGGAGCTAATTTTCCATTCAAAAAGTCAAAAGGCGCGCCTTCCCTCCCGAGCCTTACCATGTGCCCAAACAGTGGTTTACCCCCACATGTGAGGTATCGGTGTACTCAGGAGAAATTGCCCAACAAATTTTAGGATCCATTTTATCCTGTTGCCCATGTGAAAATGAAAAAATTGAGGCTAAAATTATTTTTTTGTGAAAAAAAAGTACTTTTTCATTTTTACGGATCAATTTGTGAAGCACCTGGGGGTCCAAAGTGCTCACTATGCATCTAGATAAGTTCCTTGGGTCGTCTAGTTTCCAAAATGGGGTCACTTGTGGGGGAGCTCCAATTTTTAGGCACACGGGGGCTCTCCAAATGTGACATGCTGTCCGCTAAAGAGTGCAGCCAATTTTTCATTCAAAAAGTCAAATGGCGCTCCTTCCCTTCCAAGCCCTGCCGTGCGCCCAAACAGTGGTTTACCCCCACATATAAGGTATCAGAGTACTCAGAACAAATTGGACAACAACTTTCGTGGTTCAGTTTCTCCTTTTACCATTGGGAAAATAAAAAAATTGTTGCTGAAAGATCATTTTTGTGACTAAAAAGTTAAATGTTCATTTTTTCCTTCCATTTTGCTTCTGCTGCTGTGAAGCACCTGAAGGGTTAATACACTTCTGGAATGTGGTTTTGTGCACCTTGAGGGGTGCAGTTTTTAGAATGGTGTCACTTTTGGGTATTTTCAGCCATATAGACCCCTCAAACTGACTTCAAATGTGAGGTGGTCCCTAAAAAAAAATGGTTTTGTAAATTTCGTTGTAAAAATGAGAAATCGCTGGTCAAATTTTAACCCTTATAACTTCCTAGCAAAAAAAAATTTTGTTTCCAAAATTGTGCTGATGTAAAGTAGACGTGTGGGAAATGTTATTTATTAACTATTTTGTGTCACATAACTCTCTGGTTTAACAGAATAAAAATTCAAAATGTGAAAATTGCAAAATTTTCTAAATTTTCGCCAAATTTCCGTTTTTATCACAAATAAACACAGAATTTATTGACCTAAATTTACCACTAACATGAAGCCCAATATGTCACGAGAAAACAATCTAAGAATCGCTAGGATCCATTGAAGCGTTCCCGAGTTATTACCTCATAAAGGGACACTGGTCAAATCTGACTTTATATTGTACAATTCCCTATAAAAGTTAGCAAACTCCTCCACAATATCCTGCGGATGGTGTTTTGTGTCCCCATTGGGTGTTCTGATTTTGAGTACCCTGTTTTTTATTCTTTATTTCTTCATTTTTGCCATCATGAATTTTGTGGGCCTATTTGTTTCGGCATATGTTTTAAATTTAAATTTATTTGAAATTTTTTCAAAGTCTTCCATGATCACCCCATTCAAATCCTGTTTTAGTCTAAGGGTTTCAGTGTATATCTGTTGGGAGTTGGGGTCTCTGTTATTGAGAAGGACTTCGTTTATCCTAATCTGTGTCTGAATGGCTTTAATCCTTTCCCTCCTCTTTGAGTTATTTTGTGCTGTCAATTGGATCATCTTTCCCCTCACCACCACCTTGTGAGCGCACCATATTGTAAGAGGGCTCATTCCCTCAGTTTCGTTCTCCTTAAAATATAATTTCAAAGAGGACTCAATCTCTTTTCTGCACTCTGGCGTGTTCAGCAAATAATTGCTGCATTTCCAAAGAGCGCTATTTTTGAAAGTAGGTCCGACCACAACTTCCGTTATGATGGGAGAATGATCTGAGAACATCTTGTCTATAATGACTGATTTTTTTTATGTTGGTGAGGGAGAAGATGTCTGTGAGAAAAAGGTCTATTCTTGATGAGGTTTTGTGAACAGAGGAGAAATGTGTGTATTCTCTTGATGATGCATTCAGACATCTAAACGTGTCGTATAACTCATTGTTCAATAGCCAATGTCCTCGGTCTCCAGAGAGGTGTCTAGTTAATGATGAAGAGTCTATTTTACCATCAGGCACCATATTGAAGTCTCCCAATATGTATAATTTCCCTTTTCTATTTTTTTGGATTTTTTTGGCAATCTTATTAAGGAAGTTCATTTGCTTTTTAGTAGGGCCGTATATATTGACAATCGTGCACAGGGTTGAATTTAACTCGCAAACCAAAATGTGATATCTACCCCCTGGGTCAGTGTGTTCCTCAATGAATTTGAAGGGGACTGTGTTTTTTATTAAGGTGATTACCCCTGCCTTTATCTTTGAGGCTGACGATTTGAACGAGTGTGAAAAGTCTCTGCTGGAGAGGTGTGGATATTTACCGTTCTGAAATTTCATCTCCTGTATACAGGCGACATCAACCTGTAGCTGTTTCAATTCTTTCAAAAGTGTATATCTCTTCCAGGGACTGTTAAGCCCCCTGACGTTGTAGGACGCGAACTTGATCATTACCGTGTGGAGATATTGAATCTATTGGAACACCAAAAAATTAGAACAAAGAAGTTAGTGAACAAGAAATTGAACAAAATAATACAATACAATCAACTATGAAATATTATAAACAACTGTTCAGTTTCAGATCTAGATCCGAGTAAGGACCTTGACCTTTGGGGAAAGTTCGTGAAGTTTCAACTCTCCCATTCTCCCCAGATTTTGTGAGAGGACTATATTTATTCAACAGTCTCCTTCTCAAATAAAGAAAGTAACCAGGAGCGTATTGCCTAGAGTAATTACAGAGTTTCAAGCATCAGAAGTGAAAAATGATCTTCCCTCTTCCACAGAATTAAGCACTACAAATTTTTCTTTATAATAGAACAATAGTTTGGTCGGAAAGCCCCACTTATATCTGATGTGTTTCTCCCTTAGGATGTCCGTGATGGGCTTGAAAGACCTGCGCAGATCCAATGTGTGTTTAGATAAATCCGTATAGATTTTAAGCTGGTGGTAAGGATCTGGTAGAGATCCATTTTCTCTGACGAAGTTCTGAATCCTTTCTTTGGTATGAAAGTAGTGAAGTCTCATAATAGTATCTCTAGGTTTGTCGGCATGTATTCCTTTTGGCTTAGGAAGCCTGTGGATCCTATCGATGCATAAATCCATGCTGGTAGAGTTTGGTAAAGCCTTTTTAAAGATGGTCTTAACGAAGTCTGACAAATCCTCCTGCTTGACCTCTTCCGGAATTCCTCTAATCTTGATGTTATTGCGGCGGCTTCTGTCCTCTATGTCCGCCACTTTAGACCTGAGCTCGTTGATTTCCTTCTTAAGGATAGTATTCTGAGAAGCTAGAGCATCAGTCTTCTGCGTTAATTCCTCAATCTTTTTTTCACTTAACTCTAGTCTTTTCGTTATGCCAGCACACACCTCGTCAAGTTTGGAATTATATTTTGTAAATCCTTCATCAAATTTGCTGTCTATAAGAGAAATAATCCTCTGATAAAATTCCTCCTCAGGGCTTTTTTTAACCCTTATTTGTTCTAGGTCCGAACGCTCTCTCATGAATTTAGGATTGAATTCTTCAGTTGATTTGTCTTCTGGGGCACCTCTTTTAGCAGAGACGGATGAATCCATTGCTGGTTCTTCTGATGAGTCTTTTCCAGTCGAAAAAGGAAGGTTTTTATTTTTTATGTCAGGATTAGTTTTCCCACTAGCACGTTGTGCAGGGCCAGTCCTTTGGGGAAGTATTATTGGTTGCTTGCTTGCTTTAGCACCGTTCCCCTTTTGAGGTGATGTGGACTTCCCAGGACTTAGTAGATTAGGAATGTCTACATAAGACTTAGATGTTGATTTCCTGATTGAGGTCATTGGTGTAGTCTATTGGTTAATAGGCACTAAAATAGAGTTGTACTTTTTCGACTCTACAACGCTGTAATTGAGCCTCTGCTTGCCAACGCCAGAGTGTTAAAAATGAGCTGCCTTGCGTTGTATTCCCGACTCTGAAGCATCAAAATTGAGTCGCCTCCCAAAGTCCCTTTTTCCGACGCTTGAGCGTTAAGGATGAGCCGCCAATTATCTGTCACCTGTGCGTTCTAATGGGGACGCTACAAAGTCCAACGCTGTAAATTCCAACGCCTCAGCGTTGAGGATAAGCCGCTTATGCGTTCCGTTGGTGACGCTGCAAAGTCTAAACGGCAAATCCCGCTCGTACCGAGAGGGGAAGTAGGGGGAGGGTGCCGCTCCTACCGAGCGGTGGCTCCGAAGTCGTCTCAGCTCCGGCGGTGCTTGAATGCCGGTCGCTTCTTCCTCCTCTCTTTCTCAAGATGGCGGCTCCCGCCTCTGAAATGAGCGCCGGTTTGCTGCTCTTCACCGAGCCGCGGCTCTGGGGCTTCTCCTCTCACCCTGTCCGCGGCTTGTGTTTGTCCTCCCTCCGCTCGTCCTCAGCTCCGGTCCCTTGTAGCTTTTGTAGGCAGGGAATGTTTACAGGCAGCCGGGCTTCCAATCTTCCTTATGCAGGGAAGAAGGGGGATTCAAGATGGCGGATCCAGAGCTTCTTCTCCGGTGCTGGGAGGATTTTTCCTCAGAATTTCTTCAGGCTAGAGTCCAGCTTTTGGCCTCAATAAAACGCTTTTTGTCGCTTTTGAAATGGGGTTCCTGGAAGAGCTCACATCTCCTGCATCCTCACATGCTCAGAGCCAGGCCACGCCCCCTGATCAGTGTTTTTTGAGGTGGAAAAGTCCAGTAATTTCAAAAGAAATCAGTGCCAGAAATCCTTGCAGGTTGTCAATATGATTTTCAGTTTTTTTTAAAAAATACCAGTTTTTACAGCTTTTTCTGTTGCCCTTTGGCTTAATTGACAAGTTTACCGTAAATTCCACTAGGAACACACATCACTTTTTTTTTATGCAATATGCTTTTTACAACCACATTGTAAAAAACTTGCTGTATGAACAATGTCTATCAAAATGCACCAAAAGCTTATTCAAAGAGTGTATGAGGCAATCACAAATAAAAAAACACTGCATGAACAAACAAGAGGGACATTTTCCTTTTGAAATTGGTGCTGATTTCTTGTGGCTTTATTTATTTAAATTGAATATTAGAGTTTGCACAGCACAGATAAAAATTAATTATTTTAGACCCTCAGAGCACTTATTATATCCCCTGCATTGTGCAGTTAATGTACGCCAAGTCCAGGTGTACACAGACAAAATGAAGGCATACATTTCTGAGGTAATTTTATGGGGTTAAACCATTTATGCCAATGCAAATTGTGTTTTTCCTTGGTTTTGTAAGAAAATGTATTGGTCCCAGTTTAGTATGATGATAAAGTCCCATTCTTTGGCTTCATTAGACTCTACATCAGATTTAATGAAACAAAAGTAGTACAATAAAATGAATTAGCAACACGAACACACAGCAGAATTGCAAGATTAATTTTCTGTGGTAAATATTTTAAAGAAGAAAACCAACTATTTCTAAAAGCAATGAAAATTGTATTTTTTCTTCTTTCTGTATATTTTACCCCTTCAAGCATGGAGGGGCAGATAAAAATGATTGGTGCCATTATTATTCGCCCCTTTATTTACCTGGTATCATACTTTTGTTATTAGATGCTCTACAGAAGATTACATGAGACGAAAATGCACATTTAGTAATATGAAGAGAAATCAGAATTATGGGATTCAGTTCTGGGATAATATTTGGGGGGAAACCAACTTGTGAATAAACCCAGGTGCCATTCCTGTACTAGGCACATTTATTTGCAAGTTAATTGATGAACCTCCAGAAGCTTTCAGGGGCAAAATCAGGACTCGGTGTTTATTGTGCATATACTCCTCAACATTGAAATTACAAAACCAAGAATCACAGGCTGGATATACATCTTAATGATATGGAGATAATGAAAAAGTATCAAGTACAACTGCCATGCACACACTAACACATGGCATGCTATTAATGATTTTATGTTCAAGGAATTTTCTACCACACTGAACACACTTGGTCATGCAAATCAGCAAGGTCCACTGCGGACAGCTCCCTTTACAATTGCCAGCCCATGACTTTCCAGATGAATTTTTGGGCACTTTTCTTCTGCACTTTCTTATCGCAGAGGATTGATATATACATTAATTGGAAAACACAAATAACACATGTCCCTTCTATGTGTTTTTTTTTTTTCAAATTTGAAAGGTCCAGGTGGAAACCACCCCACTTGAGATTGATCTGACTGGGCTGACCCATTTCTATGAGCTAACATATTAGTCATTCATATACATTACTAGTGATTAAATTCTTTTCGAGATCACAGTACAGGGAGTACTGAGTAGAGATATTGAGTGGCCAACAGTATATAACATCAGTTTGTGGAAAAGTTAGGCTCTACAGGACTGTCCCTGAGAGGATTAGTAGAGCAGATTCCTTTTAAGAAGATAGGAAGTTAACCCTTTTTTAGCATTAGGACTGTCATTGTCCTGTAGATATTTTATGTTGTATGGCTTTGCTGTTTGGCAAATGTCATCTTACAATGGCCCTCCAGATATCATCTTCCATAGCAGAAGTAAATGGCAAGAAGCCCTTTCTGTCCAAGTGGATGGATTGTGAACCCCAAAGGGCTTGTACAGCTTTGGAAACATTGCTTTTTTAAATAAAATACATCTATTTGGGGATAAAAATCTTTTTTGCTATTTGGTTACATTGAAACTTTTCCACTGTTTATCTATAGTCTCAGTGTTATACTATTGTGAGTCCGCAAACGAGCTTAAGGTACCGTCACATTAAGCGACGCTGCAGCGATATAGACAACGATGCCGATCGCTGCAGCGTCGCTGTTTGGTCGCTGGAGAGCTGTCACACAGACAGCTCTCCAGCGACCAACAATGCCGAAGTCCCCGGGTAACCAGGGTAAACATCGGGTTACTAAGCGCAGGGCCGCGCTTAGTAACCCGATGTTTTCCCTGGTTACCATTGCAAATGTAAAAAAAAAAAAACACTACATACTTACATTCCGGTGTCTGTCGCGTCCCCCGGCCTCAGCTTCCCTGTATTGTTTAAGCGCCGGCCGTAAAGCAGAGCGGTGACGTCACCGCTGTGCTCCCGCTTTACGGCCGGCGCTGACACAGTGCAGGGAAGCTGACGCCGGGGGACGCGACAGACACCGGAATGTAAGTATGTAGTGTTTTGTTTTTTTTGCATTTACAATGGTAACCAGGGTAAACATCGGGTTACTAAGCGCGGCCCTGCGCTTAATAACCTGATGTTTACCCTTGTTACAAGTGAACACATCGCTGGATCGGCGTCACACACGCCGATTCAGCGATGTCAGCGGGTGATCCAGCTACGAAATAAAGTTCCACACTTTCAGCTCCGACCAGCGATGTCACAGCAGAATCCTGATCGCTGCTGCGTGTCAAACACAATGATATCGCTATCCAGGATGCTGCAACGTCACGGATCGTTATCGTTCTAAAGTTGCTCAGTGTGACGGTACCTTTATGCTAAGGGTTCGTTTACATGATCAGATAATCCTTTCAAGGATGAATGTTCATACCTCACAACTAGGAAACAATTCACTAAACTAGAAAATAAGGGCTCAAGGTACCGTCACACTCAGCGATGCTGCAGCGATATAGACAACGATCCGACCTAAACTAGATCGCTGGAGCGTCGCTGTTTAGGTCGCTGTAGACACGTCAAACACAGCAACTCCAGAACGATGCGGGAGCGATCCAGTGACGTAACAGCGACTCACTTATTGTTCTCGCTGGTTGTTAGCTCCATGTCAAACAGCTGGAGTGTAACGATCCGACAAATTGCAGCGTAGCCAGATAGGCGTGTTTCTCCACATGGAGACACCCAGGATGTGACGTCCCGGCGTCCCGGAATATAAACCGCGACTCTACAGCGATTCAGTCTTTGGATATTGTTTGAGAGCTGCGTCTTCACGTTCTGCCTTTCCAGCGTCCTGTCCGGAATGACCCTCCGCCAGCTACGATCCTCTTCTCCCGTGAGCGTTCTGTCCGGAACGCCGTACTCCGTATACTGTAGGCGTCTTCATCGGTTCTTTTCTTGCTCATCAACGGTATGAAATATCTTTGAGTTGTTGTTTGTTTCTTCTGTGTATAGTTATGCCTATGCAGCAATGCTTATCTATGTACAAGGTAAAATGATGTATAAAACATCTCTGACAGCCATCTTGTGCATCTGGCAAGCGTACACATAAGATGGAGGCACTTTAGGATGCGGTTAGCAAACTCATTTGCGCTGGCTGCCATTTTGTGCGCACACTATATGGAAAGGTAAACCAACTCTTTTGTGTCTGCCTTGGCTTGGCTGGCCCTGGCCTGCTCCGCTAGTTAATTAAAACAGCACACAACATAACAGTAATATAAAACTTTTTTTTTTAACAACTGCCAAACAAAAAAGGAAAAGCAATTTAAATCCTCCCATGGCGGTGGGCCAACAGGTGTTGCAGCGTGCGGCCCTCCTGCTTCACTTGCTCCAGCAGGCGCGCTGCTGTCCTCTCCAGCCGCTTCTGCTTGGCCAGCAGCTCTCTCATGTGTGAACATACCCTGAGATTTACTACACACTCAATTTGGTCCTGTCCCAGAGGGCGAGAACGTTTTTTTTGGTCGTTTTTGTCGTTGTCAAATATGACATCCCACCGATAACCCCTCCCACTGTCTGTATACTTATGGAGAAGGGACACCGGTTGTTCATTCTCGGAAGAAGTGCTGCTGACTTCCCATCCCCTCGCTCGGGCCACAGCTGCCGCAGCTAAAAGGAAGCAAATACATATCTGGTTAACAATTGAACACGCTGTGGGGAAGCGCTCGCAGTTTTGGTCACTTACGAATGCTCGCCTCTGGTGGGAATACCGCCGACCCGGGGGAGGAAGATGAGTGGCGGAAGGGTGGTGTTGTGGCTTGTGGTGGGGTGCTAGCGCGCCTGGTCCTTACTGCGTCTGTAATGTATACAATATTTCAGCTCCCCTCTAATGTCCCGTATGCATTAATTAAATTGCAATGAATAATGGTTAACATACGTGACGTCCCGGGCTGTGGGCTGCCGCTGGTGGCGGATGATCTGCTGGAACTGGCAGGTGCCTGTTGCCGGGGCCGTGTCTCTACACAAACATTAAAGAACCGCAATGTTTAGACAGCAAAAGTACAGGGCTCCAGACTAAAAAAAAAATACCTAGGCGCCATTGGCGGCAAAAGTTAGGAGTCAAATGAAATTTTGAGTCGCCAAATGTATGTACTTATATAGAAAATAGAGATCGCACTTCACAGTGATGCTATACTCTGCATTGTCTGGGGGTTCTGGGGTTCAATGGTCTGCTGGCCTAGGACACGTATTATTGCATCACTAGGAAGCGCCTCACGGCAGCGCGCGTCTCCTGATTCCCCCCTCCCGGCAATTGTGGACATCCCAAAAATTTATATGTTGGTGTAGATTCTGGAACCCCTGACCTGACCATTTTTCACGGACGCCGCATTTTCCTCTCGGACAATACGGACATGAGGAAAAAGTGGCATGTTTTTCCGGGAATTATGGGACAAGTTGGCAACCACAAGCGCGAGTCTCCCTATTCCCCCCTCCCGGCAGCGTGAGTCACCCGATTCCCCCATACTGGTACTTGCCTCGACTGCCGCTGGTGGCGGATGAAGGCGTGCTGGTGCCTGTTGCCGGCGCCGTCTCTCTACACAAAAATTAAAGAACTGCAATATTTAGACACCAAAAGTACAGGGCTCCAGAATAAAAAAAAATACCTAGGCGCCATTGGCGGCAAAAGTTGGGAGCCAAATGAAATTTTTAGTTGCC
The DNA here is from genome assembly GCF_032444005.1 of Ranitomeya imitator. Taxonomy (NCBI): domain Eukaryota; kingdom Metazoa; phylum Chordata; class Amphibia; order Anura; family Dendrobatidae; genus Ranitomeya; species Ranitomeya imitator. Next base: position 648,040,076 of record NC_091283.1, on the reverse strand, counting down.
AAATGTACGTACATATATAGAAAATAGAGATCACTCTTCCCAGTGATGCTATACTCTGCATTGTCTGGGGGCTCTGGGGTTCAATGGTCTGCGCGGCCTGGGACACGTATTATTGCATCACTAGGAAGCACCTCACGGCAGCGCGTGTCTCCTGATTCCCCCCTCCCGGCAATTGCGGACATCCCAAAATTTTATATGTTGGTGTAGATTCTGGAACCCCTGACCTGACCATTTTTCACAGACGCCGCATTTTCCTCTCGGACAATACGGACATGAGGAAAAAGTGGCATGTTTTTCTGGGAATTCCGGGACAAGTTGGCAACCACAAGCGAGAGTCTCCCTACTCCCCCCTCTCGGCAGTGTGCGTCACCCGATTACCCCATACTGGTACTTGCCTCGACTTGTCTCCGCCCGCAACTCTGCCAGAAGCTGTGGGGTCTTGAATTTCAAATCTGCCCACTTCTTGTGCAGCTGCAGCGCACTGCGGTGGATGCAAATCGCCTCTCCGTGAGAGCAGCAATGCGGCGCAGCACCTCCTGCTTATGGAGGTTCTTGTGTGCAGGTGCAGTCTCCTGACCCTCATAATCCCACTCTTCCATCTTGAACACAAAACATTTCAACTCTGCCTGCCCCAGAGGAGCAGAGCGCTGTCTCACCGCCATTTTACCAGGAATGACGCTGAATGTCACCGCCTAACCATGCCCAGAGGAGGTCCTTGACTCAGGAGTGATGCCGCACGATCTGCATCGCTATAGCGTCTCCATTTATGCACAGTGTCGCGGTTGTGACGCCGGCTCCTGAAATCACTCTTTGGCGTTCCCGGTTTCAAGCCGCAGCGCTCTTCGTCTTGGCATCAGCGTTTCAGCGGCTTGTACAGTGATTTTATGGTATCTGTGGGGTACGGCTGTTGCGTCAACGCTGCTTATTAGCCCTGCGTATTTATCGGAAGTATAATATGCGGCAAAAACGCGATGTGTGAACTCTACATTACAGTATTGGATGTCTTGTGTCAGTTTAGCAAATCATAAGTACTAATTCTTTTTTTTGTGGCTTTTTCAGGTTGCCATGTCTCTTACAGATGTTCCTGTGATTGTAGCGGCTGCGTTGTTGGTTGAAGCTCACCGCCTGCAGGAGGCTCAAGCACGGAACACTCGTACTAAGCGACAGCGCCGCATGTGGACTAGACAGTGGCTGCAGAAGAGGAATCGATTGTCCCATATGGGCCTAATAAGGGAACTGAAGGAGAACAACCCGCATGATTTCAGGAACTACCTGCGAATGTTGGAGGATTCCTTAAATATGCTACTTGCTGCTGTGGAACCTTCTATCTGGCGGCCAAAATACCAGGATGCGAGCTGCTGTCCCTGTGGATGAGAGACTGGCTGTCACGCTGCGATTCCTGGTGACTGGCAGGTCTATGCAAGACTTGCATTACTGCGCAGCTATTTCCCGATCCCTGCTCAGCTGTTGTGAGTTCTGTTTTTGGGCTCCCTCTGGTGGTTACTGATGGTACTGGGTGACTTGTCTTTCCTGGGTTTCTGGGTTCCACCTGTTCCATCAACATATGGGAGTTTCCTATTTAACCTGGCTTTGCTGGCATTTCCTCGCCGGTTATCAATGTATCCAGTGTGTCTTGTTACCTCTGCTCCCTGCTCCTAGAACCTTCTGGACAAGCTAAGTTTGGATTTTCCTGTTTTGTGTTTTGCTTAATTTGGTTTTTAGTCCAGCCTGCAGATATGTGATTCTCTGCTGCTGGTTGCTCTAGTGGGCTGAAATTGCTTTTCATGTACCATGAGTTGGCACATGAGTTCAAGTAATTTCAGGATGGTTTTTTGAAGGGTTTTTCGCTGACCGCGCAGTTCACTTTTGTATCCTCTGCTATCTAGCTTTAGCGGGCCTCATTTTGCTGAAACTGTTTTCATACTACGTATGTGCTTTCCTCTCATTTCACCGTCATTATATGTGGGGGGCTGCTATTTGCTGTGGGGTATTTCTCTTGAGGCAAGAGAGGTCTGTGTTTCTTCTGATAGGGGAAGTTAGATCTTCGGCTGGAGCGAGACGTCTAGGATCATCGTAGGCACGTTCCCCGGCTACTTTTATTTGTGTGTTAGGTTCAGGGTCGCGGTCAGCTCAGGTTCCATCGCCCTAGAGCTTGTTTGTATCTGTGCTTGTCATTTTTGTGATCCCCTGCCATTGGGATCATGACAGTATAACCGGCCCACAAAGTGTTAATTGTATTGGCTGAAGTAGGAGGATAAGTAGTCTGAGGAAGTTTTTTTTTTTTTTTTTTTTTTTCCTTTCCCTCAGAGTTTGCTGCCTAGCCTTATTGCAGCCTGGCTACTTCCTCCTCCTCTTAATCTTTGAATGGCTCTGATCTCAGCTGTTTATCATGGACGTCCAGAGTTTGGCTTTCAGCCTGAATAATCTTGCCGCTAAGGTTCAAAATATACAGGATTTTGTTGTACATGCTCCTATGTCTGAACCTAGAATTCCTGTCCCAGAGTTTTTTTCTGGAGATAGATCTCGTTTTCTGAATTTTAGGAACAATTGCAAGTTGTTTCTTTCTTTGAAATCTCGCTCCTCTGGAGACCCTGCTCAGCAAGTCAAGATAATTATATCTTTCCTGCGGGGTGACCCTCAGGATTGGGCATTTGCATTGGCACCAGGGGACCCTGCGTTGCTTAATGCGGATGCGTTTTTTCTGGCATTGGGTTTGCTCTATGAGGAACCTAACCAAGAGATTCAGGCTGAAAAAGCTTTGTTGGCCCTCTCTCAGGGGCAAGATGAAGCAGAAATTTATTGTCAAAAATTTCGGAAGTCGTCGGTGCTTACTCAGTGGAATGAGTGCGCTCTGGCTGCAAAGTTTAGAGATGGCCTTTCTGAGGCCATTAAAGATGTTATGGTGGGGTTCCCTGCGCCTGCTGGTCTGAATGAGTCTATGACTATGGCTGTTCAGATTGATCGGCGTTTACGGGAGCCCAAACCTGTGCATCATTTGGCGGTGTCGTCTGAACCGTCACCTGAGATAATGCAATGTGATAGAATTCAGTCCAGAAGTGAACGGCAAAAGTATAGGCGGAAAAAAGGGTTGTGCTTTTATTGTGGTGATTCAGCTCATGTTATATCAGCATGCTCTAAACGCACAAAAAAGGTTGATAAGTCTGTTGCCATTAGTACTTTACAGTCTAAGTTCATTCTGTCTGTGACTCTGATTTGTTCATTATCATCCATTTCCGTCGATGCCTATGTGGATTCAGGCGCTGCCCTGAGTCTTATGGATTGGTCATTTGCCAATCGCTGTGGGTTTAGTCTGGAGCCTCTGGAAGTCCCTATTCCTTTGAAGGGAATTGACTCTACACCTTTGGCTATGAATAAACCTCAGTACTGGACACAAGTGACCATGCGTATGACTCCCGTTCATCAGGAGGTGATTCGCTTCCTGGTACTGTATAATTTGCATGATGTTCTAGTACTTGGTCTGCCATGGTTACAAACTCATAATCCAGTCCTTGACTGGAAATCAATGTCTGTGTTAAGCTGGGGTTGTCAGGGGGTTCATGATGATGCACCTCCGATTTCTATCGCTTCATCTACTCCTTCTGAGATTCCTGTGTTTTTGTCTGATTATCGGGATGTTTTTGAGGAGCCTAAGCTCAGTTCGCTTCCTCCTCACAGGGATTGCGATTGTGCTATAAATTTAATTCCAGGCAGTAAATTTCCTAAAGGTCGTTTGTTCAATCTGTCAGTGCCAGAGCATACTGCTATGCGGGATTATGTTAAGGAGTCCTTGGAAAAGGGACATATCCGTCCATCTTTGTCCCCTTTGGGAGCAGGTTTTTTTTTCGTGGCCAAAAAAGATGGTTCCTTGAGGCCTTGTATAGATTATCGTCTCTTGAATAAGATTACCGTAAAATATCAGTATCCTTTGCCATTGTTGACTGATTTGTTTGCTCGCATTAAGGGGGCTAAATGGTTCACTAAGATTGATCTTCGGGGTGCGTATAATCTTATACGAATAAAGCAAGGTGATGAGTGGAAAACCGCATTTAATACGCCTGAGGGCCATTTTGAGTATTTGGTAATGCCTTTTGGACTTTCTAATGCTCCTTCAGTCTTCCAGTCCTTTATGCACGATATTTTCCGTGAATATCTGGATAAATTTATGATTGTGTATTTGGATGATATTTTGGTTTTTTCTGATGACTGGGAGTCTCATGTTCAGCAGGTCAGGAAGGTGTTTCAGGTCCTGCGGGCCAATTCCTTGTTTGTAAAAGGCTCAAAGTGTCTCTTTGGAGTCCAGAAGATTTCTTTCTTGGGGTATATTTTTTCCCCTTCTACTATTGAGATGGATCCCGTCAAGGTTCAGGCTATTTGTGACTGGACGCAGCCTACATCTCTTAAGAGTCTACAGAAGTTCTTGGGCTTTGCTAATTTCTATCGTCGTTTTATAACTAATTTTTCTAGTGTTGTTAAGCCTTTGACGGATTTGACTAAGAAGGGTGCTGATGTTTCTAATTGGTCTCCTGCGGCTGTGGAGGCCTTTCAGGAACTTAAGCGCCGGTTTTCTTCTGCTCCTGTGTTGCGTCAGCCAGATGTTTCGCTCCCTTTTCAGGTTGAGGTTGATGCTTCCGAGATTGGAGCGGGGGCGGTTTTGTCACAGAGAAGCTCCGATGGCTCAGTGATGAAGCCATGCGCGTTTTTTTCTAGAAAGTTTTCGCCGGCTGAGCGGAATTATGATGTTGGTAATCGGGAACTTTTGGCCATGAAGTGGGCATTTGAGGAGTGGCGTCATTGGCTAGAGGGTGCTAGACATCGTGTGGTGGTTACCTTGAGTCTGCCAGGCGTCTGAATCCTAGACAGGCTCGTTGGTCACTGTTTTTCTCTCGTTTCAATTTTGTGGTTTCATACCTGCCAGGTTCAAAGAATGTGAAGGCGGATGCTCTTTCTAGGAGTTTTGTGCCTGACTCCCTTGGAAATTCTGAGCCCTCTGGTATCCTTAGGGATGGGGTGATTTTGTCTGCTGTCTCCCCAGACTTGCGACGTGCTTTGCAGGAGTTTCAGGCGGGTAAACCTGATCGTTGTCCGCCTGAGAGACTGTTTGTTCCGGATAATTGGACCAGTAGAGTCATCTCCGAGGTCCATTCTTCTGCGTTGGCAGGTCATCCTGGAATATTTGGTACTAGAGACTTGGTGGCCAGGTCTTTTTGGTGGCCTTCCTTGTCGAGGGATGTGCGTTCTTTTGTGCAGTCTTGTGAGGTTTGCGCTCGGGCTAAGCCTTGCTGTTCTCGGGCCAGTGGATTGTTGTCACCTTTGCCTATCCCGAAGAGGCCTTGGACGCACATTTCCATGGACTTTATTTCGGATCTCCCTGTCTCTCAAAGAATGTCCGTCATCTGGGTTGTGTGTGATCGCTTTTCTAAAATGGTTCATCTGGTACCCTTGCCTAAGTTGCCTTCCTCCTCTGAGTTGGTCCCTCTGTTTTTTCAGAATGTGGTTCGTTTGCATGGGATTCCTGAGAACATCGTTTCTGACAGGGGATCCCAGTTTGTGTATAGATTTTGGCGGACGTTCTGTGCTAAGATGGGCATTGATTTGTCCTTTTCGTCTGCATTCCATCCTCAGACGAATGGCCAGACTGAACGAACTAATCAGACCTTGGAAACTTATTTAAGATGTTTTGTTTCTGCTGATCAGGATGACTGGGTTACCTTTTTGCCGCTGGCCGAGTTTGCCCTTAATAATCGGGCTAGTTCTGCTACCTTGGTTTCTCCTTTCTTTTGTAATTCGGGGTTTCATCCTCGTTTTTCCTCTGGTCAGGTGGAACCTTCTGATTGTCCTGGAGTGGACATGGTGGTGGATAGGTTGCATCGGATTTGGAGTCATGTGGTGGACAATTTGAAGTTGTCCCAGGAGAAGGATCAGCAGTTTGCTAATCGCCGTCGCCGCGTGGGTCCTCGACTTCTTGTTGGTGACTTGGTGTGGTTGTCTTCTCGTTTTGTTCCTATGAAGGTCTCTTCTCCTAAGTTCAAGCCTCGGTTCATCGGTCCCTATAGGATCTTGGAAATTCTTAACCCTGTGTCGTTTCGTTTGGATCTCCCGGCATCGTTTGCTATTCATAATGTGTTCCATCGGTCGTTGTTGCGGAAGTATGAGGTACCTGTTGTTCCTTCGCTTGAGCCTCCTGCTCCAGTGCTGGTGGAGGGAGAATTGGAGTATGTTGTGGAGAAGATCTTGGATTCTCGTGTTTCCAGACGGAAACTCCAGTATTTGGTCAAGTGGAAGGGTTATGGTCAGGAGGATAATTCTTGGGTGGTTGCCTCGGATGTTCATGCTGATGATTTGGTTCGCGCTTTTCATAGGGCTCATCCTGGTCGCCCTGGTGGTTCTCGTGAGGGTTCGGTGACCCCTCCTCAAGGGGGGGGTACTGTTGTGAGTTCTGTTTTTGGGCTCCCTCTGGTGGTTACTGATGGTACTGGGTGACTTGTCTTTCCTGGGTTTCTGGGTTCCACCTGTTCCATCAGCATATGGGAGTTTCCTATTTAACCTGGCTTTGCTGGCATTTCCTCGCCGGTTATCAATGTATCCAGTGTGTCTTGTTACCTCTGCTCCCTGCTCCTAGAACCTTCTGGACAAGCTAAGTTTGGATTTTCCTGTTTTGTGTTTTGCTTAATTTGGTTTTTAGTCCAGCCTGCAGATATGTGATTCTCTGCTGCTGGTTGCTCTAGTGGGCTGAAATTGCTTTTCATGTACCATGAGTTGGCACATGAGTTCAAGTAATTTCAGGATGGTTTTTTGAAGGGTTTTTCGCTGACCGCGCAGTTCACTTTTGTATCCTCTGCTATCTAGCTTTAGCGGGCCTCATTTTGCTGAAACTGTTTTCATACTACGTATGTGCTTTCCTCTCATTTCACCGTCATTATATGTGGGGGGCTGCTATTTGCTGTGGGGTATTTCTCTTGAGGCAAGAGAGGTCTGTGTTTCTTCTGATAGGGGAAGTTAGATCTTCGGCTGGAGCGAGACGTCTAGGATCATCGTAGGCACGTTCCCCGGCTACTTTTATTTGTGTGTTAGGTTCAGGGTCGTGGTCAGCTCAGGTTCCATCGCCCTAGAGCTTGTTTGTATCTGTGCTTGTCATTTTTGTGATCCCCTGCCATTGGGATCATGACACTCAGCGTCATCATCCCAGAGACATGTAATGCAATCATCTCAGCTTTACACCACACTTACATGCCTTTCCCTGAGACCCAGGATGATTGGAAACAGATTTCCCATGGATTTCAGCAGCAATGGCAGTTCCCAAATTGCGGTGGGGCCTTGGATGGGAAACATGTCCGCATCACCCAACCACCACACTTCGGCTCATTTTTCTACAATTACAAGGGTTATTTCAGCGTTATTCTCATGGCCCTCGTTAATGCAAACTATGAATTTATAAGTGTGGCTGTAGGGATCAACGGGAGAGTATCTGATGGCGGAGTTTTGGAGCACACCGATTTTGGGGACCGCTTGAAAGAACACAAACTGGCCTTGCCGCCCAACAGCGACACTACTGAAAACATGAACTTTGTGTTTGTAGGAGATGAGGTGTTCCCACTGCATCCCAACCTTCTGAAGCCCTTCTCCCAGAAAACTCTGACACCGGAGCGACGCATTTTTAATTACAGACTTTCCAGAGCTCGACGCGTTGTGGAGAATGCTTTTGGTATTATGGCAAACCGATTTCAGGTTTTCCACACTGCACTCAACATGAAACTCTCGTCTATTGACTCTGTGGTGCTTGCCTGTTGCGTCCTGCACAACTTTCTACGCTGCCGTGATGCCAGTGCATACAGCCCTCCACAATATGTTGACTCTGTTGACCCTGCAAACGTAGATGTAACCCAGGGCGAATGGCGTCTAGACGAGCACAGGGTTTCAGTCTTGGAAAGTCTTGGATCCGGAAGGAACTCTGATGATGCGACGATTTGCAGGGAGAAGTACTGTGACTTTTTCAATGGGCCAGGGGCTGTCCCATGGCAGCATTTCCAGCAGTAACGTAACTGTAGCCATTTACTTGTACCATGCATTATGGAATACATTTTTTGGGGTTGATGTGCTCTCGTGTACCATTTTGTTGATGACCCATGCAATTCCTTTTTCTGTCTCAACGTCTCTCTCTCTCTCTTATATATTTATATATACAGTGGGGCAAAAAAGTATTTAGTCAGTCAGCAATAGTGCAAGTTCCACCACTTAAAAAGATGAGAGGCGTCTGTAATTTACATCATAGGTAGACCTCAACTATGGGAGACAAACTGAGAAAAAAAAATCCAGAAAATCACATTGTCTGTTTTTTTTAACATTTTATTTGCATATTATGGTGGAAAATAAGTATTTGGTCAGAAACAAAATTTCATCTCAATACTTTGTAATATATCCTTTGTTGGCAATGACAGAGGTCAAACGTTTTCTGTAAGTCTTCACAAGGTTGCCACACACTGTTGTTGGTATGTTGGCCCATTCCTCCATGCAGATCTCCTCTAGAGCAGTGATGTTTTTGGCTTTTCACTTGGCAACACGGACTTTCAACTCCCTCCAAAGATTTTCTATAGGGTTGAGATCTGGAGACTGGCTAGGCAACTCCAGGACCTTGAAATGCTTCTTACGAAGCCACTCCTTCGTTGCCCTGGCGGTGTGCTTTGGATCATTGTCATGTTGAAAGACCCAGCCACGTTTCATCTTCAATGCCCTTGCTGATGGAAGGAGGTTTGCACTCAAAATCTCACGATACATGGCCCCATTCATTCTTTCATGTACCCGGATCAGTCGTCCTGGCCCCTTTGCAGAGAAACAGCCCCAAAGCATGATGTTTCCACCACCATGCTTTACAGTAGGTATGGTGTTTGATGGATGCAACTCAGTATTCTTTTTCCTCCAAACACGACAAGTTGTGTTTCTACCAAACAGTTCCAGTTTGGTTTCATCAGACCATAGGACATTCTCCCAAAACTCCTCTGGATCATCCAAATGCTCTCTAGCAAACTTCAGACGGGCCCGGACATGTACTGGCTTAAGCAGTGGGACACGTCTGGCACTGCAGGATCTGAGTCCATGGTGGCGTAGTGTGTTACTTATGGTAGGCCTTGTTACATTGGGCCCAGCTCTCTGCAGTTCATTCACTAGGTCCCCCCGCGTGGTTCTGGGATTTTTGCTCACCGTTCTTGTGATCATTCTGACCCCACGGGGTGGGATTTTGCGTGGAGCCCCAGATCGAGGGAAATTATCAGTGGTCTTGTATGTCTTCCATTTTCTAATTATTGCTCCCACTGTTGATTTCTTCACTCCAAGCTGGTTGGCTATTGCAGATTTAGTCTTCCCAGCCTGGTGCAGGGCTACAATTTTGTTTCTGGTGTCCTTTGACAGCTCTTTGGTCTTCACCATAGTGGAGTTTGGAGTCAGACTGTTTGAGGGTGTGCACAGGTGTCTTTTTATACTGATAACAAGTTTAAACAGGTGCCATTACTACAGGTAATGAGTGGAGGAAAGAGGAGACTCTTAAAGAAGAAGTTACAGGTCTGTGAGAGCCAGAAATCTTGATTGTTTGTTTCTGACCAAATACTTATTTTCCACCATAATATGCAAAAAAAATGATAAAAAAAACAGACAATGTGATTTTCTGGATTTTTTTTTCTCAGTTTGTCTCCCATAGTTGAGGTCTACCTATGATGTAAATTACAGACGCCTCTCATCTTTTTAAGTGGTGGAACTGGCACTATTGCTGACTGACTAAATACTTTTTTGCCCCACTGTATATATATACACAGTTAGGGCCAGAAATATTTGGACAGTGACACAATTTTCGCGAGTTGGGCTCTGCATGCCACCACATTGGATTTGAAATGAAACCTCTACAACAGAATTCAAGTGCAGATTGTAACGTTTAATTTGAAGGGTTGAACAAAAATATCTGATAGAAAATGTAGGAATTGTACACATTTCTTTACAAACACTCCACATTTTAGGAGGTCAAAAGTAATTGGACAAATAAACATAACCCAAACAAAATATTTTTATTTTCAATATTTTGTTGCAAATCCTTTGGAGGCAATCACTGCCTTAAGTCTGGAACCCATGGACATCACCAAACGCTGGGTTTCCTCCTTCTTAATGCTTTGCCAGGCCTTTACAGCCGCAGCCTTCAGGTCTTGCTTGTTTGTGGGTCTTTCCGTCTTAAGTCTGGATTTCAGCAAGTGAAATGCATGCTCAATTGGGTTTAGATCTGGAGATTGACTTGGCCATTGCAGAATGTTCCACTTTTTGGCACTCATGAACTCCTGGGTAGCTTTGGATGTATGCTTGGAGTCATTGTCCATCTGTACTATGAAGCGCCGTCCAATCAACTTTGCAGCATTTGGCTGAATCTGGGCTGAAAGTATATCCCGGTACACTTCAGAATTCATCCGGCTACTCTTGTCTGCTCTTATGTCATCAATAAACACAAGTGACCCAGTGCCATTGAAAGCCATGCATGCCCATGCCATCACGTTGCCTCCACCATGTTTTACAGAGGATGTGGTGTGCCTTGGATCATGTGCCATTCCCTTTCTTCTCGAAACTTTTTTCTTCCCATCATTCTGGTACAGGTTGATCTTTGTCTCATCTGTCCATAGAATACTTTTCCAGAACTGAGCTGGCTTCTTGAGGTGTTTTTCTGCAAATTTAACTCTGGCCTGTCTATTTTTGGTATTGATGAATGGTTTGCATCTAGATGTGAACCCTCTGTATTTACTGTCATGGAGTCTTCTCTTTACTGTTGACTTAGAGACAGATACACCTACTTCACTGAGAGTGTTCTGGACTTCAGTTGATGTTGTGAACGGGTTCTTCTTCACCAAATTAAGTATGCGGCGATCATCCACCACTGTTGTCATCCGTGGACGCCCAGGCCTTTTTGAGTTCCCAAGCTCACCAGTCAATTCCTTTTTTCTCAGAATGTACCCAACTGTTGATTTTGCTACTCCAAGCATGTCTATCTCTCTGATGGATTTTTTTCTTTTTTTTCAGCCTCAGGATGTTCTGCTTCACCTCAATTGAGAGTTCCTTTGACCGCATGTTGTCTGCTCACAGCAACAGCTTCCAAATGCAAAACCACACACCTGGAATCCACCCCTGACCTTTTAACTACTTCATTGATTACAGGTTAACGAGGGAGACGCCTTCAGAGTTAATTGCAGCCCTTAGAGTCCATTGTCCAATTACTTTTGGTCCCTTGAAAAAGAGGACGCTATGCATTACAGAGCTATGATTCCTAAACCCTTTCTCCGATTTGGATATGGAAACTATCATATTGCAGCTGGGAGTGTGCACTTTCAGCCCATATTATATATATAATTGTATTTCTGAACATGTTTTTGTAAACAGCTAAAATAACAAAACTTGTGTCACTGTCCAAATATTTCTGGCCCTAACTGTATATATATATATATATATATATATATATATATATATATATATACTAGATGGTGGCCCGATTTTTCACGCATCGGGTATTCTAGAATAAGCATGTCCACGTAGTATATTTCCCAGCGACGTAGTATATTGCCCAGCGATGTAGTATATTGCCCAGCCACAAAGCCACGTAGTATAAAGACTTAAAAAAATAAATATTTTTGTATTATTTTTGACATGACATATTTTTACTATTGATGCTGCATAGGGGATTACGGAGCGGGCACCGAGCAGTGAGTGCAGGGGAGTAGGGAAGGGACTAATCAGACTTATGAAATTTATTAACATATAAATAAACATATACTCACCTTCCGAAGTCCCGTTGAAGTCCTGCTATACTCACCATCCGCCGCCTTTCCCTGGGACCGGAAGCTGCCGCTTGCAATGGAGCAGTCTCGGGAGCAGGAAAGGCGGCGGAGGGTGTTGTGAACTCTGTGGTCAGGCTCCCTCCTGTGGCCAAATGTGGTACTTCGGCTGATTCTGTTTATGGTCTTCCGTTGGTGGACATGAGTGGTACTGCGGCTTCTGAGTTTCCTTCCTCAGGTGATGAGGCTAAATCATCAGCTGCTGCTCTATTTAACTCCACCTAGTGCTTTGATGCTAGCCTCCAGTCAATGTTACAGTGTTGGTCCTTTTGCTTCCTGGATGTTCCTGTGGCCTGTTTCCCCAGCATAAGATAAGTTCTGCTGGTGTTATTTTTGTTTGCTATATTTTTCTGTCCAGCCTGCTATATTGCTTTTTCTTGCGTGCTAGTAGCTCTGAGACGCAGAGGGAGCACCTCCGTACCGTGAGTCGGTGCGGAGGGTCTTTTTGCTCCCCTCTGCGTGGTTCTTTGTAGGGTTTTGTGTTGACAGCAAAGTTATCTATCCTATCCTCGGTCTATTCAGTTAGTCGGGCCTCACTTTGCTAAATCTATTTCATCTCTGTGTATGTATTTTCATCTTAACTCACAGTCATTATATGTGGGGGGCTGCCTTTTCCTTTGGGGAATTTCTCTGAGGCAAGGTAGGCTTATTTTTCTGTCTTCAGGTCTAGCTAGTTTCTCAGGCTGTGCCGAGTTGCATAGGGAGCGTTAGGCGCAATCCACGGCTACCTCTAGTGTGGTATGATAGGATCAGGGATTGCGGTCAGCAAAGTTTCCACGTCTCAGAGCTCGTCCTATATTTTGATTATTGACAGGTCACTTTGTATGCCCTGTACCTCAAGGTCCATTTTGGTTCTGAACTACCTAATCATAACAGGAGGGTGAGCATAGCAGGTGTTTGTTTTTTTTAATTATTTTTGACATGACATATTTTTACTATTGATGCTGCATAGGCATAGGGGATTACGGAGCTTATGAAACAGAAGTCTCTATCATTTTCAAGCCAAGAACCCTACAGATGTTGATAGTAGGTGTGCATCTTGCTGTACTGGTGTGTGGCCGTAGGAGGTCCTTGCGAAAAGTCACCAAAAGAAGGGGGTGGAGGTGGTGTCCAGAACTGCAAATGATGTGGGCCAGGTCTGCGGACATGAGTGCTGTGCATGGGCTCCTGCTGGTGTCCCCAATTAAACTGGCCACTGGGTTGACGGTCGCTGATGGTCACCGTTGATGTCTCACTCAGTTTGCCAGCGGCTGCCGCATTCAAAACCTCAAACATTAATCTCTCCGCGTGCGTTCGCTGGGTAACGTCCAATCTGTTTAACCGTTCCGCAACGAAGGATGGGAATCTGGTGAGCTGGGTTGTGGCATGCTGGGTCATAATGTTGTTAGCCAGTGCCAGGAGATCCACAGGTGTGCCCGCAGTTGCCTTTCTTTTGCGAGATGGCCGCTGTGGACATGTCTGCCCCTCGACACACGGGCTTATGGAGGACTGAGGGGTCTCGTCATCGTTCCCTTCCGGTGTTTGTCCCACTGCTTAAGCCAGTATATGTCCGGGCCCGTCTGAAGTTTGCTAGAGAGCATTTGGATGATCCAGAGGAGTTTTGGGAGAATGTCCTATGGTCTGATGAAACCAAACTGGAACTGTTTGGTAGAAACACAACTTGTCATGTTTGGAGGAAAAAGAATACTGAGTTGCATCCATCAAACACCATACCTACTGTAAAGCATGGTGGTGGAAACATCATGCTTTGGGGCTGTTTCTCTGCAAAGGGGCCAGGACGACTGATCCGGGTATATGAAAGAATGAATGGGGCCATGTATCGTGAGATTTTGAGTGCAAACCTCCTTCCATCAGCAAGGGCATTGAAGATGAAACATGGCTGGGTCTTTCAACATGACAATGATCCAAAGCACACCACCAGGGCAACGAAGGAGTGGCTTCGTAAGAAGCATTTCAAGGTCCTGGAGTTGCCTAGCCAGTCTCCAGATCTCAACCCTATAGAAAACCTTTGGAGGGAGTTGAAAGTCCGTGTTGCCAAGCGAAAAGCCAAAAACATCACTGCTCTAGAGGAGATCTGCATGGAGGAATGGGCCAACATACCAACAACAGTGTGTGGCAACCTTGTGAAGACTTACAGAAAACGTTTGACCTCTGTCATTGCCAACAAAGGATATATTACAAAGTATTGAGATGAAATTTTGTTTCTGACTAAATACTTATTTTCCACCATAATATGCAAATAAAATGTTAAAAAAAACAGACAATGTGATTTTCTGGATTTTTTTTTCTCAGTTTGTCTCCCATAGTTGAGGTCTACCTATGATGTAAATTACAGACGCCTCTCATCTTTTTAAGTGGTGGAACTTGCACTATTGCTGACTGACTAAATACTTTTTTGCCCCACTGTATATATATATATATATATATATATATATATATATATATATATACTAGATGGTGGCCCGATTCTTCACGCATCGGGTATTCTAGAATAAGCATGTCCACGTAGTATATTGCCCAGTGACATAGTATATTGCCCAGCGATGTAGTATATTGCCCAGCCACAAAGCCACGTAGTATAAAGACTTAAAAAAATAAATATTTTTTTATTATTTTTGACATGACATATTTTTACTATTGATGCTGCATAGGCATAGGGGATTACGGAGCTTATGAAACAGAAGTCTCTATCATTTTCAAGCCAAGAACCCTACAGATGTTGATAGTAGGTGTGCATCTTGCTGTACTGGTGTGTGGCCGTAGGAGGTCCTTGCGAAAAGTCACCAAAAGAAGGGGGTGGAGGTGGTGTCCAGAACTGCAAATGATGTGGGCCAGGTCTGCGGACATGAGTGCTGTGCATGGGCTCCTGCTGGTGTCCCCAATAAAACTGGCCACTGGGTTGACGGTCGCTGATGGTCACCGTTGATGTCTCACTCAGTTTGCCAGCGGCTGCCGCATTCAAAACCTCAAACATTAATCTCTCCGCGTGCGTTCGCTGGGTAACGTCCAATCTGTTTAACCGTTCCGCAACGAAGGATGGGAATCTGGTGAGCTGGGTTGTGGCATGCTGGGTCATAATGTTGTAGGCCAGTGCCAGGAGATCCACAGGTGTGCCCGCAGTTGCCTTTCTTTTGCGAGATGGCCGCTGTGGACATGTCTGCCCCTCGACACACGGGCTTATGGAGGACTGAGGGGTCTCGTCATCGTTCCCTTCCGGTGTTTGGAGCTGTTGCGGAGGCACCTGCGAGTACAGGAAAAAAAAAAAGTCAATATACAAACAAATCAGCCCTAGAGAGCCCCAACACCTCTATCCCGTCCATGGGAAGCTATGAGGAACAGTTATCTAGGTAGCAAACCACAGGGGTTACAGAGCTTACAGAGCTGGGCTGAACTACTTTTGCCAGCTATACTGTACGAATGTGCGGAAGACACAAAATTTAACCCCTTAGCGACCGCCGATACGCCTTTTAACGGCGGCCGCTAAAGGTACTTAAACCACAGCGCCGTTAATTAACGGCGCTGTGTAAAAAGTGAATAGCGCCCCCCAGAGTCGGATTTTCTCTGGGGTCTCGGCTGCCGGGGGTAGCCGAGACCCCAGAGAACATGATTCGGGGGGTTTTTAACCCACCCCGCATTTGCGATCGCCGGTAATTAACCGTTTACCGGCGATCGCAAAAAAAAAAAGAAAAACGCGATCTCTTTTTAATTTCTCTGTCCTCCGATGTGATCGGACATCGGAGGACAGAGAAAAGGGGTCCCAGGTAGCCCCCCAATACTCACCTATCTCCCCCGGTGCTCCTCGTGTCTCCCGGTGGGTGCCGCCATCTTCAAAATGGCGGGCCCGCCGGCCGGCCCCGGGAGAATCTTTGGGGTCTCAGCTGCCGGGGGTAGCCGAGACCCCAAAGAGAATGATCGGGGTCGGTTTTACCGACCCCTGTTTTGCGATCGCCGGTAATTAACTGTTTACCGGCGACCGCAAAAAAAAAAAAGAAAAGTAAAGTGTAATTATCTGTCCTCTTATGTGATCGCACATCAGAGGACAGAGAAATAGGGGGATTCGGGGACCCTACGATACTCACCTGTGTCCCTGGATCCTCCTGCTGCTCCTCCTGGCCGCCGGCAGAAGAAAATAGCGGGCGCATGCGCAGTGCGCCCGCCATCTGTCTCCATCTGCTGGCCGGCAGGAGAACAGCAGTTGGGGCTAAAATTAGGGGTAGGGTTAGGGTTAGGGGTAGGGTTAGGGTTAGGGGTAGGGTTAGGGTTAGGGGTAGGGTTAGGGCTAGGGTTAGGGCTAGGGTTGGGGCTAAATTTAGGGTTAGGGTTGGGGCTAAATTTAGGGTTAGGGTTGGGGCTAAATTTAGGGTTAGGCTTCTTTCACACTTACGTCGGTACGGGGCCGTCGCAATGCGTCGGCCCGACATACCGACGCACCTTGTGAAAATTGTGCACAACGTGGGCAGCGGCTGTAGTTTTTCAACGCATCCGCTGCCCAATCTATGTCCTGGGGAGGAGGGGGCGGAGTTATGGCCACGCATGTGCGGTCAGAAATGGCGGATACGACGTACAAAAAAACGTTTCATTGAACGTTTTTTTGTGCTGACGGTCCGCCAAAACACAACTGATCCAGTGCACGACGGACGCGACGTGTGGCCATCCGTCACGATCCATCGGCAATACAAGTCTATGGGCAAAAAACGCATCCAGCGGGCACATTTGCAGGATCCGTTTCTTGTCCAAAACAATGGATTGTGACGGAATGCCAAACGACGGAAGTGTGAAAGTAGCCTTAGGGCTAGGGTTAGGGTTGGGGCTAAAGTTAGGGCTAGGGTTGGGCTAAAGTTAGGGTTAGAGTTGGGATTAGGGTTAGGGTTTGGATTAGGGTTGGTATTAGGGTTAGGGTTGGCATTAGGGTTACGCTTGGGATTAGGGTTAGGTTTGGGGTTAGGGTTGTGATTAGGGGTGTATTGGGATTAGGGTTAGGTTTGAGGTTAGGGTTGAGATTTGGATTAGGGGTGTGTTGGATTTAGGGTTTTGATTAAGGTTATGGTTAGGGTTGACATTAGGGTTGTTTTGGGGTAAGAGTTGTGATTATGGTTAGGGTTAGTGATTAGGATTATGGATCAGGTTGGGATTAGGGTTAGGGGTGTGTTGGGGTTAGGGTTGGAGCTAGAATTGGGGGGTTTCCACTGTTTAGGTACATCAGGGGGTCTCCAAACACGACAGCCAATTTTGCGCTCAAAAAGTCAAATGGTGCTCCCTCCCTTCTGAGCTCTGCCGTGCGCCCAAACAGTGGGTTACCCCCACATATGGGGCATCAGCGTACTCGGGATAAATTGGACAACAACTTCTGGGGTCCAATTTCTCTTGTTACCCTTGTGAAAATAAAAACTTGGGGGCTACAAAATCTTTTTTGTGGAAAAATATACAGTTAGGTCCATATATATTTGGACAGAGACAACATTTTTCGAACTTTGGTTATAGACATTACAACAATGAATTTTAAACAAAACAATTCAGATGCAGTTGAAGTTCAGACTTTCAGCTTTCATTTGAGGGTATCCACATTAAAATTGGATGAAGGGTTTTGGAGTTTCCGCTCCTTAATATGTGCCACCCTGTTTTTAAAGGGACCAAAAGTAATTGGACAATTGACTCCAAGGCTATTTCATGGACAGGTGTGGGCAATCCCTTCATTATGTCATTCTCAATTAAGCAGATAAAAGGCCTGGAGTTGATTTGAGGTGTGGTGCTTGCATTTGGAAGGTTTTGCTGTGAAGTAAACATGCAGTCCAAGGAGCTCTCCATGCAGGTGAATCAAGCCATCCTTAAGCTGCGAAAACAGAAAAAACCCATCCGAGAAATTGCTACAATATTAGGAGTGGCAAAATCTACAGTTTGGTACATCCTGAGAAAGAAAGAAAGCACTGGTGAACTCATCAATGCAAAAAGACCTGGGCGCCCACGGAAGACAACAGTGGTGGATGATCGCAGAATAATCTCCATGGTGAAGAGAAACCGCTTCACAGCAGCCAACCAAGTGAACAACACTCTCCAGGAGGTAGGCGTATCAATATCCAAATCTGCGATATAGAGAAGACTGCATGAAAGTAAATACAGAGGGTTCACTGCACGGTGCAAGCCGATCATAAGCATCAAGAATAAAAAGGCTAGACTGGACTTTGCTAAAAAAACATCTAAAAAAGCCAGCACAGTTCTGGAAGAACATTCTTTGGACAGATGAAACCAAGATCAACCTCTATTAGAATGATGGAAAAAGAAAAGTATGGCGAAGGCGTGGTACAGCTCATGATCCAAAGCATACCACATCATCTGTAAAACACGGTGGAGGCAGTGTGGTGGCTTGGGCATGCATGGCTGCCAGTGGCACTGGGTCACTAGTATTTATTGATGATGTGACACAGGACAGAAGCAGCCGAATGAATTCTGAGGTATTCAGAGCCATATTGTGTGCTCAGATCCAGCCAAATGCAGCAAAACTGATTGGTCGTCGTTTCATGCTACAGATGGACAATGACCCAAAACATAAAGCCAAAGCAACCCAGGAGTTTATTAAAGCAAAGAAGTGGAATATTCTTGAATGGCGAAGTCAGTCACCTGATCTCAACCCAATTGAGCATGCATTTCACTTGTTAAAGATGAAACTTCAGACAGAAAGGCCCACAAACAAACAGAAACTGAAAACCACCGCAGTGAAGGCCTGGCAGGGCATCAAAAAGGAGGAAACACAGCGTCTGGTGATGTCCATGAGTTCAAGACTTCAGGCAGTCATTGCCAACAAAGGGTTTTCAACCAAGTACTAAAAATGAACATTTTATTTAAAATTATTGAATCTGTCCAATTACTTTTGGTCTCTTTAAAAGCAGGGTGACACATGTTAAGGAGCTGAAACTCCTAAACCCTTCATCCAATTTTAATGTGGATACCCTCAAATGAAAGCTGAAAGTCTGAACTTCAACTGCATCTGAATTGTTTTGTTTAAAATTCATTGTGGTAATGTCTATAACCAAAATTAGAAAAATGTTGTCTCTGTCCAAATAGATATGGACCTAACTGTATATATATTTTTTTATGACTCTGCATTATAAACTTCTGTGAAGCACTTGGGCATTCAAAGTTCTTACCACACATCTATATAAGTTCCTTGGGGGGTCTAGTTTCCAAAACGGGGTCACTTGTGGGGGGTTACTACTGTTTAGGTACATCAGGGGCTCTGCAAACGCAACATAACGCCCACAGACCATTCTATCTAAGTCTGCATTCCAAAACGGCGCTCCTTCCTTCCGAGCTCTGCCGTGCGCCCAAACAGTGATTTACCCCCACATATGGGGTACCAGCATACTCAGGACAAATTGGACAACAACTTTTGTGGTCCAATTTCTCTTATTACCCTTGTGAAAATAAAAACTTGGGGGCTAAAAAAATCTTTATTGTGGAAAAAAAAAATATTTTTTATTTTCACGACTCTGCATTATAAACTTCTGTGAAGCACTTGGGCATTCAAAGTTCTCACCACACATCTAGATAAGTTCCTTAAGGGGTCTAGTTTCCAAAATGGTGTCACTTGTGGGGGGTTTCCACTGTTTAGGCACATCAGGGGCTCTCCAAACGCGACATGGCGTCCAATCTCAATTCCAGTCAATTCTACATTGAAAAAGTAAAACGGCACTCCTTCTCTTCCAAGCTCTGCGGTGCGCCCTAACAGTAGTTTACCCCCACATATTGGGTATCAGCGTACTCAGGAGAAATTGCACAACAACTTTTGTGGTCTAATTTCTCCTGTTACCCTTGTGAAAATAAAAATTTGTGGGCAAAAAGATCATTTTTGTAGAAAAAATGCGATTTTTTTTTTTTTTTTTTTTTTTTTTTTTTTTTTTCACGGCTCTACATTATAAACTTCTGTGAAGCACATGGGGGTTCAAAGTGCTCACCACACATCTAGATAAGTTCCTTAAGGGGTCTAGTTTCCAAAATGGGGTCACTTGTGGGGGTTTCCACTGTTTAGGCACATCAGGGGCTCTCCAAACGCGACATGGCGTCCAATCTCAATTCCAGCCAATTCTACATTGAAAAAGTAAAACGGCGCTCCTTCACTTCTAAGTTCTGCGGTGCGCCCAAAAAGTGGTTTACCCCCACATATAGGGTATTGGCGTATTCAGGAGAAATTGCATAACAAAATTTATGGTTACATTTCTGTTTTTACACTTGTGAAAATAAAAAAAATGGTTCTGAATTAAGATGTTTGCAAAAAAAAGTTAAATGTTCATTTTTTCCTTCCACATTGTTTCAGTTCCTGTGAAGCACGTAAAGGGTTAATAAACTTCTTGAATGTGGTTTTGAGAACCTTGAGGGGTGTAGTTTTTAGAATGGTGTCACACTTCATTATTTTCTATTATATAGACCCCTCAAAATGACTTCAAATGTGATGTGGTCCCTAAAAAAAATGGTGTTGTAAAAATGAGAAATTGCTGGTCAACTTTTAACCCTTATAACTCCGTAACAAAAAAAAATTTTGTTTCCAAAATTGTGCTGATGTAAAGTAGACATGTGGGAAATGTTATTTCTTAACTATTTTTTGTGACATATCTCTCTGATTTAAGGGCATAAAAATACAAAGTTTTAAAATTGCAAAATTTTAAAATTTTTTGCCATATTTCCGTTTTTTTCATAAATAATCGCTAGTAATATCGAAGAAATGTTGCCACTAACATGAAGTACAATATGTCACGAAAAAACATTCTCAGAATCAGAGGGATCCGTTGAAGCGTTCCAGAGTTATAACCTCATAAAGTGACAGTGGTCAGAATTGCAAAAATTGGCTCGGTCATTAAGTACCAAATTGGCTCTGTCACTAAGGGGTTAAATTTGTTATAGACTTTTGAAATAAGATAGCATTTAAAGGAAGCGAAGGACTGTTTGGACATATTTATCTGAACAGGAAGTGGCAACTGTTATTATCTGGGGGATTAAACATGAAAAACATGAATTATTATTATTGGAAACCGTGCAGTCTCATAAACATACAAGACACAGGGCATGCTACAAGAAGGGAAGCTAGGGGGTACTTACATGCTCGTCAGGAGACTCGGGCAGGATCTCTTCGGCAGATGGCGCACAAAGGCTTGTCACGGTCTGTCACGGGCGAATGATTTCCTGGTCCCGAGTGAACGCCAGCAGGTCATAGTACCACAACTTGGGCACATAGACGTCGTCGGTTCCGGCCCCAGACTTCATGGACTTTTCGACCTTGTTCATTTCTTTTTTGTACACTGTGCGGAGAGCCTGGATCTTCTTCCGCACAATGTTTTCATCCACCGTCTCAGTTGGATGATGCTCCTTGTAGAGGGCCACCAGCTTCTCGTACGCAGCTTTCTTTTTGTAGTGGATGCTGTAATCCGCAAACTTGATCTTCCACAAGCAGGGCAGGGAGCGGTACATATTGATGAGTGCCCGAACAAACTCCTGGTCATTGGCAGACATCTGAAAAAAAGAAAGAAATAGTTAAGTTACAGCAAGCAAGAAAGTGATGGGCCGTGTGCTTTTCCTATTGTTAGCAGCTATTTTGTGGATGGGATGGGCCGTGTGCTTTTTCCTATTGTTAGCAGCCATTTTGTGGATGGGATGGGCCGTGTGCTTTTTCCTATTGTTAGCAGCCATTTTGTGGGTGGAAAAAGTGTTAATTCTAATGGTGGCTATTTTGTGGATGGCAAATGTTAATTTGGCGGTGGCCATTTTGTTGGTGAACATCTTAACACACCACATCACCAAATCCTTGTTACCCAGTAATGACCACTAACGGCCAATACTACAGCGCAAAAGCGTATTTGTTTACAAACTTGCAAGCTCAAACAGATCCCTGCAGAGATGTAGTATACATCACTCTACAATACACTTTCCATAAAGCAATAGCTCAAAATGGCTGCCAGCCAGCGTAAAAACGTATTTATTTACCTTTCCATATAGTGAAAGCTTAAAGTGGCTGCCAGCCAGTGCAAAAGCATATTTGTTAACAAACTTGCAAGCTCAAACAGATCTCTGCAGAGATGTAGTATACATCACTCTACAATACACATAAATTAGCATTGCTGCATGGCAGATGAAACAAACAGCGCAAAGATATACTTACCGTTGATAAGCTGAAAGAGATATAGAGAGCGAAGACGATGCAGAGTTCTGTATTTCCAAACAGGACGCTCACGAGAGGCTCGTAGATGGCGGAGGACGCACAAGTGATTGCAAAGGAGTAGAGTCGCGGTTTATATTTCGGAACGCAGCTACAGATGATCCCTCTATGGCCTATCAGCGTTCACAGGGAGACACCCAGCCACCATTGTTCCTGCTGCAAGGTCCCTCCCAGGCCGTCGCGGCTGAGGGCGTCTCCATTTGGAATGCAACACGCCTACCTGGCTAGAAGGAGACGCTGCCACGCCCCCTATGCTCGTTGCTGGCGTCGTTGCCTTTGATGTTAAACATGACGATACACGCCGACCTGACCATGAAATAAAGTTCTGGACTTCTACCTCCGTCCAGCGATGGCACAGCGGGATCCAGATCGCTGCTGCGTGTCAAACACAACGAGATCGCTATACAGGACGCTGCAACGTCACAGATCATTGTCGTTCTCGTTGTAAAGTTGCTGTGTGAAGGTACCTTTAGTGTATACAAGAATCATGAATAGAATGGTTGAATAAAGATCGTTATACTGTAACATCAAACATCGTGCACTGTGTTCCAATTGACAGATATCTATTTTGGACTTTTGTCTGTCTAATTGTTGAATGATCGAGCAATTGCCATTTTCATTACATGATTTTCTAAAGTTGAACGAGATTGTTTTACTTGTCTAAACGATTTCATGCAAGATGAAATACACATCATTCAGGCTTTCAACCAATTCGCATTCTACAATTATGATGTATCAGTCTTAAAATCTGACAGATTATTGACCAGTGTAAATGAGCCTTAACGGAATGTTCACATGACCATAGTTTTGGTCCAAATGTTATATGTGAAATTAATTGACTACACTTGGAAAGTGTTAGGACCAATGTTATTCAGTTGCCCCTCCACTGTTCAGATTAATGTTTTTCCTCATGGACTAAATGTCTGTGAAACAAAAATCGCATCATTCATTAAATTTTTCTGTATTTTGAGTTAGACTCGCTTAGGCTACGTTCACATTAGCGTTCCGCTAATGTGCGTCGCTGTTGTGTCGGCGACGCAGCGGCGACGCGCCCCTATGTTTAACATAGGGGACGCGTGCGTTTTTTTGGTTGCGTTTTTCGACACGTGCGTCGTTTCCGACGCTAGCGTCGGACGCAAGAAAATGCAACAAGTTGCATTTTTCGTGCGTCCGATTTTCGTCAAAAAACGACGCACGCGTCGCAAAACGCAGCGTTTTTGCGCGCGTTTTGCGCGCGTTTTTTGTGCGTCGTGCGTTGCATCGCCGACGCACCGGCGCGCAACGCTAATGTGAACGTAGCCTTATTCAAGTCTATGGGTGGTCAGAAAATATTGCATCCCATCCAGAACTGTATTGCATCTGCTCTGATTTTATTAATGGCTGATGTATAAAAATGATGCTATATGGATTGAACACGAATTACAATACAGATGAAAAATTGTCCACTTTTTTCAGGAAGAAAATCAGGCAATTTTATATATGCTTGTGTCAACTTAACCTAGTGCCCGTCATTCACATTATATGGCAGTGGTCCAAACTATGGTTCTGCCATCTTTTTCGTCAGCCATCCTGGCCAGCTCTCCCATACACAGGATTGCTTGCTCAGGCAAGCATTCCTATGATTTCTATGAGACAGCCACTGACAGACATGTCATCCAGTGGCTTATCTCCAGGAGAACAAGAGGATCTGAAATTTGGATATATCTGACCATTATTTCCCCACACTCCGTTGTCCTGGACCCCCATACATTTCAGATTCTTGATCAAACCTGTTGACATCAACTGGTTCAGCAAACATTAGTGTAAAGTGGATAGTAGGAATAAGGGGAGATTTTGTAGATCTTTTTATCTTTTTCTGAGATCTTCTCAGCTGATTTACGACCACAGACCACTTCACAGTTGAAAGTGCAGGAAAACAAACAGCCTGTAAAATACAAGCTGTGCAACATTTCAATTAATCACAATTGAAAGAATCATTTTAAGCCTTAACCCCTTAGTGACAGAGCCATTTTGGAACTTAATGACCAAGCCAATTTTTACAATTCTGACCACTGTCAATTTATGATGTTATAACTCTGGAATGCTTTAATGGATCACGCTTCTTCTGAGACTGATTTTTCATGACATATTGTACTTCATGATAGAGGTAACATTTCTTCGATATTACTTGCAATTATTTATGAAAAAAATGTAAATATGGCAAAAATTGTTAACATTTTGCAATTTTCAAACTTTGAATTTTTATGCCCTTAAATCAGAGATATGTCACACAACATAGTTAATAAATAACATTTCCCACATGTCTACTTTACATCAGCACAATTTTGGAAACTACATTTTTTTTTGTTAAGAAGTTATAAGGGTTAAATTTGACCAGCGATTTCTCATTGTTACAACAAAATTGACAAAACTATTTATTTTAGGGACCATCTCACATTTAAAGTCACTTTGAGGGGTGTACCTGACAGAAAATACCCAAACTTGACACCATTCTAAAAACTACACCCCTCAAGGTGCTCAAAACCATATTCAAGAAGTTTATTAACCCTTGACGTGCTTCACAGCAACTGAAACAATGTGGAAGGAAAAAATGAACATTTAACTTTTTTTTTTTTTGCAATTTAATTCAGAACCAATTTTTTTATTTTGACAAGAGTAAAAGGAGAAAGTGAACCACAAAATTTGTTGCTCAATTTCTCCTGAATACGACGATACCCCATATGTGGAGGTAAACCACTGTTTGGGTGCACGGCTAGGCTTGGAAGAGAGAGAGCACCATTTGACTTTTTCAATGCAGAATTGGCTGGAATTGAGATCGGACGACATGTCGCATTTGGAGAGCCCCTGATATGACTAAACAGTGAAAACCCCACTGAAAAACTACTGTTTGGGCGCACGGCAAAGCTCAGAAGGGAAGGGGCGCCTTTTCACTTTTTCAACCTAAAATTGGCTGGAATTGAGATCGGATGCCATGACGCGTTTGACGAGCCCCTGTTGTGCCTAAACAGTGGATATCCCACACAAGTGACCCCATTTTGGAAACTAGATTCTATAAGGAACTTGTCTAGATGTGTGGTGAGCACTTTAAACCCCCAGGTGCTTCACAGAAGTTTATAACGTAGAGCCATGAAAATAAAAAATAGCATTTTTTCTACAAAAATTATTTTTGCCTCCAAATCTTTATTTTTACAAGGGTAACAGGAGAAATTAGACAGGAAAAGTTGTTGTGCAATTTGTCCTGAGTACGCCGATACCCCATATGTGGAAGAGAAGGAGTTTCGTTTGACTTTTTCAATGCAGAATTGGCTGGAATTGAGATCGGACGCCATGTCGCATTTGGAGAGCCCCTGATGTGACTAAACAGTGGAAACCCCCCACAAGTGACCCCATTTTGGAATCTAAACCCATTAAGGAACTTATCTAGATATGTGGTGAGCACTTTGAACCCCCAAGTGCTTCACAGAAATTTATAACGTAGAGCTGTGAAAATAAAAAAATCCTTTTTTTTCCTCAAAAATGATTTTTTAGCTCGCAATTAATTTCTTAAGGGTAACAGGAGAAATTGGACCCCAAAATTTGTTGTCCAGTTTGTCCTGAGTATCATCGGGGCTTGGAAGGGAAGTAGTGACCTTTTAAAATGCAGACTTTGATGGAATGGTCTGCGTGTGTCATGTTGCATTTTCAGAGCCCCTGATGTTCCTAAACAGTAGAAACCCCCAACAAGTGACCCCATTTTGGAAACTAGACCCCCTAAGGAACTTATCTAGATGTGTGGTGAACATTTTGAACGCCCAAGTGCTTCACAGAAGTTTATAATGCAGAGTCGTGAAAAAAAATATATATTTTTTTTCCACAAAAATGATTTTTTTAGCCCCCAATTTTTAATTTTCCCAAGGGTAACAGGAAAAATTGGACCCCAAATGTTGTCCAATCAGTCCTGAGTACGTTGATACCCCATATGTGGGGGTAAACCGCTGTTTGGGCGCATGGCAGACCTCAGAAGGGAGGGAGCACCAATTGACTTTTTGAACCTAAAATTGGCTGTCGCGTTTGGAGACACCCTGATGTACCTAAACAGTGGAAACCCTCCAATTCTAACTCCAACTGTAACCCCAACACACCCCTAATGCTAATCCCAACCCAATCCATAACCTTAATCAAAACACTAACCCCAAAACACCCCTAACCCAACCCTAACCATAACCCTAATCACAACCCTAACGCCAAAACACCCGTAACCCTAATCCCAACCCTAACCCTATTCAAATCCCTAAGCTCAACACACCCCTAATCATAATCTCAATCCTAACCTCACACCTAACCCCAACCGTAACCTTAACCCTAATCCCAAACCTAACCCTAATCCCAACCTTAACCCTAATATCAACCCTAACCCTAATCCAAACCCTAATCCTCACCCCTAACCCTAATCCATACCCTAACCCTAACTTTAGCCCCAACCCTAACCCTAAATTTAGCACCAATTCTAATCCTAACTTTAGCACCAACCCTAACCCTAATTTTAGCCCCAACCCTAACCCTAATTTTAGCCCCAGCCCTAACCCTAGCACTAACCCTAGCCCTAATTCTAACCCTAACCCTAATTGGAAAATAGAAATACATACTTTTTTTATTTTATCATTTTTTTCTAACTAAGGGGGTGATAAAGGGGGGGTTATTAACTATTTTTTTATTTTGATCACTGTGATAGGATCTCACAGTGACCAAAATAAAGCAAGAGGAAGAATCTTCCTCTGCCGGCCGGCACATCACGGAGGGCGCACTGGGCATGCGCCCGCCATTTTCTTCCCGGAGGAAGAAGCCGACGACCAGGAGGGGACGCACGAGGACCCAGAGACACCATTAAGTATGATAGGGTCCCCGAATCCCCCTATTTCTTTGTCCTCTGATGTGTGATCACATCAGAGGACAGAGAATGACATGCGGCTTTTTTTTTTTCTTATTGCGTTCGCCGGTAAATGGTTAATTACGGCGATCGCAAAACAGGGGTTGGTAAAAACCAACCCCGATCATGTTCTTTGGGGTTTCGGCTACCCCCAGCAGCCAAGACCCCAAAGATCTGCGGGGTTCCGGCCGACGTACGCACTATGCATGCACCCGCCATTTTTTCCCCGTAAAAAGATGGCAGCGCCCATCGGGAGCCACGAGGAGCATTGGGGAAGACGGGTGAGTATCGGGGGCTACCAGGGACCCCATTTCTTTGTCCTCTGATTGTGCGATCACTTCGGAGGACAAAGAAATTAAATGGGAAATCGCGTTTTTGTCTTTTTTTGTGGCCGCCGGTAAATGGTTATTTACCGGCGATTGTAACCCAAGGTTGGTAAAAACCCCTCGAATCATGTTCTCTGGGGGTCTTGGCTACCCCCGGCAACTGAGACCCCAGAGAAAATCCGACTCTAAGGGGCGCTATCCACTTTTTTCACAGCGCCGTTAATTAACGGCGCTGTGGTTTAAGTACCCTTAACTGCCGCCGTTAAAAGGCGTATCGGTGGTCGTTAAGGGGCTAAATACATGCACTGAAATAAAAAATCTCCCTAAAGGTAGACAACCCCTTATTAATAATATAATATGTATTTATTTAAGCCTTTCTCTGCATATATCGTTTTTATCTAATTTGCAAACATTGATGCAGGGTATGTTAGTGTTGTACAAATTATTAAATCATAACTGTTATTCCCCCTGGTTTATCTACTTGGACTAAGGTGTTTTTATGTTTTATTGTGAACCATCAATGATTAAAATTTAGTTTACAATTTTATATTGATCAACAGAAAATTAAATACAATAACAGGAATTATTTACCGTATATACTCGAGTATAAGCCGAGATTTTCAGCCCAAATTTTTGGGCTGAAAGTGCCCCTCTCAGCTTATACTCGATTCAAGGTGGGTGGCAGGGTCGGCGGGTGAGGGGGTGAGGGCGCTGAGGCATACTTACCTAGTCCCAGTGATCCTCGCGCTGTCCCTGCCGTCCCACGGTCTTCTGTGCTGCAGCGTCTTCCCCTCTTCAGTGGTCATGTGGGACCGCTCATTAAAAAAATGAATAGGCGGCTCCACCTCCCATAGGGGTGGAGCCGCCTATTAATTTCTCTAATCAGCCGTGCCGGTGACCGCTGATAGAGAAAGAGGCTGCGGCACCGAAGACCAGGCAGAGGGAGCGTCAGGATCGCTGGGACTAGGTAAGTATTTTATATTCACCTGTCCGCGTTCCAGCCGCCGGGCGTCGCTCCATCTTCCCGGCGCCTCCATCTTCCCAGCGTCTCCGCTCTGACTGTCCAGGTCAGAGGGCGCGATGACGCATATAGTGTGCGCAGCGCCCTCTGCCTGATCAGTCAGAGCAGAGACGCCGGGAAGATGGAGGCGCCGGGACCGAACGCCGGGAGCTGCAAGCAAGAGAGGTGAGTATGTGTTTTTTTTTTTTTATTGCAGCAGCAGCGGCAGCGACAATGGCAGAGCATCTATGGGGAAATATGAACGGTGCAGAGCATTATATGGGGCACAGCTATGGGGCACAATGAACGGTGCAGAGCACTGTATATGGGGCACAGCTATGGGGCACAATGAACGGTGCAGAGCACTGTATATGGGGCACAATGAATGGTGCAGAGCACTGTATATGGGGCACAGCTATGGGGCACAATGAACGGTGCAGAGCACTGTATATGGGGCACAGCTATGGGGCACAATGAACGGTGCAGAGCACTGTATATGGGGCACAATGAACGGTGCAGAGCACTGTATATGGGGCACAGCTATGGGGCACAATGAACGGTGCAGAGCACTGTATATGGGGCACAGCTATGGGGCACAATGAACGGTGCAGAGCACTATACGGGGCACAGCTATGGGGAAATATGAACGGTGCACAGCACTATATGGCACAGCTATGGGGAAATATGAACGGTGCAGAGCACTATATGGCACAGCTATGGGGAAATAATGATCTATTTTTATTTTTGAAATTCACCGGTAAATGCTGCATTTCCACCCTAGGCTTATACTCGAGTCAATAAGTTTTCCCAGTTTTTTGTGACAAAATTAGGGGGGTCGGCTTATACTCGGGTCGGCTTATACTCGAGTATATACGGTATGTTCATCCACAAATGTCCAATTGCTTTGTTGTGCTGACTTAGAGGGTATGTGCACACGTTGCGGATTCCATAGCGGATTTTCTGTGGATTTCACCTGCATTTTTACACCTGTGGATTCCTATTAAGGAATAGGTGTAAAAGGCTGCGGAATCCACACAAAGAATTGACATGCTGCGGAAAGGAGTCATTGCCTTCTCCCAACTTAAAAAACAGACTTTTTTTGCAAAAAACTCTTTTTAGGCATAATATTTTTACAACATACCTGTGTATTTAATGGTAATTAGTTGCAAATGTCCATTCTTTTAACAAAAAGACAAAAAATCTTGACAACAATGAATTACAATAGATTTACATGCTTTTCCGGAATAGAGGAGTTTCAATACTTGCTCAAGGCCCCGTCACACATAGCGATGCTAAAGCGATCCCGACAACGATACGACCTGTCAGGGATCGTTGCTGCGTCGCTATGTGGTCGCTGGAGAGCTGTCACACAGACAGCTCTCTCCAGCGACCAACGATCAGGGGAAAGACTTCGGCATCGTTGAAACTGTCTTCAACGATGCCGAAGTCCCTGGGTAACCAGGGTAAACATCGGGTTACTAAGCGCAGGGCCGCGCTTAGTAACCCGATGTTTACCCTGGTTACCATCGTTAAAGTAAAAAAACAAACGCTACATACTTACCTACCGCTGTCTGTCCTCGGCGCTCTGCTTCCTGCACTGACTGTGAGCACAGCGGCCGGAAAGCAGAGCGGTGACGTCACCGCTCTGCTTTCCGGCTGCCCGGCGCTCACAGCCAGAGCAGAGAAGCACAGCGCCGGGGACAGACAGCGGTAGGTAAGTATGTAGCGTTTGTTTTTTTTACTTTAACGATGGTAACCAGGGTAAACATCAGGTTACTAAGCGCGGCCCTGCGCTTAGTAACCCGATGTTTACCCTGGTTACCAGTGAAGACATCGCTGAATCGGTGTCACACACGCCGATTCAGCGATGTCAGCGGGACCTCAACGATCAAAAAATGGCCCAGGCCATTCCGACACGACCAGCGATCTCACAGCAGGGGCCTGATCGCTGCTACGTGTCACACATAGCGAGATCGCTACTGAGGTCGCTGTTGCGTCACAAAACTTGTGACTCAGCAGCGATCTCGCTAGTGATCTCGCTATGTGTGACGGGGCCTTCAGCCAGATCAGTGTTTGCCTCCTGCTGTGCTCCCTTCCCTACTAATTTTCAGACCCATTAAGTTCAGGTTCCCTTCAGCCAATATCGATGGGTTCAATTGATGGTCCAATTTGTATGGGAGCGCCATCAACTGATGCTCGGGGCAGCTGTCAATCATGCATGTCCAATTTTGGACTGCTGATCGCATTGTTCTCTCTGAGCTAAGCTGACAGCTGACATGTCAGTGGCGCTCTCTTAGAGAGCAGAAGAGTGCTAGGCCGAGCAATCGCTTCTGTTGAACAGTCGGTTTAAATGGCTGTTGGACGGACGATTGGCCAAATCATCGCTCATCTGACAGCCTTCTCGTGTATGGCCAGCTCTATGGAATACAGATGAAAATAGATTCAAAATAGTCAAAGGTTTTCATGGGTGTAATTGCCCTCATTGATTACAGTACAATTTTCAAGGCCAAGTTCCCATCTTGCATAATTACTGATTTTTTTTCTTATGCTTTTTATCCTTGTGTTTTCTGCAGGGGTTTACACAAAAGTACACAATGTGGCTGTGGGGGCATCATACCATGTGCACGTATGTGGGGGCATCATCATACTAATCTGAGAGCAGGACAATGTATAGTCCGAGACCTGTAACCCTGATTCCAGCCATGTGTCACTTACTGGGCTGCTTAGTGTAGTTTTGATTAAATCACTGTTTTATCATCATGTTATTATCATTAGAGGAATAGTATATATTCTCATATCCTCCCTGTCTCACAACCCCAAACAGTTATTCAACACCTTCAACTCTCTCCTCCGTCCCCCAGCACCTCCTCCCTCCCCACTCATCTCAGCTGAAGACTTCGCCTCATTTTTCAAGCAGAAAATTGAGAACATCAGAGACAATTTTAGTAAACAACCCCCAGAACCCTTCCTCCCAACTACCCAGCCCTCCACCTCCAAAACCAACTTCTCCACCATTACAGAAGACGGACTCTCCACTCTACTCTCAAGATCGCATCTCACCACCTGTGCACTTGACCCACTCCCATCCCACTTCATCCCAAACCTCACCACAGTCTTCATCCCAACCCTAACCCATCTCTTTAACCTATCACTAACAACTGGCATTTTCCCCTCAAGCTTTAAACATGCCACAATCACACCTATCCTCAAAAAGCCCTCTCTTGACCCATCCTCTGTATCTAGCTATCGCCCTATATCACTTCTCCCCTTTGCCTCAAAACTACTGGAACAACATGTCCATACTGAACTGTCCTCCCATCTATCTTCCTGCTCCTTCTTCGACCGCTTTCAATCAGGCTTCCGGTCACACCACTCCACTGAAACTGCCCTAACTAAGGTCACCAATGACCTATTAACCGCCAAGAGCAAGCGACACTACTCTGTCCTCCTCCTCCTGGACCTGTCCTCTGCCTTTGACACAGTGGACCATTCCCTGCTGCTGCAGACCCTCTCATCCCTTGGCATCACAGAATTGGCCCTATCCTGGATCTCATCATACCTAACTGACCGTACATTCAGCGTCTCCCACTCACACACCACCTCCTCACCTCGCCCCCTATCTGTCGGAGTCCCGCAAGGTTCAGTTCTAGGACCCCTGCTCTTCTCCATCTACACCTTTGGCCTGGGACAGCTCATAGAATCTCACGGCTTTCAGTATCATCTCTATGCTGACGACACACAGATCTACATCTCTGGACCAGATATCACCTCCCTACTAACCAGAATCCCTCAATGTCTGTCTGCTATTTCATCCTTCTTCTCCACTAGATTTCTAAAACTTAACATGGACAAAACAGAATTCATCATCTTTCCCCCATCTCACGCGATCTCCCCAACGAACCTATCCATTACAGTAAACGGCTGCCCACTCTCCCCAGTCCCACAAGCCCGCTGTCTTGGGGTAATCCTTGACACTGATCTCTCCTTTAAACCACATATCCAAACCCTTTCCACTTCCTGCCGCCTCCAACTCAAAAATATTTCACGGATCCGCACATTCCTAAACCAAGAATCTGCAAAAACCCTAGTCCATGCCCTCATCATCTCCCGCCTTGACTACTGTAACCTCCTGCTCTGTGGCCTCCCCTCTAACACTCTTGCACCCCTCCAATCTATTCTAAACTCTGCTGCCCGACTAATCCACCTGTCCCCCCGCTATTCCCCGGCCTCTCCCCTCTGTCAATCCCTGCACTGGCTCCCCATCACCCAGAGACTCCAGTACAAAAGCCTAACCATGACATATAAAGCCATCCACAACCTGTCTCCTCCATACATCTGTGACCTCGTCTCCCGGTACTTTCCTGCACGCAACCTCCGATCCTCACAAGATCTCCTTCTCTACTCCCCTATTATCTCCTCTTCCCACAATCGCATACAAGATTTCTCTCGTGCATCCCCCCTACTCTGGAATGCTCTACCACAACATATCAGACTCTCGCCTACCATCGAAACCTTCAAAAAGAACCTGAAGACCCACCTCTTCCGACAAGCCTACAACCTGCAGTAACCACCGATTGACCAAACCGCTGCACGGCCAGCTCTACCCTCACCTACTGTATCCTCACCCATCCCTTGTAGATTGTGAGCCCTCGCGGGCAGGGTCCTCTCTCCTCCTGTACCAGTTGTGACTTGTATTTTTCAAGATTATTGTACTTGTTTTATTATGTATACCCCTCCTCACATGTAAAGCGCCATGGAATAAATGGCGCTATAATAATAAATAATAATAATAATAATAATAGTAAACCTGCTGCAATGCTAGACCTGCAGCAGATAAATGACTGATTTTATCTAAAATATACACACAGGTATATAATATTATACGTAATGCGATTCTGGAATAAGGGTTTCTTCTCAGACAGTGTAGCGAAAACCTAGTGACAGGTTTACTGTAAGGATTTGTGCACACTATAAACGCTGCAGGTTGAATGCTGCATACTTGCACAGCATCCAATCCACAGCATCCAGATGTTACAGCACAGTGGACGGGATTTCAAGAAATCTTATGCCCACTATGAGTTCACCGACGCCTGTTTATCAGCCGGACATGTGGCGCGTCTTTCCAGGCCGCAGCATGTCTATTTATCTGAGATACGATCCTCCGCAAGAGAAATTTCACCCGTACAATGTATTAGGGGCGGTGAATCTGCACGGTTCAGTGAATACATGCGAATATCCCTGTGTGTAATAACCAGCAGTGATTTGGACGCAGTGGACAGTGCTGGCTCCAAAGTGCTACCAATTCCTGAATGTGTGCACATACGCTTAATGTTCCATATAGAATGGAGGGGTGGGGCGGGGGTGTCACATATTGGTTCTATATATTTTTTCACATTTATATGTTTCCATGAATTAAAAATTAGCTGTAATAAGTTAAAATGTAAAGGGGTTATCTCACAAGGGATATTTATCACTTCTCCATCCAATAGGTGATAAATGTCTGATTAACTCAGTTACAAGCTTTAATGGAGTAGTGCCTGAGCATTACTAATGTCACTGCATTCAGTGGAGTGATTTAGTGATTTAGCAGATTTTTTTAATATGTCTTAAAGGGGTTGTTCAGTCCTGTGACTACAGACTTGTGAATCTTCTGCACGCGGTGAGGATTCTCCGGCGCCGACTCGGGGAGTCGGTGGTCATGTGACCTCAAGAATGTAATCTGCATACTCCTGGCCACATTCTGACAAGATGGCCGTGACCTCGCTCAATGCAAGTGAATTGAGTCAAGCCAGAAACCGTCGAGTCGGGAGCATGCATATCTTGAAGTGTCACAAAATTTTTGCGCAATTCGAACTTATCTAAAACTTTTGTGATGTTTGTAGTGTTTGCACTAGTTTCTGCCAGCTCTGCCAATACTGGGCACAATGCCAGTCTTAATTAATTGGGTCCAGAATATCATATAAACCTAGAAGACACACAAATGTAACTAAAAGCAGTGATTTAATACCTTTTCAGCTTCAGAACAATAGTATTATCAGAAGTTAACGTAAACCTCAGCTGATACGTACTGCCCAAACTGTGAGCAGCATGTGTCAGACACTAGATATATCCACTCGGCAAGGTATGTTTCACTCTGGAACACTGTGATGTCCGACTAGTCTACAGTGCGGTCTTGGTCCCCAGCGGCTTTTAAAGGGAACCTGTCACCCCGTTTTTTGAGATTGAGCTATAAATACTGTTAAATAGGGCCTGCACTGTGTGTTACTATAGTGTATGTAGTGTACCCTGATTCCCCATGTATGCTGAGAAATACATTACCAAAGTCGCCGTTTTCGCCTGTCAATCAGGCTGGTCTGGTCAGGTGGGCGTGTTCACAGCGCTCTTTTCTTCCCCAGCTTTCCGTTGGTGGCGTAGTGGTGTGCGCATGTCCAGAGTTCCGACTTCCCTGCGCCCACGTGAAGACACAGCGCGCGATCTGCGCTGTAATCCCTTGCATCGGTGGGGGCGGCCATCTTCCTGGGGCCGCGCGTGCGCAGATGGAGTGCTCTGCTGCACGGGGCTTCAGGAAAATGGCCGCGGGATGCCGCGCGTGCGCATTAGAGATCGCGGCGGCCATTTTCCCAAAGCCGAGTTTGCATCTCGGCTTTGGGAAAATGGCCGCCGCGATCTCTAATGCGCACGCGCGGCATCCCGCGGCCATTTTCCTGAAGCCCCGTGCAGCAGAGCACTCCATCTGCGCACGCGCGGCCCCAGAAAGATGGCCGCCCCCACCGATGCAAGGGATTACAGCGCAGATCGCGCGCTGTGTCTTCACGTGGGCGCAGGGAAGTCGGAACTCTGGACATGAGCACACCACTACGCCACCAACGGAAAGCTGGGGAAGAAAAGAGCGCTGTGAACACGCCCACCTGACCAGACCAGCCTGATTGACAGGCGAAAAAGGCGACTTTGGTAATGTATTTCTCAGCATACATGGGGAATCAGGGTACACTACATACACTATAGTAACGCACAGCGCAGGCCCTATTTAACAGTATTTATAGCTCAATCTCAAAAAACGGGGTGACAGGTTCCCTTTAAAGAATGTTTTTCTCTGAAATGCCGCAGTGTTTCAGAGTCAGACATACCTGTCTGAATTAATTTAACCAGTGTCTGATACATGCTGCCTACGGATTGGGCAACATGTGTAACGTGGCAAATGGTGGTAGCCGAGGGTGAGATACTTGTCTTTCTCACCCTGGCATAATACATGAAGATGGCGGTCCTGGCTGGGTGTGTGGACCTTAGCTTCAGGATGTCACACCCTTGCAGGCAGCATGATGCCAGTGACTTTGGCTGGTCAGGACCAGGTCTTACAAAGTTCAATGAGAGACACCACCACTTAAAATGGAACGGTCGTTTACCGAACAGTAACTTGGTGGGAATTATGTACAAGAGATAGTGGGTGCATAACTTCATGAACATTTCGCTTTATACATGGAACATCTTCCTACACATTTTCTGTCTTCCCTTACTTAGTCCTCCTGGCTTCACCATCACTCAGCATGGTACTTCATAACCTTCCCTCATCCTCCTATTAAAAGTGAATATGATCTCTGCCACAGTAGATGGGAATAGATAGAACACGTTGACCAGAGCTGTGCTGTTCTGCTTAGTTCATTGTTTACATCCAATCAACTCCACAGTTGAAAACCGCTGTGTAGTGTGGGTGCTGGATGATGGACCCCCATCTATCTAATAAGATAAAGGTCTCTGATCTGTAGGCCATCAATATCTTAAAGAGAACCTGACGCTTGATTCACATTGCTCAATTTTCAGACCGCATGACTTAGGGCCTGGCTGCACAATTGCAACCAGGTATGTTTTTCTCTGAATCACTTCAGTCTTCCAATTTGCCCTGAGTACGCTGATACCCCATATGTGGGGGGACCACTGTTTGGCAACACGGCAGGTCTCGGAAGGGAAGGAGCGCCGTTTGACCTTTTCAACGCAGAATTTGCTAGAATTGACTTCGCAAAAATGTTGCGTTTAGCAAGCCCTTGATGTGCC
Source organism: Ranitomeya imitator (assembly GCF_032444005.1). Taxonomy (NCBI): domain Eukaryota; kingdom Metazoa; phylum Chordata; class Amphibia; order Anura; family Dendrobatidae; genus Ranitomeya; species Ranitomeya imitator. The sequence goes on along the minus strand of NC_091283.1, from coordinate 648,003,742 downwards.
TAAACAGTGGAAATCCCCCGCAAGTGACCCCATTTTGAAAACTAGACCCCTAAGGAACTTATCTAGATGTGTCGTGAGCATTTTAAACCCCAATCATATTATTTATTTTCACGCCTGGGCATTATAAACTTCTTTGAACCACTTGGGGGTTCAAGTTGCTTAACACACATCTAGACAAGTTCCTTTGGGGGTCTATTTTCCAAAATGGGGTCACTTGTGGGGGATATCCACTGTTTAGGCACAACAGGGGCTCGTCAAACGCGTCATGGCATCCGATCTCAATTCCAGCCAATTTTAGGTTGAAAAAGTGAAAAGGCGCCCCTTCCCTTCTGAGCTTTGCCGTGCGCCCAAACAGTAGTTCCCCCCAACATATGGGGTATCAGCATACTCCAGACAAATTGGACTACAACTTTTTGGGTCCAATTTCTCCTGTTACCCTTGGAAAAATAAAAAAATTGTTGCTAAAAGATCATTTTTGTGACTAAAAAGTTAAATGTTCATTTTTTTCCTTCCACGTTGCTTCTGCTCCTGTGATACCCCTGAATGGTTAATAAACTTCTTGAATGTGGATTGATCAGCTTGTTTTTAGAATGGCATCACTTTTGGGTATTTTCTGCCACATAGACCCTTAAATATGACTTCCAATGAGAGGTGGTCCCTCAAAAAAGTTGTTTTTGTAAATTTTATTGTAAAAATGATAAATCGCTGGTCAACTTTTAACCCTCATAACTTCCTAACAAAAAAAATGTTGTTTCCAAAATTGTTCTGATGTAAAGTAGACTTGTGGGAAATGTTATTTATAAACTATTTTGTGTGACATATTTTTCTGTTTTAAGGGCATAAAAATTCAAAGTTTGAAATTTGCAAGATTTTCAAAATTTTCATCAAATTTCCATTTTTTACACAAATAAATGCAAATTATATCGAAGAAATTTTACCATTATCATCAAGTACAATATGTCACGAAAAAACATTCTCAGAATCGCCAAGATACGTTGAAGCGTTCCAGAATTATTACCTCATAAATGTACAGTGGTCAGAATTGCATAAATTGGTCTGGTCATTAACGTGCAAACCACCCTTGGGGGTAAAAGGGTTAAAGGCGCTTTAACCCCTTCATGACTCAGCCTATTTTGACCTTAAAGACCTTGCCGTTTTTTGCAATTCTGACCAGTGTCCCTTTATGAGGTAATAACTCAGGAATGCTTCAACGGATCCTAGCGGTTCCGAGATTGTTTTTTCGTGACATATTGGGCTTCATGTTAGTGGTAAATTTAGGTCAATAAATTCTGCGTTTATTTGTGCTAAAAACGGAAATTTGGCGAAAATTTTGAAAATTTCGCAATTTTCACATTTTGAATTTTTATTCTGTTAAACCAGAGAGTTATGTGACACAAAATAGTTAATAAATAACATTTCCCACATGTCTAATTTACATCAGCACAATTTTGGAAACAAAATTTTTTTTTGCTAGGAAGTTATAAGGGTTAAAATTTGACCAGCGATTTCTCATTTTTACAACGAAATTTACAAAACCATTTTTTTAGGGACCACCTCACATTTGAAGTCAGTTTGAGGGGTCTATATGGCTGAAAATACCCAAAAGTGACACCATTCTAAAAACTGCACCCCTCAAGGTGCACAAAACCACATTCAAGAAGTTTATTAACCCTTCAGGTACTTCACAGCAGCAGAAGCAACATGGAAGGAAAAAATGAACATTTAACTTTTTAGTCACAAAAATGATTTTTAGCAACAATTTTTTTATTTTCCCAATGGTAAAAGGAGAAACTGAACCACAAAAGTTGTTGTCCAATTTGTCCTAAGTACGCTGATACCTCATATGTGGGGGTAAACCACTGTTTGGGCGCACGGCAGGGCTTGGAAGGGAAGGAGCGCCATTTGACTTTTTGAATCAAAAATTGGCTCCACTCTTTAGCGGACACCATGTCACGTTTGAAGAGCCCCCGTGTGCCTAAAAATTGGAGCTTCCCCACAAGTGACCCCATTTTGGAAACTAGACCCCCCAAGGAACTTATCTAGATGCATATTGAGCACTTTAAACCCCCAGGTGCTTCACAGAAGTTTATAACGCAGAGCCATGAAAATAAAAAATAATTTTTCTTTCCTCAAAAATGATTTTTTAGCCTGGAATTTCCTATTTTGCCAAGGGTAATAGGAGAAATTGGATGCCAAATGTTGTTGTCCAGTTTGTCCTGAGTACGCTGATACCCCATATGTGGGGGTAAACCACTGTTTGGGTGCACGGCAAGGCTCGGAAGGGAAGGCACGCCATTTGGCTTTTTAAATGGAAAATTAGCTCCAATCATTAGCGGACACCATGCCACGTTTGGAGAGCCCCTGTGTGCCTAAACATTGGAGATCCCCCACAAATGACCCTATTTTGGAAACTAGACCCCCAAAGGAACTAATCTAGATGTGTGGTGAGGACTTTGAACCCCCAAGTGCTTCACAGCAGTTTATAACGCAGAGCCATGAAAATTAAAAAAAAAAAAATTATTTTCTCAAAAATGATCTTTTAGCCTGCAATTTTATTTTCCCAAGGGTAACAGGAGAAATTTGACCCCAAAAGTTGTTGTCCAGTTTCTCCTGAGTACGGTGATACCCCATATGTGGGGGTAAACTACTGTTTGGGCACATGCCGGGGCTCGGAATTGAAGTAGTGACGTTTTGAAATGCAGACTTTGATGGAATGCTCTGCGGGCATCACGTTGCGTTTGCAGAGCCCCTGATGTGGCTAAACAGTAGAAACCCCCACAAGTGACCCCATTTTGGAAACTAGACCCCCCAAGGAACTTATCTAGATATGTGGTGAGCACTTTGAACCCCCAAGTGCTTCACAGACGTTTACAACGCAGAGCCGTGAAAATAAAAAATCATTTTTCTTTCCTCAAAAATGATGTTTTAGCAAGCATTTTTTTATTTTCACAAGGGTAACAGGAGAAATTGGACCCCAATAATTGTTGCGCAGTTTGTCCTAAGTACACTGATACCCCATATGTGGAGGTGAACCACTGTTTGGGCGCACGTCGGGGCTCGGAAGTGAGGGAGCACCATTTGACTTTTTGAATACAAGATTGGCTGGAATCAATGGTGGCACCATGTTGCGTTTGGAGACCCCTGATGTGCCTAAACAGTGGAAACCCCTCAATTCTACCTCCAACACAAATCCCCCCACACCCCTAACCCTAATCACAACCCTAACCACAACCCTAATTCCAACCCTAACCCTAAGGCTATGTGCCCACGTTGCGGATTCGTGTGAGATTTTTCAGCATCATTTTTTAAAAATCCGCGGGTAAAAGGCACTGCGTTTTACCTGCGGATTTACCGCGGATTTCCAGTGTATTTTGTGCGGATTTCACCTGTGGATTCCTATTGAGGAACAGGTGTAAAACGCTGCGGAATCCGCTGTTGTGAATTCTGTGGCAGAGCTCCCTCCTGTGGTCACAAGTGGTACTTCGGCTGATTCTCTCTGTGAGCTTCCTTCCGCAGGTGATGTAGTGAAATCTTTAGGTGCTGCTCTACTTAACTCCGCCTGGTGCCTTGATCCTGGCTTCCTGTCAATGTTCTAGTGTTGGACCAGCTTCCTCCTGGAATGTTCCTGTGGCCTGCTGCTCTGCTTAGCTAAGTTCTACTTACTATTTTGTTTGCTGTTTTTTGTCCAGCTTTTCTATTTGTTTTGCTGGAAGCTCTGGGACGCAGAGGGTGTACCTCCGTGCCGTTAGTTCGGTACGGAGGGTCTTTTTGCCCCCTTTGTGTGGTTTTTTGTAGGGTTTTGTGTAGACCGCAAAGTTACCTTTCCTATCCTCGCTCTGTTCAGAAAGTCAGGCCTCACTTTGCTAAATCTATTTCATCCCTACGTTTGTCTCTTCATCTTAACTCACAGTCATTATATGTGGGGGGCTGCCTTTTCCTTTGGGGTATTTCTCTGAGGCAAGGTAGGCTTATTTTCTATCTTCAGGCTAGTTAGTTCCTCAGGCCGTGCCGAGTTGCATAGGGAGCGTTAGGCGCAATCCACGGCTGCCTCTAGTGTTGTTGGAGAGGATTAGGGATTGCGGTCTGCAGAGTTCCCACTAGGGTTGAGCGAAACGGGTCGAAATTGTTCAAAAGTCGCCGACTTTTGGCAAGGTCGGGTTTCATGAAACCCGACCCGACCCCAGTGGGGGGTCGGCCATGAAGTCGGCGATCTTTTGATTCTGGAATCGGAATTCCGATCCCGATTCCCGATATGTTTAAGATATCGGGAATTGGTATCGGAATTCAGATTAAAGTGTAAAATATAGAATTAAAATAAAAAATATCCTTATACTTACCCTCTGACGCGCCCTGGTACTAACCGGGAACCTTCCTTCCTTAGAATCAGCCTTCCAGGACCTTCGGTGACGTCGCGGGTGACGTCGCGGCTTGTGATTGGCCGCGCGGCCTCCCATGTGACCGCTCGCGCGGCCAATCACAAGCCGCGACGTCACCCGCGACGTCACCGAAGGTCCTGGAAGGGCTGATTCTTAGGAAGGAAGGCTGTCGGAAGGAAGCAGGGCGCTTCCGAGGGTGAGTATATACCTAATAGAAATATACTCACCCTCGGAAGCACCCTGCTTCCTTCCGACAGCCTTCCTTCCTAAGAATCAGCCCTTCCAGGACCTTCGGTGACGTCGCGGGTGACGTCGCGGCTTGTGATTGGCCGCGCGAGCGGTCACATGGGCGACCGCGCGGCCAATCACAAGCCGCGACGTCACCCGCGACGTCACCGAAGGTCCTGGAAGGCTGATTCTAAGGAAGGAAGGTTCCCGGTTAGTACCAGGGCGCGTCAGAGGGTAAGTATAAGGATATTTTTTATTTTAATTCTATATTTTACACTTAAATATGGATCCCAGGGCCTGAAGGAGAGTTTCCGCTCCTTTAGACCCTGGGAACCATGGAAACCCAATGCACTGCATTGGGTTTCGAGTTTCGGCCGACCCCGACCCCGACTTTTTTATAGGATCGCCGATTTCACTCGACCCGACTTTTCCAAAAGTCGGGTTTCGTGAAACCCGACCCGATCCTATAAAAGTGAAGGTCGCTCAACCCTAGTTCCCACGTCTCAGAGCTCGTTCTATGTTTTTGGGTTATTGTCAGTTCACTGTATGTGCTCTGACCTCCATATCCATGGTGGTACTGAATTGCCTGATCATAACAGTACAGGAAGCCAAAAGTACTAATGATTCTCAATAGAGGGAAAAAAGGAGTTCTGAGACCATTTTTTTTTCTCTGCACTGTGTTTTGCCTTTTTTTCCCCTAGACATTTGGGTGGTTCAGTACACAGGTGTAGTGATGGACATTAGAACTCTGTCTTCATGTGTGGATCAGCTTTCAGCAAGAGTACAAAAGATTCAAGACACTATTGATCAGAAATCTATGTTAGAACCAAGAATTCCTATTCCTGATTTGTTTTTTGGAGATAGAACTAAGTTTCTGAGTTTCAAAAATAATTGTAAACTATGTCTTGCCTTGAAACCTCGCTCCTCTGGTGATCCTGTTCAACAGGTTTTGATCATTATTTCTTTTTTGCGTGGCGACCCTCAGGACTGGGCATTTTCTCTTGCGCCAGGAGATCCTGCATTAAGTAATATCGATGCGTTTTTCCTGGCGCTCGGATTGCTGTACGATGAGCCTAATTCAGTGGATCAGGCAGAAAAAAATTTGCTGGCTCTTGGTCAGGGTCAGGATGAGATAGAGGTATATTGTCAGAAATTTAGAAAGTGGTCCGTGCTTACTCAATGGAATGAATCTGTGCTGGCAGCTTTGTTCAGAAAGGGTCTCTCTGAAGCCCTTAAGGATGTCATGGTGGGATTTCCTATGCCTGCTGGTTTGAATGAGTCTATGTCTTTGGCCATTCAGATCGGTCGACGCTTGCGTGAGCGTAAATCTGTGCACCATTTGGCGGTATTACCTGAGCTTAAACCTGAGCCTATGCAGTGCGATAGGACTTTGACCAGAGTGGAACGGCAAGAACACAGACGTCTGAATGGGCTGTGTTTCTACTGTGGTGACTCCACTCATGCTATCTCTGATTGTCCTAAGTGCACTAAGCGGTTCGCTAGGTCTGCCACCATTGGTACGGTACAGTCAAAATTTCTTCTGTCCGTTACCATGATTTGTTCTTTGTCATCGTATTCTGTCATGGCATTTGTGGATTCAGGCGCTGCCCTGAATTTGATGGACTTGGAGTATGCTAGGCGTTGTGGGTTTTTCTTGGAGCCCTTGCAGTGTCCTATTCCATTGAGAGGAATTGATGCTACGCCTTTGGCCAAGAATAAGCCTCAGTACTGGACCCAGCTGACCATGTGCATGGCTCCTGCACATCAGGAGGTTATTCGCTTTCTGGTGTTGCATAATCTGCATGATGTGGTCGTGTTAGGGTTGCCATGGCTGCAAGTCCATAATCCAGTGTTAGATTGGAAATCCATGTTGGTCTCCAGCTGGGGTTGTCAGGGGGTACATGGCGATGTTCCATTCCTGTCAATTTCATCATCCACCCCTTCTGAGGTTCCAGAGTTCTTGTCTGATTACCGGGATGTATTTGATGAGCCCAAGTCCGATGCCCTACCTCCGCATAGGAATTGTGATTGTGCTATCGATTTGATTCCTGGTAGTAAGTTCCCAAAAGGTCGATTGTTTAATTTATCTGTGCCTGAGCACGCCGCTATGCGGAGTTATGTGAAGGAGTCCTTGGAGAAGGGGCATATTCGCCCGTCATCGTCACCATTAGGAGCAGGGTTCTTTTTTGTAGCCAAGAAGGATGGTTCGCTGAGACCTTGTATAGATTACCGCCTTCTAAATAAGATCACGGTTAAATTTCAGTACCCCTTGCCGTTGTTATCTGATTTATTTGCTCGGATTAAGGGGGCTAGTTGGTTTACCAAGATAGATCTTCGTGGTGCGTATAATCTTGTGCGAATTAAGCGAGGCGATGAATGGAAAACTGCATTTAATACGCCCGAGGGTCATTTTGAGTATCTTGTAATGCCATTCGGACTTGCCAATGCTCCATCAGTGTTTCAGTCCTTTATGCATGACATCTTCCGAGAGTACCTGGACAAATTCCTGATTGTGTACTTGGATGACATTTTGATCTTCTCGGATAATTGGGAGTCTCATGTGAAGCAGGTCAGAACTGTTTTTCAGGTCCTGCGTGCTAATTCTTTGTTTGTGAAGGGATCAAAGTGTCTCTTTGGTGTTCAGAAGGTGTCATTTTTGGGGTTCATCTTTTCCCCTTCTACTATCGAGATGGACCCTGTTAAGGTCCAAGCCATCCATGATTGGACTCAGCCGACATCTCTGAAAAGTCTGCAAAAGTTCCTGGGCTTTGCTAATTTTTATCGTCATTTCATCTGCAATTTTTCTAGTATTCCTAAACCATTGACCGATTTGACCAAGAAGGGTGCTGATGTGGTCAATTGGTCTCCTGCTGCTGTGAAAGCTTTTCAGGAGTTGAAGCGTTGTTTTTCTTCTGCCCCTGTGTTGTCAACCAGATGTTTCGCTTCCATTCCAGGTCGAGGTTGATGCTTCTGAGATTGGTGCAGGGGCTGTTTTGTCGCAGAGAAGTTCTGATTGCCCGGTGATGAAACCATGCGCTTTCTTTTCCAGGAAGTTTTCGCCTGCTGAGCGAAATTATGATGTGGGCAATCGAGAGTTGCTGGCCATGAAGTGGGCATTCGAGGAGTGGCGTCATTGGCTTGAAGGAGCTAAGCATCGCGTGGTGGTCTTGACTGATCATAAGAACTTGACTTATCTTGAGTCCGCCAAGCGGTTGAATCCTAGACAGGCTCGTTGGTCGTTGTATTTTGCCCGTTTTGACTTTGTGATTTCGTACCTTCCGGGCTCTAAAAATGTGAAGGTGGATGCTCTGTCTAGGAGTTTTGTGCCCGACTCTCCGGGTTCATCTGAGCCGGTGGGTATCCTCAAAGAGGGAGTAATTGTGTCTGATATCTCCCCTGATTTGCGGCGGGTGCTGCAAAAATTTCAGGCTAATAAACCTGATCGTTGCCCAGTGGAGAAACTGTTTGTCCCTGATAGGTGGACGAATAAAGTTATATCTGAGGTTCATTGTTCGGTGCTGGCTGGTCATCCTGGAATCTTTGGTACCAGAGAGTTAGTGGCTAGATCCTTTTGGTGGCCATCTCTGTCGCGGGATGTGCGTGCTTTTGTGCAGTCCTGTGGGATTTGTGCTCGGGCTAAGCCCTGCTGTTCTCGTGCCAGTGGGTTGCTTTTGCCCTTGCCAGTCCCGAAGAGGCCCTGGACACATATCTCTATGGATTTTGTTTCGGATCTCCCCGTCTCTCAGAGGATGTCAGTCATTTGGGTGGTCTGTGGTCGCTTCTCTAAGATGGTCCATTTGGTACCCTTGTCTAAATTGCCTTCCTCCTCTGATTTGGTGCCGTTGTTCTTCCAGCATGTGGTTCGTTTACATGGCATTCCAGAGAATATCGTTTCTGACAGAGGTTCCCAGTTTGTTTCGAGGTTTTGGCGAGCCTTTTGTGGTAGGATGGGCATTGACTTGTCTTTTTTCTCGGCTTTTCATCCTCAGACTAATGGCCAGACCGAACGAACCAATCAGACCTTGGAGACATATCTGAGATGCTTTGTTTCTGCTGATCAGGATGACTGGGTGTCCTTTTTGCCTTTGGCTGAGTTCGCTCTTAATAATCGGGCCAGTTCGGCTACTTTGGTTTCACCATTTTTCTGCAACTCTGGGTTCCATCCTCGTTTCTCTTCAGGACAGGTTGAGTCTTCGGACTGTCCTGGTGTGGATACTGTGGTGGACAGGTTGCAGCAGATTTGGACTCATGTGGTGGACAATTTGACCTTGTCCCAGGAGAAGGCTCAACGTTTCGCTAATCGCAGACGCTGTGTGGGTCCCCGACTTCGTGTTGGGGATCTGGTTTGGTTATCTTCTCGTCATATTCCTATGAAGGTTTCCTCTCCTAAATTTAAACCTCGTTTCATTGGTCCGTATAGGATTTCTGAGGTTCTTAATCCTGTGTCTTTTTGTCTGACCCTTCCTGATTCTTTTTCCATACATAATGTATTCCATAGGTCATTGTTGCGGAGATACGTGGCGCCTGTGGTTCCTTCTGTTGACCCTCCTGCCCCGGTTTTGGTGGAGGGGGAGTTGGAGTATATTGTGGAAAAGATTTTGGATTCTCGTGTTTCAAGACGGAAACTCCAGTATCTGGTTAAGTGGAAGGATTATGCCCAGGAAGATAATTCCTGGGTCTTTGCCTCTGATGTCCATGCTCCCGATCTTGTTCATGCCTTTCATGTGGCTCATCCTAGTCGGCCGGGGAGCTCTGGTGAGGGTTCGGTGACCCCTCCTCAAGGGGGGGGGGTACTGTTGTGAATTCTGTGGCAGAGCTCCCTCCTGTGGTCACAAGTGGTACTTCGGCTGATTCTCTCTGTGAGCTTCCTTCCGCAGGTGATGTAGTGAAATCTTTAGGTGCTGCTCTACTTAACTCCGCCTGGTGCCTTGATCCTGGCTTCCTGTCAATGTTCTAGTGTTGGACCAGCTTCCTCCTGGAATGTTCCTGTGGCCTGCTGCTCTGCTTAGCTAAGTTCTACTTACTATTTTGTTTGCTGTTTTTTGTCCAGCTTTTCTATTTGTTTTGCTGGAAGCTCTGGGACGCAGAGGGTGTACCTCCGTGCCATTAGTTCGGTACGGAGGGTCTTTTTGCCCCCTTTGTGTGGTTTTTTTGTAGGGTTTTGTGTAGACCGCAAAGTTACCTTTCCTATCCTCGCTCTGTTCAGAAAGTCAGGCCTCACTTTGCTAAATCTATTTCATCCCTACGTTTGTCTCTTCATCTTAACTCACAGTCATTATATGTGGGGGGCTGCCTTTTCCTTTGGGGTATTTCTCTGAGGCAAGGTAGGCTTATTTTCTATCTTCAGGCTAGTTAGTTCCTCAGGCCGTGCCGAGTTGCATAGGGAGCGTTAGGCGCAATCCACGGCTGCCTCTAGTGTTGTTGGAGAGGATTAGGGATTGCGGTCTGCAGAGTTCCCACGTCTCAGAGCTCGTTCTATGGTTTTGGGTTATTGTCAGTTCACTGTATGTGCTCTGACCTCCATATCCATGGTGGTACTGAATTGCCTGATCATAACAATCCGCACAAAGAATTGACATGCTGCGGAAAATACAACGCAGCGTTTCCGCGCGGTATTTTCCGCACCATGGGCAGAGCGGATTTGGTTTTCCATAGGTTTACATGGTACTGTAAACCTTATGGAACACTGCTGCGAATCCGCAGCCAAATCCGCACCGTGTGCACATAGCCTAATTCTAAAGGTATGTGCACACGCTGCAGAAAACGCTGCGGATCCGCAGCAGTTTCCCATGAGTTTACAGTTCAATGTAAACCTATGGGAAACAAAAATCGCTGTACACATGCTGCAGAAAAACTGCACGGAAACGCAGCGGTTTACATTCTGCAGCATGTCACTTCTTTCTGCGGATTCCGCAGCGGTTTTACAACTGCTCCAATAGAAAATCGTAGTTGTAAAACTGCAGTGAAATGCACAGAAAAACCGCGGTAAATCCACCATAAATCTGCAGCGGTTTAGCACTGCGGATTTATCAAATCCGCAGCGGAAAAATCTGCAGAGGAACAGAATACGTGTGCACATACTGAAACCCTAACCCTAACCCTATTCTAACCTTAGTGGGAAAAAAAAAATTCTTTATTTTTTTATTGTCCCTACCTATGGGGGTGACAAAGGGGGGGGGTCAATTATTATTTTTTTTATTTTGATCTTTTGATTATATCTCAGTGATCAAAATGCACTTTGGAACGAATCTGCCGGCCGGCAGATTCGGCCGGCGCACTGCGCATTCGCCCGCCATTTTGGAAGATGGCGGCGCCCAGGGAGAAGACTGACGGACCCCGGCAGGATCGGTAAATATGATGGTGTGAGGGGGAGCACGGGGGGGGGGGGGATCGGAGCATGGGGGGTGGATCGGAGCATGGGGGGTGGATCGGAGCGCGGGGGGGTGGATCGGAGCATAGGGGGTGGATCGGAGCACGGGGGGTGGATCGGAGTGCAGGGGGGTTGGATCGGAGCACAGGGGGGTGATTGGAGCATGGGGGAAGCGGACAAGACCGCGGGGGGAGCGGAACACAGGATGGAGCGGTGCATAGCACTGATCGGAGGACTGGGGGGGGCGATTGGTGGGGTTGGGTTGGGGGCACATCAGTTTTTCAAGCCATGGCCGATGATATTGCAGCATCGACCATGGCTGGATTGTAATATTTCACCAGTTTTAATAGGTGAAATATTACATATCGCTCTGATTGGCAGTTTCACTTTCAACAGCCAACCAGAGCGATCGTAGCCACGGGGGGGTGAAGCCACCCCCCCATGGCTAAACTACCACTCCGCCTGTCCCTGCAGATCGGGTGAAATGGGAGTTAACCCTTTCACCGGATCTGCAGGGACGCGATCTTTCCATGACGCCACATAGGCGTCATAGGTCGGATTGGCACCGACTTTCATGACGCCTACGTGGCGTCAAAGGTCGGGAAGGGGTTAATGCTGAGTAAGTCCTTAGCTTTCTTGTAGCAATCAATTTTGCACTTTTAGAGAAATCCAGTTGAAATTGTATGCTAATGAGCTGCAAGTGCAGCACTGTTGGAGAATGCACTTGCAGCTTTCTTGATCTCTCTGTCTACTCCCTGCCTCCTGTCTCTGGCGTTCGGGGCAGTGACCTGTATGCCAGGGACAGGAGGCAGGCAGTGGGCAAGGAATGGGGAAAGAAGCAGGAGAGCTGTAATTGCAGTGACCGCCCCTCTGCACTTAAAATAACAGAAAAACAGATTTCTACAAGAAAGGTAAGGATTTCCTCAGCAATAAAGTGCCTTTACTTACATGTCATTGGGTGTATAAAATCCTTAAGTCCATGAAAATGAAGACTCACTGTTAATCTACGCTCAGATTTCAATCAATAAAAGCCACTTTTCCATATAATCGTATATACAGCAAAGTGGAGAGTACTGGCTATGACTTAAGGGTCCTACATTTCATGCAATCACATTATATGGCAGCGCACTGAAAAAAAGGCATTTGGAAATCCTATAAAACACTTATTTTTTGCTTAAATATAGAAAGAGGTAAGATTGTAGTTTGTGTTTTCATAAGCGCAAGACGCACAAATGAAACATTTACATAGATGTATAATATTCACCATCTAAAAATTGCACAAATAGGTTTAAAAATGTATGCTAAAAACACTAAAATAGGAACAAGTTCAATCTAGCTTAAGATATTTGTGTTACTCCACTGTTACATATGTGGCACCCCTAGGGGTATTTGCCACAAAAATAGTTACTGACAGTAAGTACAAATACTAAAATAGCAAGACTGCACTACCACCTCCGGCCAGAAGGGGGAGCTCCAGAGACTCCCCTTGATCCATTCTGGTCTGAGAGAAGAAATGGCAGTTGGGCCAAGGAGCTGATGGTGAGAGGTCATACAGTTGAATCTCTAACAGCCCTGTGACTGTTACCAGGCCTAAATCACCGGCCTGAGGAGAAGAGGGATAGAGAAAAAGGACATTGTGAGAACCCGGTAGCATTAATCACTACCCAGAACAGGCGCAAAGACGGATACCGGATCCGTGGCTGTATTCATTATATATAATACAGCAACCGGAAAAACGTGAGGTGATATCAGCTTCACTAGGGTCGGATGCAGCAACAGACACAGAGTTCAGCGGTACTCCCAGAGGGGGTAAACCGATAAAAGGACTCGGGTTGCCCGTCGAACCAGGACCCGGAGGGGACAGATTGGGCCGGCAGCCAGTTCACATACAGCAGCAGGGCCACACAGAAATTGCGCACAATAAGAGGCGAAGACCCCGGCAGGGTCAAAGTAACTCAGAGTTCCCATACAGACTCCGGTGACAGGACTGGTTGTAAATCCTTTTATGTTAAAGTAAACTGGTTAAACGTTTCAGTGCCTCAGTCTTTCATTTGGACAATAGCCATCTATCCAGGATCAGGATCGTCACCGCTGGGAGAACCTGCTGCTGATCAAGTAAGTGCCTGTCCCCTCATGATACCCCTTACACTGTGCATTGCCTGAGGCCACAGCACCGGGTCAAGCCACCCGTGACATCCCCCTCAAGAGACAGACTCCATTGGTCCGGTGCTGGGTATCCCGGTCTCCTGGGCGTCACAATTGGCGTCACGAACAGGATCTAGCCAGCCCGTATACCGGGTATTGTGTGCCTTGATTGGAGCCCAAAACTGTGAAAACTGGGATGAAAAATCTTGAAAATTGACTTTATTAAAGAAAAATCCATTCCCCATTGAAAACTATTGAAAGTGACTTTTCCCCATTGGTTATAATGGAGTAAAGATGGCCGCCATCCCCTGAGGTAATCACTTCATAACCGTTAGGCACGAGACTGTTAATTGAGCTACGCCATCACCTGAGCCCCAGTCTAACTGAAAAACTTCAGAATCCGCCATTACAGAGCGCGGTGGGTGGGAGCAGCAGGGGGCGTGTCATTGTGGGCGGCACCAAGCTGAGCGCTCTGACATCAGAGCAAGGGGAAAATCGATCCTGCTGCACAGCAGAACGAATCTACACTATCCCGATGGAAGCGGAGGACCGGAAGGGTCCGGATTAACTAAGGGGGCACAGTATGTCGCAGCACGGAGACACCGCAGCACTCGGCAACGCTAATGCAGCTGAAAGACAGAGTGTCAATAGAGAGTCCGGCAGCGCAGCGGTGCAAGGAGTGGCGCCCATCATGCCGGTGCTGATGCCATATACCCCGGGTGGCCCATGGCTTCCAATGTATGAAGGTGAGCCTAATACCCTTGACGATTTCAGAGAAAAGATGCTGGCCCATTTTGACATGTTCCCTGTGGGTGAAGTTCAGCGTGTTAGTCTCCTGATGATGCAGTTAAGTGGCCATGCTAAGCGAGAAGTCACAGCATGGGCAGCTGATCTAAAAGGCACTGTTGAACGCATATTTGCTGGATTAAAAGCTACATTTGAAACCACGGCCAGCAGCAAAGCTAAAATACGATTCTTTAGTTGCAAACAAAAAGCTAATGAGGGCGTGAGAGACTTTGCCTTAAACCTGCAGGAAGCCCTTAAATCACTTACACTGGCTGAACCCATTTTTAACACCGTAGCGGATAAACTGCTAAGAGATCAATTTATTGAGGGACTCTACACCCCTTCTCACCGGGGGCATGTGAGCATGCTTGTTTTTAAGAACCCTGAATTGACATTTGCCCAATTAAAGGAGAGCGCTATACGTCTCCAGCTGGCAGAGGCACCTCGGGATCAGGATCCTGCGCAACCCATGGCAGAGGCACCTCAACAACAGGGAGTGCCAGTGACATCAGCTATGTCTGGGGCCATTGCTAAGCCCCTGGGGCCCAGTACTAATGAGGCTCTTCAACAAAAGCTTGACTCTTTAGCTGATGTTGTTGCTTCAATGGCTAAAACCATGCAGGAGATGAGAGGACACAAGATGGAGTTGGCAAACTGTAGAGAGGATGTTCCATGGATGAGACCCCGGAGATACCCGACAAGGAGAGGACGACCCCGCGACCGCTACCAACCGGATGGACAGCCCATTTGCCGCCGTTGCCAGCAGCCGGGCCACTTTGCACGAGATTGTGATTTAAACGGGAATCCCCTGGGAATGCGGGCCGCTTCGCAGGAATGAACTTTCAAGGCCCAACACCCTGGCACGACAGGTACATCGGAGGACGATCCATTATCCCTATCGTGCTGGACGGAATTCCCCTCAACGCTTTGCTGGACACAGGTTCCCAGATTTCATCTATACCGTATATCCTTTATAAGAGGTACTGGGCTGATGCAGATATTGATAAAGGGCCCTCTGATGTTGAACTAGATATATGGGCCAGTAATGGGAAGTTGGTACCGAAACTAGGATTCAGGGAGATGACCATAAAGATTGGTAAAGTAGAACTGAAGAAACAGGGTATAATTGTTGTTGATGTTGACCGGCGGAACTGTGAACCAACTGTATTGATAGGAATGAATGTGTTAGAGAACTGCTTTTCCGAAGTCATTTCTGTCTTACAGCAAATTGCTGAAACTGCCCAATCCTGCCAGCAGAGAGTTCTCCGGAGGGAAATAAAAGTATTGATGTTAAGGCAACAGGTAGAAGTTGCAGGTGGAGAAATCGGCAGTGTGAGGGTAAGTGATCCAACGTCTATTGTAATCCCACCAAAAACAGAAATGCTGGTATGGTGTAGAGCAGCCATTGGTACTAAGGGACGAGATTATCAAGCCTTAATAGAACCAGTGTACACCGACAGCAGGCCCACTATACTCACAGCACGAGGGATAGTCGAGGTACACCGGGGACGAGTGCCGGTACGACTTTTGAACTGTGGAGAGGAAGAGGTCACTTTGCCAAGGTATGCTACAATGGCAAAGCTATATACTGTTGACAACAATGCCATCACAACCATTGAGCCCTTAGAACCAACCTGTCAGGTGGAAGGCAATGGCTCAGATGGAGAAATGGAGGATTGGTGCCAACAGCTATACGTGGGCATAAATTCAACACCTACCCATCAAAAACAAGGGGTGTATAGGCTAGTGACGGAATATGAACAAGTCTTCAGTAAACACCCATTGGACTTCGGACGGATAGAAGGGGTAGAACACACAATCCCCACAGGTGACCATCCCCCAATAAAAGAAAGATATAGACCCATACCGCCCGCTCACTATCAATGTGCAAAAGATATGCTGAGGGAAATGAAACAGGCCGGGGTAATAAGAGACAGCTGTAGCCCCTGGGCGGCCCCTCTAGTGATTGTCAAAAAAAAGGACGGAACCATGAGAATGTGCGTAGACTACCGGAAGATTAATAACATCACCCATAAAGACGCCTACCCCTTGCCTAGGATAGAAGAGTCCTTAACTGCTTTGAAATCTGCTAATTATTTTTCCACCTTAGACTTAACAAGCGGGTATTGGCAAGTCCCTGTGGCTGAGAGAGATAAGGAAAAGACGGCATTCACCACACCAATGGGTCTATGTGAATTTAATCGCATGCCGTTCGGACTCTGCAACGCATCCGGTACCTTCCAGCGGCTGATGGAATGCTGCCTCGGACACAAGAACTTCGAGACCGTCCTCCTGTACCTAGATGATGTGATCGTCTACTCAAAGACTTACGAACAACACTTAATAGACCTGGCAGAAGTGTTCGAAGCCTTATCCAGGTATGGCATGAAAGTCAAGCCATCCAAATGTCACCTTCTCAAGCCAAAGGTACAGTACCTGGGACACATCGTGAGTTCGGAGGGAGTAGCACCAGATCCCGAGAAAATAAGCGCCATAAGGGATTGGCCAAGACCTACCAGCGCAAAAGAAGTGAGACAATTCCTGGGATTGGTGGGTTACTATCGCAGATTTATAAAAGGATTTACCAAGTTGGCAGCACCCTTGCAAGACACCTTGGTAGGGCAGACGAAGAAACCTTCAAACCGAAACCCTCCTTTTCAGTGGAACGACGAAAGGGAAGACTCCTTTGAACAACTAAAGAAGGCACTAACCGGAGAAGAGGTTCTGGCATACCCAGATTACCATAAACCTTTCATCCTCTACACCGATGCCAGTAATGTGGGACTAGGAGCGGTGCTGTCACAAAAGCAAGAAGGTCGGGAGAAAGTCATCGCCTTTGCAAGTAGAAAGCTCCGGCCTACTGAAAGAAATTCAGAAAATTACAGCTCCTTCAAATTGGAACTACTGGCAGTAGTTTGGGCTGTGACGGAGCGTTTCAAACACTATCTGGCCGCTGCAGAATTTATTGTCTATACTGACAACAATCCGTTGACCCACCTGGACACAGCCAAATTAGGTGCATTAGAACAGCGATGGATAGCCCGGTTATCTAATTACAACTTCATAATCAAGTATCGAGCAGGTCGCAAGAATGGAAATGCCGATGCCCTATCCCGGATGCCACACTTGAGAGATGTAGAAGAGGAAACGGGGGAGCTTGAAGAAATTGAACTACCAGCCTTCCATCGTCCCAAGGCAAAACATCATCAGTCAAGTACCTATCAGAAACAACAAGAGGTGAATTTTAATCCGTTAGCACACCATAGATGGGCTGACACCCAAGACAGCAATCCGGCTGTGAAGTTGGTGAAGGAACTGTTGACTGAGCAAAGTGCATATCCCTATGAGGATGCCCCAGAAGAGACGCATCAACTCTGGAAAGAGAGAGGCAAAATGTTCCTGTATCAAGGGAAGCTCTGTAGAAGATACACCAATCCGAAAACACATGAATTGGTTTGGCAGATTATTGTGCCTAAACAAGATGTGAAGATGGTCCTCGAAGCTTACCATAATGGTGCTGGTCACTTCGGTTGGAAAAAGTTAGAAGTACTTCTAAGAGAAAGATTTTATTGGGTCGGGATGAGAAAATCAATCGAACAGTGGTGCAGAAATTGTGGCCCGTGTAACCTCAGAAGAAACGATCAAAAGAACCAAAGAGCACCACTGCAGCCCATAATCACCAAACAACCACTTGAACTTGTAGCCATGGACCACGTGAAGTTGACACCAAGCCGGTCCGGCTATGTCTATGCCTTGACCATCGTGGACCATTATTCACGTTTCTTGGTAGTAGTACCCGTAAAAGATCTGACAGCAAAAACAGCAGCCAAAGCATTCCAAACGTACTTTTGTAGACCCCATGGATATCCGGAACAGGTTCTCACCGACCAAGGTACAGCCTTTGAATCAGAGATCTTCAGAGAATTCTGTAATATGTATGGTTGCAAAAAGATCCGGACGACGGCCTATCATCCACAAACAAACGGCTTATGCGAGAAGATGAACCATATTGTAATAGACCTACTAAAGACTTTACCTGAGACAGAAAGGAATCAATGGCCAGAGAAATTGCCTGACTTGGTGGATCTGTATAATCATGTCCCGGTGAGCTCCACCAACTGCACCCCAGCTTACCTTATGCGTGCAAGACCCGGCCAATTACCAATCGATCTAGAAATGGGAATTCTGAAACCAGACGCAGAAGTTCAAGACTCCAATTGGGATATCATACGGCAAAAGCAGTATCGCCAAGTGCAAGAGAGTGTGGAAAGAAGCCTTCAGCAAACTAGAGAAAGACAAGAGCGAACTTTCAACCAGAATGCTCTAGCGACCCCATTAAGACCGGGTGACCAAGTGCTCAAGAGAAATCGTCGAACCAATAAACTGGACAATCAGTGGGAAGCCGTACCCTACACAGTTTTACCAACAAGAGTGGATAATCCTAAAATGTGTCTCATTAGCAAAAACGGAGGCTTAACATCTGTACTAGTGTCACGAGACAATCTTAAATTATGTCCGGAAGCATTGAAAGAGCCAGACGTTGTCCAGCCAGAACCAGAAGTTATTCAACCCATACAGGTTCAACCAGTAAAGGAAAAAGAAGAGGAAGTGTATCACACCTGTATAGGAGACTTTCCCAAAACCCTACTAACATACCATGGTGCAGTAGTGGTTCCCATGGTGGCCTTTTACCCAACACCGAACCCAATACCAGAAGTCCCAAGACAGGAAGAGGCTGACCCCGTACTACAGGAGGTTCCAGGCCAGGAAGAACAGATTCCTGGTCAGAGTAATCCCATTCACGGTGGACTTGCCAACTCCATAGTCGTGGAATTATCTTTAGCAGAGCGGGCAGATACTACATCCGCAGTAGACAGTAGTACACCACATGAAGAGACACCGCTATTACGTAGATCACAGCGTAGTACCCAGGGTCAATTACCGGCCAGGTATGCAGATTACCAACTATAAAGCTCATAATGTGAATTGTATATATGTTATGCCGTATATAGTTAAACAGAAAATGTAGTATAGTCATTGCTATCAGTCTGCAACGTTTAAGCCCAGTGCCTACAGAGACTTGTCTGTATGAACTTAGTGCATATTCTTGAACTTTTTATCAGCCCGGAGGCACTAAATCAAAGCTCCGGAAAGACTGCTTTTTGAACTTTGCTTTTTGCTCTTTTTGAACTTTCTTTAGACTTTATATTGATAACTCCGTTGGAAAAATGGAACTAAATTCCTGGACACTAAGTACAGTGCCGTTCCTAATACCTTCAAGGATAGAACTGTATTAATGGACGCTATTTGAAGTGACTTTTTACAGAACTCTATTTTTGTTTCCTTGAGTGGTTTTTGTAACTTTTAATTTTTAAGACTCTGTACATATTAATTGTTATTTCAAAATGTTATTGTCCCACAGTCCCGGAGTACTGTTCTTAACTAAGGGGGAATGTGGCATCCCTAGGGGTATTTGCCACAAAAATAGTTACTGACAGTAAGTACAAATACTAAAATAGCAAGACTGCACTACCACCTCCGGCCAGAAGGGGGAGCTCCAGAGACTCCCCTTGATCCATTCTGGTCTGAGAGAAGAAATGGCAGTTGGGCCAAGGAGCTAATGGTGAGAGGTCATACAGTTGAATCTCTAACAGCCCTGTGACTGTTACCAGGCCTAAATCACCGGCCTGAGGAGAAGAGGGATAGAGAAAAAGGACATTGTGAGAACCGGGTAGCATTAATCACTACCCAGAACAGGCGCAAAGACGGATACCGGATCCGTGGCTGTATTCATTATATATAATACAGCAACCGGAAAAACGTGAGGTGATATCAGCTTCACTAGGGTCGGATGCAGCAACAGACACAGAGTTCAGCGGTACTCCCAGAGGGGGTAAACCGATAAAAGGACTCGGGTTGCCCGTCGAACCAGGACCCGGAGGGGACAGATTGGGCCGGCAGCCAGTTCACATACAGCAGCAGGGCCACACAGAAATTGCGCACAATAAGAGGCGAAGACCCCGGCAGGGTCAAAGTAACTCAGAGTTCCCATACAGACTCCGGTGACAGGACTGGTTGTAAATCCTTTTATGCTAAAGTAAACTGGTTAAACGTTTCAGTGCCTCAGTCTTTCATTTGGACAATAGCCATCTATCCAGGATCAGGATCGTCACCGCTGGGAGAACCTGCTGCTGATCAAGTAAGTGCCTGTCCCCTCATGATACCCCTTACACTGTGCATTGCCTGAGGCCACAGCACCGGGTCAAGCCACCCGTGACATCCCCCTCAAGAGACAGACTCCATTGGTCCGGTGCTGGGTATCCCGGTCTCCTGGGCGTCACACATAATATATAAAATAATAAACGGGGGAAGGGTGAAAAGTAGAGCAGTACATTGCAGAGAGCCATCAGGGTAAAAAAAAACTTGGAAAAACTGAGGTTTGTATTATTGCACCTTCTAGTGGTTATACTATTAAAGTAATCAAACACAAAAAATCCAACTTTTAAGACCATGTTCACAGGGTCATTATTTTACCTCAATGTTTGTAAGCCAAAACCAGGGGTTGGTGATAAATGCAAAAATGGTGCACGTGTTTCTATTATACATTTCCTTTGGTTTTGGCTTATAAATGTAAAATACTGACTGTGTGCACGTGGCCTAAGTAAATTGCACACAGCATTGTTGGGCATTAAATTTACAAAATAAAAACACAAATTTAAAAAAAATATTTTTTAATCCTATAAGAACCAAAGACAGACATCTCTGAAGCAAATAGAAAATATTTTTAAATAATACTGTTTTTTTCTATTCCTCATGGGATAATAGATTTGGTGTCAATTGAGAATCACACTGGAATACAAAAATCAAGAAAAAAAATCTGTAGTACATACTGAATACTTTAAGATCATAGTACCACAAATAATATTCACAGTATCAAACACCTTGAAAACAAATAAAATTCAAAGTAAACAATGTATAGAAAGAACTCAATTAATGAGAATGAGTCACCCCTCCTACCCATCAAACACTTAATAAGGCCGGTTTCACACGTCAGTGGCTCCGGTACATGAGGTGACAGTTTCCTCACGTACCGGAGACACTGGCTCACGTAGACAATATTGAAATCAACGTGTCTCTGCACATGTCAGCGTGTTTTCACAGACCGTGTGTCCGTGTGCAAAATACGGAGACATGTCAGTGTTCGTGGGAGCGCACGGATTACATGGACCCATTAAAGTCAATGGGTCCGTGTAAAACACGTACCGCACACGGACGCTGTCCGTGTGCAGTCCATGTGCCGTGCAGGAGACAGCGCTACAGTAAGCGCTGTCCCCCCAACGTGGTGCTGAAGCTGCCAGTCATATCTTCTCTCCAGCAGCGTTCGCTGCAGAGAAAGATATGAAAAATCCTTTTTTTTGTGTGTGTTTAAAATAACCCACCTATGGGTGGAGCCGCCTATTCATGACTGTAATGGGCGGCACCACATGACCGCTCATACAGGAGAAGCTGCAGCGCGGAAAGGACGCTGCGAGGGAGCAGGGTGAGTATTTTATTAACAGCGGGCAGGCGCACAGGAGGTGGGAGGGGGTGGGGACAGGGATCTTTATTTTAAACACGAAAAAAAAAGGATTTTTCATATCTTCTCTCCAGCGAACGCTGCTTTGGAGAAGATATGAATGGCGGCTTCAGCACCAGATGCAGGGGACAGCGCTTATCTCTAGCGGTCTCCTGCACGCTCCGTGTGGTACCCAGTCGGCACACGGGCGGCACACGTGTGCCGCACGGATGGCCTACGTGAGCTCACGGACACGGATAACTCCGGTACCGATGTTTCCGGTACCGGAATTACCTGGACGTGTGGGACAGGCCTAACCAAACGGCAATGTATAATAAAGAGGCCGAGCATGTCAGAGAAGGTGTCACGCCCGCACATACTTACCCGGCTTCTCCCATCCCTCGGCGCGCTCACGATCCTGTCCCGCGCCGCTCTGCCTCCTCCTTCGCCGGCTCTCGGCGTCTTGTCTCTTCGCGCATGCGCGGTCGCGTCTCCCCCGTCGCTGAGCCTTCTGGGAGGTCGCGACCCGGTGGCTCCGCCCCAACATGGCGGCGCCCATCGGGTATTTCTTCCCGGCAGCTTCCTAGGTAAGACGCCTTTGCTTTGTATGTGCACTGTCTGCCGTCAGTGTCCCTATGCCCTAGGCTCCTCTGTACCAGTGTCTTTTCTCAGCCCAGTCCTTGCTTTGTCTCTGTATCCTGCCAGTCCGTGTTCCTGTTGTATCCTGCCAGTCCGTGTTCCTGCTGTATCCTGCCAGTCCGTGTTCCTGCTGTATCCTCCCAGTCCGTGTTCCTGCTGTATTCTGCCAGTCCGTGTTCCTGCTGTATCCTGCCTGTCCGTGTTCCTGCTGTATTCTGCCAGTCCGTGTTCCTGCTGTATCCTGCCAGTCCGTGTTCCTGCTGTGTCCTGCCAGCCCGTGTTCCTGCTGTATCCTGCCTGTCCGTGTTCCTGCTGTATCCCGCCAGTCCGTGTTCCTGTTGTATCCTGCCGGTCCGTGTTCCTGCTGAGTCCTGCCGTTCCGTGTTCCAGACATTCTTTCAGTTAAGTCTTGTTTTCCTATTATTCCCTGCTATCCTTATAGCCTGTGGTTTCCTTCTTTATTTTGGGTCGTCCCTTTGGCTCTAGCTGTTGTGTCTCCATTCCCCCGAGGTCCTGCTCCTAACACTCCCTGTATAGGGGGTGATTCCATCTGGTCCGCTCGACCCCGGGGGCTCTAGAGTCACGACCCAGAGGGTCCACTCTCGGATTTCTGTCCGAATACTTACAGAAGGCTGGGTTATAGCCATGTGCAAGTGACCTTCTCCTAGCGTCAGCCATAATTGTTACATTAATGCAGTGCTCCCCAACTCCAGTCCTCAAGGCCCACCAACAGATCATGTTTTCAGGATTTCCTTTGTATTGCACAGGTGATGCAATTATCACCTGGGCAAGACTAAGGAGATCCTCAAAACATGACCTGTTGGTGGGCCTTGAGGACTGGAGTTGGGGACCCCTGCATTAATGGATGAGCCATGATCAATAAAGTGCAGAGGGGGGTAGCAGCATATTTGTAGAACACTATGCTGTAAGGGATCAAATAACATGCCCACCCAATCTGCAGTGTTCCAAGGTGCCTATGCTCCATTATATGTCCCAGCTGCAGAAAAAGCAGCTGAGGGTTCAATATGTAATGTAAAACGTAAGTACTTAAAGTCCATAAAAAAGAGAAAAAAAATTTGATCAGATTATGACCTGCCATTTCACTTCTTTGCAAATAGCCCCCTCAAAAAGAATGAGGGTTTGTGCATTCTTTGCAGATAGTAAAGAGTCAGTTCCATCCTGGCTTGATCTGTCCTTCAGGTAATCAAAATTCTTATAAAAGTGGCAAAGTGAAAAAAAAAAAAAACAACTCAAGGATGCAAAGGAATTACACTTGGAATCCATTGTCATCAGCCCTGGAAGGTGAATCCGGATGCTGGCCGCCAGAATGTCTCTCAGCATCACGCTTGGCTTTTTCAGCTCTCAGTAAGAAATGTAATTGTGGCACCCCTAGGGGTATTTGCCACAAAAATAGTTACTGACAGTAAATACAAATACTAAAATAGCAAGACTGCACTACCACCTCCGGCCAGAAGGGGGAGCTCCAGAGACTCCCCTTTATCCATTCTGGTCTGAGAGAAGAAATGGCAGTTGGGCCAAGGAGCTGAAAGTGAGAGGTCATACAGCTGAATTTCTAACAGCCCTATGACGGTTTCCAGGCCCAAATCACCGGCCTGAGGAGAAGAGGGACAGAGAAAAAGGACATTGTGAGAACCGGGTAGCATTAATCACTACCCAGAACAGGCGCAAAGACGGATACCGGATCCGCGGCTGTATTCATTATATATAATACAGCAACCGGAAAAACGTGAGGTGATATCAGCTTCACTAGGGCCGGACGCAGCAACAGACACAGAGTTCAGCGGTACTCCCGGAGGGGGTAAGCCGATAAAAGGACTCGGGTTGCCCGTCGAACCAGGACCCGGAGGGGACAGATTGGGCCGGCAGCCAGTTCACATACAGCAGCAGGGGCACACAGAAATTGCGCACAAAAAGAGGCGAAGACCCCGGCAGGGTCAAAGTAACTCAGAGTTCCCATACAGACTCCGGTGACAGGACTGGTTGTAAATCCTTTTATATTAAAGTAAACTGGTTAAACGTTTCAGTGCCTCAGTCTTTCATTTGGACAATAGCCATCTATCCAGGATCGGGATCATCGCCGCTGGGAGAACCTGCTGCTGATCAAGTAAGTGCCTGTCCCCTCACAATACCCCTTACACTGTGCATTGCCTGAGGCCACAGCACCGGGTCAAGCCACCCGTGACATCCCCCTCAAGAGACAGACCCCATTGGTCCGGTGCTGGGTATCCCGGTCTCTTGGGCGTCACATAATTCCTTGGTGGCTACCATCGCCAGGATATGCAACGGGCTGATATTTTTTCATTCCTCAAAGTCTGAAGGAGAAAGTGTTACATCATCAACTGTTGAATTGCAACGTTTCTTGTTGGGCTGTGAAGATGTGGGCAGTTCCTGATATGTCCATTCAGTTTTCACGCCTTGGAGCACATCCTGCACAGCGACATCAGGACTCACAGTAGTTAAAGCATGAAAAGTTTGTCTAACAGGGTAGATAAGAGGTAGAGGTACTAAGTTAGTGGGGACAACCAGTATGCCAGGTATGGTATGGTGCTCCATCTGTGTCATCGACGATAAGGCAATTGGTCTTTGCTGGATTGGAGGAGACTCGGGGTTCTTGTTTCCCTTCAGAGAGATCATGCACTAGTTAGGGTCTTTACCATCCTTACGCAGCATGTCCGGCAAGGTCCGTCTCCGAGCATTTATAAACCAGTTGCTAATCTACACATGAAAAGAGAAAATAATCAGCTAAACCTTTACATGATCAAACAATTATAGTATTGCAGGGGGTGTATGAGATATAGAAAGCACTGCTAAGACTTTGCATGGTATTGTAGAGCTGCCCCAAGTAAGGGAATAAGGCCTCGCTGCCATACCACAAAGTCAAGAGAGGCACTATTTAAGGGGGCAAATCATTTTTCTTTCAATTTTTTTTTTTTTGCAACAAGTACAAAAGCATTGACGGTTCCAGAAAACCAATTTTGATACCCCCCCCCACCAGCATTATTGTGTCATTATTATTCAACTACCCTAAAATACTGGCTTCAAAGGAGAACCCACTAGGTACTCGTATACAAGAAATTTTTGGGGGTCGTATCTTTCTCCGTGTCTGAGGGATAAGCATTGTGTCTGTGCTCATACAACCAGTCGTGTAGGACTTTCACAGCCTCTTTCGGCAGATTGCCTCTGCGCTTCCTCTTTGACACGGGAACTTCCAGCTCCACGCTGTCATGCTCACTGTCAGACGGGAAAGATTCCATTATCTTGGCCATAATTGGTCCTGTGGTGAGAAACATTGGGTCAAACAATGTTAGCGATATACACATCATGAAAAATGTATGGTTTATATAGTGTAGAAATGGCCGTCATGAACAATCTACCGGGATTGAAAGACATCACTGCACTACAGGAGTCCGGTTACTTCCTGAAAATGGCCTTTTCCAGAGAGTGATGAGGGGCTTCATTTACACATAAAGGTCATCCTACTTAAGGTACCGTCACACTCAGCGACGCTGCAGTGATATAGACAACGATCCGACCTAAACTAGATCGCTGGAGCGTCGCTGTTTAGGTCACTGTAGAGACGTCAAACACAGCAACTCCAGAACGATGCAGGAGCGATCCAGTGACGTAACGGCGACTCACTTCTCGTTCTCGCTGGTTGTTAGCTCCATGTAAAACAGCCGGAGTGTACCGTTCCGACACACATCTAGGGACATTGCAGCGTAGCCAGATAGGCGTGTTTATCCACAGGGAAACACCCAGGATGTGACATCCCGGAATATAAACCGTGACTCTACAGTGATTCAGTCTTTCCATATTTTTTGAGAGCTGCGTCTTCACGTTCTGCCTTTCCAGCACCCTGTCCGGAACGACCCTCCGCCAGCTACGATCCTCTTCTCCCGGGAGCGTCCTGTCCGGAACGCCATACTCAGTATACTGCAGGCGTCTTCATCGGTTCTTTTCTTGCTCATCAATGATATGAAATATCTTTGAGTTGTTGTTTGTTTCTTCTGTGTATAGTTATGCCTATGCAGCAATGCTTATCTATGTACTAGGTAAAATGATGTATAAAACATCTCTGGCAGCCATCTTGTGCATCTGGCAAGCGGACGCACAAGATGGAGGCACTTTAGGATGCGGTTAGCAAACTCTTTTGCGCTGGCTGCCATTTTGTGCGCACACTATATGGAAAGGTAAACCAACTCTTTTGTGTCTGCCTTGGCTTGCCTGGCCCTGGCCTGCTCCGCTAGTTAATTAAATCAGCACACGACATAACGGTAATATAAAACATTTATTTTTAACAACTATAAAATAAAATGAACAAATTCAAAACCTCCCACGGCGGTGGGCCAAAAGATGTCGCAGCGTATGTCCCTGCTGCTTTATCTGCTGCGACAGCTCTGTCGCGGCCTCCAGCAGGCGCGCTGCAGTCTTCTCCAGGCGCTGATGTTGATAGTAGATGTCCATCTCGCTGTACTGGTGTGTGGACGTAGAAGGTCCTTGCGCAAAGTCACCAAAAGAAGGGGGTGGAGGTGGTGTCCGGAACTGCAAATGATGTGGGGCCGGTCTGCGGACAGGAGTGCTGTGCATGGGCTCTTGCTGGTATCCCCAATAAAACTGGCCACTGGGCTGACGGTCACTGCTGGTCAACGTTGTTGTCTCAGTCAGCTTGCCTGCGGCTGCCGCGTTCAAAACCTCGAACATGACTCTCTCCGCATGCATTCGCTGGGTAATGTCCAATCTATTTAAGCGTTCTGCAATGAAGGATGGGAATCCGGTGAGCTGGGTTGTGGCATGCTGGGTCATTATGTTGCTGGCCAGTGCCAGGAGATCCACAGGTGTGCCCGCAGTCGCCTTTCTTTTGCGAGATGGGCGCTGTGGACGTGTCTGCTCCTCGACACACGGGCTTATGGAGGACTGAGGGGTCTCGTCATCGTTGCCATCCGGTGTTTGGAGCTGTTCAGGAGGCACCTGCGAGTACAGGAAAAAAAAAATTAATAACATACAAACACATCAGCCCTAGAGAGCCCCCACCTGTCCAACACCTCTATGCACGTCCGTGGGAAGCTATAAGGAACAGTTATCTAGGTAGCAAACCACAGGGGTTACAGCGCTAGGCTGAACTACTTTTGCCGGCTATACTGTACGAATGTGCGGAAGACACAAAATTTAAATTTATTTCCGACTTTTGAAATAAGACAGCATTTAAAAGTAGGGAAGGACTGTTTGGACATACTTATCTGAACAGGAAGTGGCAACTGTTATCTTGTGGATTAAACATGAAAAACGTGAATTATTATTATTGGAAACCATGCAGTATCATAAACATACAAGACACAAGATACAAGCAGGGAAGCTAGGGGGTACTTACATGCTCGTCAGGAGACTCGGGCAGGATCTCTTCAGCAGATGGCGCACAAAGGCTTGTCACGGTCTGGGACGGGCGAGGGATTTCCTGGTCCCGAGTGAACGCCAGCAGGTCATAGTACCACAACTTGGGCACATAGACGTCATCGGTTCCGGCCCCAGAATTCACGGACTTTTCCACCTTGTTCACTTCTTTTTTGTAGACTGTGCGGAGAGCCTGGATCTTCTTCCGCACAATGTTTTCATCCACCGCCTCAGTGGGATGATGCTGCTTGTAGAGGGCCACCAATTTCTTGTACGCAGCTTTCTTCTTGTAGCGGTTGCTGTAATCTGCAGACTTGATCTTCCACAAGCAGGGCAGGGAGCGGTATATGTCGATGAGTGCCCGAACAAACTCCTGGTCATTGGCAGACATCTGAAAGAAAGAAATAGTTAAGTTACAGCAAGCAAGAAAGCGAACGCTCAAAATGGCTGCCAGCCAGCGCAAAAGCTTATTTGTTTACCTTTCCATAAAGCGAACGCTCAAAACGGCTCGTGAAGGGAAGAGTCATGTTAAACAATGTAAAAGGCTTATGAAGTTGTGTGTAATGCCAGAAGGGGAGAGGTTACGGCCCCTGGAGTGGAAGATTGTCATGAAAAAAAAAGGTATCCTAGAAGATAATGGATTGTTGTCTACTGCTAGGGCATGAGAAGAAGTCTCCAAAAGTCTATGTAGAGAAAAATTGGGTAGAAGAGAAAAGGAATAAAAAGAAAAGAGTTTTGAGTTGTGTATTACAAAAATATATACTGTGAGGGGCCACCACCGTATAATGGTGGCCCAGAGCCATGTGCTTAATCTGATGGCAGCCATTTTGTGGATGGGCCGTGTGCTTTTTCCTATTGTTAGCATCCATTTTGTGGATGGGCCGTGTGCTTTTTCCTATTGTTAGCAGCCATTTTGTGGATGACAAATCTGTTAATGCTGGCAGCCGCCATTTTGTGGATGGCAAATGTAATTCTGATAGCAGCCTTTTTGTGGATGGCAAATGTGCGATTTCTAGTGGCAGCCATTTTGTGGATGGTAAATTTGTTAATGCTGGCAGCAGCCATTTTGTGGATGGCTAATGTGTTCATGCTGGCAGCAGCCATTTTGTGGATGGCAAATGTAATTTTGTCGGTGGCCATTTTGTTGGTGAACATCTTAAGGCTACACACCCCATCACCAAATCCTTGTTACCCAGTAATGACCACTAATGGCCAATACTATAGCGCAAAAGCGTATTTCTTTACAAACTTGCAAGCTCAAACAGATCTCTGCAGAGATGTAGTATATGATAATGTGTGCAAAATGTAAAGCGCTGCGAAATATGTTAGCGCTATATAAAAATAAAGATTATTATTATTATACATCACTCCAAAATACACATAAATTAGCATTGCTGCATGGCAGATGAAACAAACAGCACAAAGATATTACTAACTGTTGATAAGCTGAAAGAGAGGACGAAGACATCGGGAGTATGCAGAGTTCTGGAGTTCCAAACAGGACCCTCACGTGAGGCTCGTAAATGGCGGAGGACGCACAAGTGATTGCAAAGGAGTAGAGTCGCGGTTTATATTTCGGAACACAGCTACAGATGATCCCGCTGTGGCCTATCAGTGTTCACAGGGAGACAGCGTCACAGCGACTCATTTCCGCCCAGCTAACAACCATTGTTCCTGCTGCAAGTTCCCTCCCAGGCCGTCGCGGCTGAGGGCGTCTCCTTTTGTAATGTAACACGCCTACCTGGCTAGAAGGAGACGCTGCGACGCCCCCTATGCTCATTGCTGGGTCGTTGCTTTGATGTCAAACATGACAATACACGCCGACCTGGCGACGAAACAAAGTTCTGGACTTCTAGCTCCGACCAGTGATGGCACAGCGGGATCCAGATCGCTGCTGCGTGTCAAACACAACGAGATCGCTATCGAGGATGCTGCAACGTCACGGATTGTTGTCGTTCTCTTTGCAAAGTCAGAGTGTGACGGTACCTTTAGCCTCAGACAGAATTACCAGTAATCAGTTAGAACAGATCCAGCAGCAATCCATTGACAAACAAGTTGTCCAGACTAAAAAAACAAAAAAATTATTTCAACTGGATACATTTTTTTAACATTGAAAGCTAAATAGCCATCCGTTTGAAACTGATCCAGTAAGGAAAAACTGGATAGCTAGTTAACAGATCTGTTTTCCATAGACTTCAATGTTAAAAGACCAGATCCAGTTGAAATCAATTTTATTTAGCACAACTTTCTGACAATGGATTGCTGCTGGATCCGTTCTAATGAATGATTACTGTACATGTGAACAGAGGCTAATGTTCACATTTCCAGCAACAATTTGTTAACAAAACTTATGCATACAGCATCGAGCTAAAGAAAATAATTATTTCAACTGGAACCAGTCCAGATCTTTGTTCAGCCGATCGCTCAGCTCTGGACCTATCACACACA
Source organism: Ranitomeya imitator (assembly GCF_032444005.1). Taxonomy (NCBI): domain Eukaryota; kingdom Metazoa; phylum Chordata; class Amphibia; order Anura; family Dendrobatidae; genus Ranitomeya; species Ranitomeya imitator. The sequence goes on along the minus strand of NC_091283.1, from coordinate 647,973,786 downwards.
AGAAGCACTTGCCACCATGCTGATCTCCCCACTATTTGTGGAGGAGCAGATCACAATCTATTGTTCCCCATCAGAGTGGCTGCACAAGAATTACTGACAACATGACAATAGCCTAACAAGAAAGTGAATCAGAAAAGTCACAGCATCTATAATCCCGAATCTTCCAGAAACATTGCCACACGTGTTTATTCCACCAGCCTCTCACTTGCATGGACAACTGCCCTTTGCTTTGACATCACAGCACTTGTACAAGCTCACTGACAGTGTAAGGAAGAAGTATACTTACGAGATGGGAAGTAGCAGATTCTCAGGTCTCACTGGGTTCTTGGATCCTTGATCCTGGAAGTCCTTAGTCCTGGTTTTCTCTAGTTATGGAGGTCCTTAGTCCTAGGCTCAGGTGAGATCTGTCACAGATTGTGATAGTTCTGAAATCTCAGGACCTTAGGTGACAGCTTTATACCCTGACTCTCCAGGTTATGGGCGGGGTAGTGTTTGAATCCCGTGCTGTGATTGGCTGGCACTCTGGGGGGCTCATGGTGTCAACTTCTTGTCACTTGCTATCCTGGAATTCTTTATCCTGGAATTCTTTATCTATTCCTATGCAATTAACTTTTGTTTCAAATGTTTTGAATACACTTGGTCCCCCGCTGGGCCGCCTGTGTTAAGCCCCTGTCACACATAGCGAGATCGCTAGTGAGATCGCTGCTGAGTCACAAGTTTTGTGACGCAACAGCGACCTCAGTAGCGATCTCGCTATGTGTGACACGTAGCAGCGACCAGGCCCCTGCTGTGAGATCGCTGGTCGTGTTGGAATGGCCTGGACCTTTTTTTGATCGTTGAGATCCTGCTGGGTAGCACACATCGCTGTGTTTGACACCTTACCAACGACCTCGTTGACAGGACGTCCCTCATTGAGGTCTGAATCGTCATGAAATAGCTGCCATGTGACATCGTTGTACAGGTCGCTACAGGTCGCCGCATTGCTGCTGCGTCGTTGGGGAGATTTCACTGTTTGACATGTCACCAGCGACCACATAGCGACGCAGCAACGATCCCTGACAGGTCGTATCGTTGTCGGGATCGCTTTAGCGTCGGTAAGTGTGACGGGGCCTTTAGGCTACGTTCACATTTGCGTTGTGCGCCGCTGCATCGGCGACTCAACGCACAACGCAAATAAAAACGCAACAAAACGCACGCAAAAACGCTGCGTTTTGCGACGCATGCATCGTTTTTTGCCGAAATTTTGACGCAAGAAAAATGCAACTTGTTGCGTTTTCTTGGCCCGACGCTTGCGGCAAAAAAACACATGCGTCGCACAACGCAGCACAAAAAGACGCATGCGTCCCCCATGTTACATATAGGGGCGCATGACGCATGCGTCGCCGCTGCGTCGCCCGACGCAAACCCGACGCAAACACGCATAACGCTAATGTGAACGTAGCCTTATCATGTAGACATGGTAGTAGTGCTCTGGTGGTGTGGGGAGTGTGAAAAACAGGAATTCCCCCACTCCTGCATCCTCTCCTTACATGCTTGAGTGACATTTGTCCTGTGTTTGCACCCAAGAGCCAGGTATGCCTTAATATGTAGAGAAGTGATGATATCCAGTCAGTTTTCTGTCATAGATATAGTTCTGGAGCAAATATGGGATTTTTCAGGATATAGATACATTCACTGACACATAATTCTCCAAAATTCACCTCACAACTCGTCATCTCCACTTTGCGTTTCACATGAGGAGATTTTTTACATTTTTTTCTCAACGTTTTTTTTCCTCAAAATTTGAAAAATTATTGAAGGGTGGAAAAGTGCATGACTTTTTTTTTTAAATAAGTTTTTACTTCAAAATCTATCGCAATTTCTTCTAAACCTCTTTAGAAAAAAAATGTCTCTAAAAATATTGTTTCTTGAAGCAACTTGCATTAAAAAAAAATCAGTGTGAACATAGTTTGAGAAATAGAAGTATGTCCTAGAGTAGGTATAAAAAATCATCCAGAAAAGTGAGACGATTTTTTTTTCACTTATCCATATACAATCCGTTTTTTTACCGCAGCGTCTATTAACCATTTACAGTTTCCTAAGGTACAGAATTGCAATATATCCCTAAATATCGGATGTTGCACTGTGGCTCTGATTTGTGCCCCTATAGACCTGAACGGGTGAGTCTCATCCCATTTTTAGAATAAACTTGCGCATGCTGCCATTTTTTTCACATTCAGAAAATAATCGCTTCTCTGCAGCGCCCTATAGAATAACATTGGTCCGAGTGCTATCCATTTTGTACTGGTGCTGTCCATTTTGTACCTGTGCTGTTCATTTTGTACTTGGACTGAAAATACGGTTGTGTGAACAAGTCCTTGTAGGAATAAAATAATAAATGGATATTTCTCCATCTATACAAACATTTACTGGTGCTAAGGACTAATGATTTTTACATAGTTACATAGTTATTAAGGTTGAAGGAAGACTATAAGTCCATCTAGTTCAACCCATAGCCTAACCTAACAAGCCCTAACATGTTGATCCAGAGGAAGGCAAAAAAAAAACCATGTGGCAAAGAGTAAGCTCCACATTGGGGAAAAAAATTCCTTCCCGACTCCACATACGGCAATCAGACTAGTTCCCTGGATCAACGCCCTATCAAGGAATCTAGTGTATATACCCTGTAACATTATACTTTTCCAGATAGGTATCCAGTCCGCTCTTAAATTTAAGTAATGAATCACTCATTACAACATCATACGGCAGAGAGTTCCATAGTCTCACTGCTCTTACAGTAAAGAATCTGCGTCTGTTATTATGCTTAAACCTTTTTTCCTCCAAACGCAGAGGATGCCCCCTAGTCCCGGTTTCAGGTCTATGATTAAAAAGATCATCAGAAAGGTCTTTGTACTGTCCCCTCATATATTTATACATTAACATAAGATCACCCCTTAGTCTTCGTTTTTCCAAACTAAATAGCCCCAAGTGTAATAACCTATCTTGGTATTGCAGACTCCCCAGTCCTCTAATAACCTTGGTCGCTCTTCTCTGCACCCGCTCTAGTTCAGCTATGTCTTTCTTATACACCGGAGACCAGAACTGTGCACAGTATTAAGTGTGGTCGAACTAGTGACATGTATAGAGGTAAAATTATGTTCTCCTCATGAGCATCTATACCTCTTTTAATGCATCCCATTATTTTATTTGCCTTTGTAGCAGCTGCCTGACACTGGCCACTGAATGAGTTTGTCATCCACCCATACACCCAGGTCTTTTTCATTGGCGGTTTTGCCCAGAGTTTTAGAATTAAGCACATAGTTATACATCTTATTTCTTCTACCCAAGTGCATGACCTTACATTTATCCCCATTAAAGCATATGATGGCATATTTTATATTTGTAATATACTTGATTCTCCCAAAATGTCTCCATTACACTTTTCCAGGGATCTAGTGTTTGCTCAGGTTATCATCGGTTACAAATAAAAATGATACGTGCCTGATGAAATCACTGTGGTGAAAAAACACTGCTTTTCTGTGATGTCAGCCATTTTGACAAAAAAAGAAAATGTAGGACAGCATTCAATTAATTGATGTGAATACTTTTCTGCACAATGATGACAGAAGTATTCTAGGAGTGATACCTTTATTGGCCAACCAGAAAATAATGTTTGCAAGCTTTCAGAGCACAGTGGCTCCTTCTTCAGGCAAGATTACAAATAGATTAATAAGAAAGAAGCACAACATTTAAAGAATGTTACAAGAGGACATTTGTTAGGGGGTGGGAAGTGTGATGAGTCCATAGATCAGCCAAGGTAATCAAATTAGGCATTTTCTTACAAATGGAGAGGAAGTGAGAAGTCTGTCCTACTGTGTCCAGGTCCAGAGAAATGTTTTCCCACCGGTGTGTCCACTTCATTCTTGATTGTGTGTCTGTGTAGATTCATCCTAGTTTGTAATTTTTGCATGGTTTTCTCAATAGAGATACTTCCAGGGCACCTCGTGCATTGTATCATGTACACCACGTTGGAGGATGTACAAGAAAAGGAATCCATAACCTTATAGTCCTGATTTGTGTTTGGTACACGGACTATATCTGTTGTTAATATGTGGGGACACGGTTTTTATTGTTACAGGGGAATGTGCCAGTCACTGATGGTGATGAGAGGACACTTCTGACAAGCAGATTCCTTAAGTTAAGGTACCGTCACACATAACGATTTCGTTAACGATATCGTTGCAATGTCACGCTTTTTGTGACGTAGCAACGATCCCGCTAACAATGTCATTATGTGTGACAGCGACCAACGATCAGGCCCCTGCTGGGAGATCGTTGGTCGCTGGGGAATGATCAGGACCTTTTTTTGGTCACTGATCACCTGCTGTCATCACTGGATCGGCGTGTGTGACGCCGATACAGCGATGTGTTCACTTGTTCAATTGTTCACTTGTTCAATTGTAAAAGTAAAAAAAAAAAACAGTACATACTTACATTCCGGTGTCTGTCACGTCCCTCGCCGTCAGCTTCTCTGCACTGACTGTGAGTGCCGGCTGTAAAGCAGAGCACAGCGGTGACATCACCGCTATGCTCTGCTTTCTTTACGGCCGGCGTTGACACAGTCAGTGCAGAGAAGCTGACGGCGAGGGACGTGACAGACACCGAAATGTAAGTATGTACTTTTTTTTTTTACTTTTACAATGGTAACCAGGGTAAATATCCGGTTACTAAGTGCGGCCCTGCATTTAGTAACTCGATGTTTACCCTCGTTACCCGGGTGCTGCAGGGGGACTTCGGCATCGTTGAAGACAGTTTCAACGATGCCAAAGTCTTTCCCTTGATCGTTGGTCGCTGGAGAGAGCTGTCTGTATGACAGCTCCCCAGCAACCACACAATGACTTACCAACGATCACGCCCAGGTGATATCGCTGGTCGTGATCGTTGGTAAGTCGTTTAGTGTAACGGTACCCTTAGGGGGCTGTTTATAGGAGAGAAGTGGTAGTTCTGAGAATATGTCTTTCAATTTGTGATCTCTATGGAATATGGGTTGGAGATCAGCACCAATTTTCCTTAGGATGCTCATGCGAGGGTTGTATGTAACCACAAGAGGTACCCTGTTGTTATCCTCTCTGTTTGTAATCCAGGAGGCTGTTTCTTGGGATCCTTGTAGCCCTGTGGATCTCATCTATTACCAGTGGATGGTATCCTTGCTGTAGGAATTCATTCCTCAGTGATCGCAGCTGTAGTTCCCTGTCTTTGCTGTCTGAACAGATCCGAATATATCTCAGAGCTTGACTGTAGATGATGGATTTTTTTGTGTGTCTTGGATGAAAGCTGTTCCATCTAAGATAAGCCGGGCTTGTGGTAAATGGATGTCTGTATGGCATTGTCCTTGATGTGTATGGTCATGTCCAGAAAATGTATTTGGGTCTTTGAAACGTTGAGGGTGAGTTTGATGGTTGGGTGGAACTTGTTGAAGTTATCGTGGAAGGTGAGTAGATCATCTTTTGAGACTGTCCATATTATTAGCAGATCATCAATGTAGCGGAAGTATGCAAAAGGTTTAACAGAACAAGATAACAAAAATTCTTACTCTAGTTTCGCCATAAATAAATTAGCATATTGTGGGGACATTTTGCTTCCCATGGCGCTGCCCATAGACTGTTGGTATAAATTGTTCCCAAAAGAAAAATAATTGTGATGGAGCACAAACCTGATAAATTGCAATGTTGGTTCTGTGGCTAGATTGTTCTTTTGAAGGAAATATTTACATGCTGCAATTCCATCCTCATGAGGAATGTTGGTGGCTAGTAGAGTGTCCTCTGGAAGTGGGCCCAGCCCTGGAAGTATCTATATTGGGGAAACCATGCAAAAATTACAAACTAGGATGAATAATGTTACAGGGTATATACACTAGATTCCTTGATAGGGCGTTGATCCAGGGAACTAGTCTGATTGCCGTATGTGGAGTCGGGAAGGAATTTTTTTCCCCAATGTGGAGCTTAGTCTTTGCCACATGGGTTTTTTTTGCCTTCCTCTGGATCAACATGTTAGGGCATGTTAGGTTAGGCTATGGGTTGAACTAGATGGACTTATAGTCTTCCTTCAACCTTAATAACTATGTAACTATATGAATCTACACAGACACACAATCAAGAATGAAGTGGACACACCGGTGGGAAAACATTTTCTCTGGACACAGTACGACAGACTTAAAAGTCTTAATACTAAAAGGTAATTTTAAGGACCACAGGGAAATAAAAATTTGGGAATACAAACTAATGAATATGTTTAATTCGTTGACACTAGGACTCAATTTAACACCTGGATTTATGAGTTACTACATGGATACGATTCACACCTCCACCAGATGGACTCCAGATAACTAAGAACATTATTCCCACCTCCTCTCCATTTGTAAGAAAATGCTTAATTTGATTACCTTGGCTGATCTATGGACTCATCACACTTCCCACCCCCTAACAAATGTCCTCCTGTAACATTCTTTAAATGTTGTGCTTTTTTCTTATTAATCTATTTGTAAACTTGCCTGAAGGAGCCACTGTGCTCTGAAAGCTTGCAAACATATTATTTTCTGGTTGGCCAATAAAGGTATCACTCCTAGAATACTTCTGTCATCATTGGGCAGAAAAATATTCAAATTGATTTTTCTGGCTAACACGGTACCACAATACAATTTGTTATTGTACATCAATTAATTGATGCAAAAATACAGTGATGCGATATTGTGGATTCAGAAAGTCTTTTTATTATTTTGAACTGATCACAAGGGAAGGTATAACTGGCGCCATTACTAGTTAATGTGAAAGGATAATAAAATGTCTAAAAAAAAAATAAAAAAAATGACAAAATGTTCCCATCTTGGCCAGCTTTCCTACATACAGGAATCCTCGTTCATTCGAGCCCACCTATGTTCTCTTTGTTTCCCTTTCTCGCCAATAAAATGTGTCATACTTTGTTTCTCACTACAATAACTTGTCAAAAAGACTTCATTCCTTGCATTTGTGCGTGCACTTGTGTATTAGTCAAAACTGGAAATGGGTCCTACAATGAGCCAAAATATAAACCAATGAACTATATATTTCCTATATCAGCTATACATTACACCTTTTCAATAATGGGTTTAAATTGATCACATACAGACTTATAGCATTGTTTTTTACCCCCTAATTTTCCTTTTTTGTTTTTCCATTTCTTTAATTAAAGAGCCATAGTTATTATTTTTTCCGTCTACATAGCCATATGTGAACTTGTTTTTTTGTGGGACGAGTTTTGATTGACATCATTCATTTTACCATATTATGAACTTAGAAATGGGGAAAAAATAGTGAGGAGAAATGATGAATAAAACACAACTCCATCAGTTTCTGGGGGTCAATTCTTATCGCATTAATTATGTGGCCACATAATTCTGCAGGTCGCTACCATTATTGCACTGCCATCCATGCATAGTTTTGTCTTTTACTATTTCAGCGGCTTCAAAATATTCTGAACTTTGTAAAAAAAAAAATGGAAAAATGGCAGCTTACAACAAATTGCAAACTGTCTGAGGGCTTCAATTTCGCATGCTGAGCTATAGATTTTATTGGTATAATTTCAGGCTGCATACTAGGTTTTTTATTGCTTTTTTGGTGAATGCACCTGTACAGGTCACTGTTTTATATATATATATATATATATATATATATATATATATATATATATATATATATATATATATATATATATATATATTTTTTTTTTTTGTAAATTCTTTATTTAAGGTAAAGGCCGGAAACGTTACATGCAAGTAATGTTAGAATAAGTAAATGAATCATAACTATAATAACAATGACAGCAAGCGAATCCAGACCACCAACTTTGGAGAATGGTAGGAGAGGGAAAGGAGAGGGGGGGGAAGGGAGGAAGGGTTAGGAGGGGGGGGATGGCTTAGGGAGTAGTAGTTAAAGGAGGAGAAATAGGAGAAAAGGGGTGGAGGAACAATGAACATAACAGTTCAAGTACACGTGGTTGTAATACTCAAAAACAAACAGTACGGTAGCATAGAATCTCTATAGACATAAATAGCAAAATTAGGGAGCAACTGTTTTATATTTTAATAGACTTTTATCGACGTGGTAATACCAAATATATAGATTTTTTTTTTTTACATTTCTATATTTTTTACTGGAGAAATGAAGGAGCGATTAATTATTGTTGTTTTTAAATATGTATTTTTTTTTACCTTTCACTTTTTTAAGTCCCCATTGAAGACATCAGTGTGAAAAAGCTTGATCGCTTGTTGTATATACTGGAATACCATGGTACTGCAGTACTGTCAATCACGAGTAGCGGTCATAAATGCAGCACTGCCAATCGCTAACAGCAGACCTGTCAGTCACTGGCAGCAGTACTGTAGGGCTATGTGCACACGTCAGGATTTCTAGCCGAAATTTTCCTGACAAAAACCGGACATTTCTGCCAGAAATCCGCATGCGTTTTTTTCGCGTTTTTCATGCGTTTGACACGTTTTTTGTACGTTTTTTCCAAAATGCATAGAATTGCGGGAAAAACGCGGAAAATCCGCAAAATTAATGAACATGCCGCTTTTTTTACCGCGATACGTTTTTTTCGCGGAAAAAAAACGCACCATGTGCACAAAACATGCAGAATGCATTCTAAATGATAGGATGCATAATATATGCGTTTTAAGTAAGTTTTCATAGCGTTTTTATCGCGAAAAAACCTGAACGTGTGCACATACTCTAAATCTTTGGTAGCAGTCATAAATGCAGCTTTCAGTGATTGACAGTATCATGAAAGGGATTTATAGCAGAGTTTGGAGCTCAGCTGGTGTCAGCGTTTTGTGGAGCGGGCACCAGCTTCATCTATGATATAAAGGTAAATCACGGAGCCTCTAGTAGTTAATCTAGAGTAGAGAATATTAATAACATTTGTGTTTCAATTACTCAGTTGTCTTAATAATATGACTAAAAATAGCCCAAAATTTGCCAAAAGAGTTTTTGAGGAGTTTTGAGTTACAGAAGAAGAATTTAGTGCGTTTCTGGTCTAAAAACTCCTCAAAACGCAGTATGATCAGTGTTTTTTGAGATGGAAAAGTCCAGTAATTTCAAAAGAAATCCGTATCAGAAATCTTTGCAGATTGTTAATGTAATTTTCAGTTCTTTTTTTTAAGATAACAGTTTTTACAGTATTTTTTGTTGCCCTTTGGCTTAATTGACAATATTACCGCAAATTCCACTGGGAACACACAACTTTTTTTAAACGCAATATGCTTTTTACAACCACATTATAAAAAACTTGCTGTATGAACAAAGTCTATCAAAATCCACCAAAAGCTTATTCAAAGAGTGTATGAGGCAATCACAAATAAAAAAAACACTGCATGAACAAACAAGAGGGACATTTTCCTATTGAAATTAATGCTGATTTCTTGTGGCTTTATTTATATAAATGGGATATTAGCGTTTGCACAGCACAGATAAAAATTAATTCCTTTAGGCCCTCAGAGCACTTATTATATCCCCTGCATTGTGCAGTTAATGTACGCCAAGTCCAGGTGTACACAGACAAAATGAAGGCATACTTTTCTGAGGTAATTTTATGGGGCTAAACCATTTATGCCAATGCAAATTGTGTTTTTCCTTGGTTTTGTAAGAAAATGTATTGGCCCCAGTTTGGTATGATGATAAAGTCCCAATCTTTGGCTTCATTAGACTCTACATCAGATTTAATGAAACAAAAGTAGTACAATAAAATGAATTAGCAACACGAACAGACAGCAGAATTACAAGATTCATTTCTGTGGTAAATTATTTAGGGAAGAAAACCAACTATTTCTAAAAACAAAGAAAATAGTATTTTTCCTTCTTTCTGTATATTTTACCCCTTCAAGCATGGAGGTGCAGATAAACATTATTGGTCCCATTATTATTCGTCCCTTTATTTACCTGGTATCATACTTTTGTTATTAGATACTCTACAGAAGATTACATGAGATGAAAGTGCACATTTAGTAATATGAAGACAAATGAGAATTCTGGGATTCAGTTCTGGGATAATATTTTTTTTGGGGGGGAACCAACTTGTGAAAAAACCCAGGTGCCATTCCTGTACTAGGCACATTCATTTGCAAGTTAATTGCTGAACCTCCAGAAGCTTTCAGAGGCAAAATCAGGACTCCATGTTTGTTGTGCATATACTCCTCAACATTGAAATTGCAAAACCAATAATCACAGGCTGGATGTACATCTTAATGATATTGAAATGACAGAAAAATAAAAATAAAAAATTCAAACTATCTTGATATATTTAGTATCACGTACAACTGCCATGCACACTGTCCGGAATCCAGACCGCTGCCACCAATATGTCACGATTCACACCGTGACTGTCACCCCTACGTCATGGATCGGGGTGACTGTAGGCCAACAGACGGCTATCACATGTGCAGGGGGGCTTATCTTAGTTATCCCTCCACTCCACAATGTGATGAAAAAACACACACAAGACTATTGACCTCTTAGATTACAGCAGGGGCTTATTTTAGGTATCCCACTGCTCTTCAATATACCACGAACTGCAGGGATTTATGTATATCCCGCTTACAGTTCCACTTAACACTTGCAGCTCTCTGGCGCCCCCCTTTCTCTCAGGTCAGATTAGGTACTGCACCTAGGGTAATTAGTCGCCAGAAAGGCTGCCTGCTATGTACTGGCTATTGGACACGCTGCAGCGACGTGGTAAACTACTCCCACTCAGGCAGGAACAATAATCAACGCCGCAGTCACTACAATAACACCCAAAGGCCTGCACACGGTATTGCTGCCACCAGCTTCGATTAAACGGGTCCGAAGCTAACCCAAAACAGTAGCGTAATTCCCTTCGGGAGGCAGGGTACGTTTTAGAGCATAAAGAACTAACTAGTAATAACTATTATACCCATAAATGTTTAGGCAGTGTTTATAGAAAAATATTACAAGGATGTTACAAAAGAGACAATTGCAAATATGTACAAGGTAATTATTAAAAAAACAAGGATAACATGAGAAATCAACACTTACATGTGTTCAAAGCATTGCAGGCAAACAGGCTAGTGGAGTTTCCATCTGTCCCAATGCATCAGTAGGTCTGAGTAGGAACAGGCTCACACAGACTCCAGCAGACAGACAGACCTCTGCTGGAGTCTGGCCAAAAAACTTATAGCTGCAGCCTGTGACATCACCAAAATGGTTGAGTTAAGATCGCCCTCCTCTTTCTTCAGTCTTAGTAGATGTAACACAAGTTCTTCTAATGCCTGCATCTCCGCTCCAGAACATGTCATAGTCATAACAAACCCAGCATTCATCTCGTATTAATGTTGGCATTCTAATGAGACCAAATATGTCCAATTTGTGATGCATAATTACAGAGAAATCCAAACTCTTTACCTTATGGAGTTAGAAGCTCATGTTTAGAGTGGCAGATAGATCCGTCGATGGACTATAACAATATGTATTTTCCTGTTCCAATCTTAAATGGTTGGCCCAATATCTTACAATAATGGAACAAAAGGCCCTCATGGATTCTAGAGATTTGTAATCCAGTTCTAGCTGGCAAAGCTTTCCAATGCAGCTATGCTGGTCGTAAATTCCTTTCTTCAATAAAACTCCCCCCACATACATTGGCAAGGCAGCTCTTGGCTGAGTGAAAGGGAAGGGGGGGGGGGGTTTGTAGCCCACAGCCTGGGCTAACAAGAGAAACTCAACTTATTTGATATTTCATACAATATCGTCACACACACAATTACACATGGCATGCTATTAATGATTTTATGTTCTGCCCCACTGAATACACTTGGGCATGCAAATCAGCAAGGTCCACTGTGGACAGCTCCCTTTACAATTGCCAGCCCATGACATTCCAGATGAGATTTTGGGCACTTTTCTATTGCAATTTCTTACCGTAGAGGACTGGTATATATATATTAATTGGAAAACACAAATAACACCTGTCCCTTTCATGTCATTTTTTTTTTCAAATTTGGAATGTCCAGGTGGAAACCACCCCACTTGATCTGAATGGGCTGAGCCATTTCTATGAGCAAACCTATCAGTCATTCATATACATTACTAGTGATAAATTCTTTTCGAGATCACAGTACAGGGAGTACTGAGTAGAGATATTGAGTGGCCAACAGTATATAACATCAGTTTGTGGAAAAGTTAAGGTACCGTCATACTCAGCGACGCTGCAGCGATATAGACAACGAGGCGACCTAAACTAGATCGCTGGAGCGTCGCTGTTTAGGTCGCTGTAGAGACGTCAAACACAGCAACTCCAGAACGATGCAGGAGCGATCCAGTGACGTAACGGCGACTCGCTTCTCGTTCTCGCTGGTTGTTAGCTCCATGTCAAACAGCCGGAGTGTACCGACCTGGCTAGAAGGAGACGCTGCAACGCCCCCTATGCTCGTTGCTGGCGTCGTTGCTTTTGATGTCAAACATGACGATACATGCGGACGAAATAAAGTTCTGGACTTCTAGCTCCGACTAGCGAAGGCACAGCGGGATCCAGATCGCTGCTGCATGTCAAACACAACGAGATCGCTATCCAGGATGCTGCAACGTCACGGATTGTTGTCGTTCTCTTTGCAAAGTTGCTGAGTGTGAGGGTACCTTTAGGCTCTACAAGACTGTTCACAGGGGAATGGGGCCCATTTGTTAGTAACTGAATCACAAAAAAAGTCTCCTCCCTAAGAGGACTAGTAGAGCAGATTCCTTTAAAAGAGATAGGAAGTTAACCCTTTTTTAGCATTAGGACTGTCATTGTCCTGTAGGTATTTTATGTTGTATGGCTTTGCTGTTTGACAAATGTCATCTTACAATGGCCCTCCAGATGTAATCTTCCATAGCAGAAGTAAATGGCAAGAAGCCCTTTCTGTCCAAGTGGATGGATTGTGAACCCTAAAGGCTTATACAGCTTTGGAAGCATTGATTTTTTAAATAAAATGCATCTATTTGGGGATAAAAAATCTTTTTTCTATTTGGTTACATTGAAACTTTTCCACTGTTTGTTATCTATAGTCTGTGTAAAGGTACCGTTACACTAAACGACTTACCAACGATCACGACCAGCGATACGACCTGGCCGTGATTGTTGGTAAGTCGTTGTGTGGTCGCTGGGGAGCTGTCACACAGACAGCTCTCTCCAGTGACCAACGATCAGGGGAACGACTTCGGCATCGTTGAAACGGTCTTCAACGATGCCGAAGTCCCCGCGTAACAAAAGGTAAACATCGGGTTACTAAGTGCAGGGCCGCGCTTAGTAACCTGATATTTACCCTGGTTACAAGTGAACACATCGCTGGATCGGCGTTACACATGCCGATCCAGCGATGACAGCGGGTGATCAGCGACCAAAAAAAGGTCCTGATCATTCCCTACGACCAACGATCTCCCAGCAGGGGCCTGATCGTTGGTCGCTGTCACACATAACGAGATCGTTAGCGGGATCGTTGCTACATCACAAAAAGCGTGACGTTGCAACGATATCGTTAACGAAATTGTTATGTGTGAAGGTACCTTTACACTGTTGTGGAGAGTCCGCAAACGAGCTTATGCTAAGGGTTTGTTTACATGATCAGATAATCCTTTCAAGGATAAATGTTCATACCTCACAACTAGAAAACAATTGACCAAACTAGAAGATAAGGGCTTAGTGTATATAAGAATCATGAATAGAATGGTTGAATAAAGATCGTTATACTGTAACATCAAACATTGTGCACTGTGTTCCAATTGGCAGATATCTATTTTGGACTTTTGTCTGTCTAATTGTTGAATGATCGAGCAATTGCCATTTTCATTACACGATTTTCTAAAGTTGAACGAGATTGTTTTACTTGTCTAAACGATTTCATGCAAGATGAAATACGCATCATTCAGTCACCCAACCAATTCGCATTCTACAATTATGATGTATCAGTCTTACAATCTGACAGATTATTGACCAGTGTAAATGAGCCTTAACGGAATGTTCACATGACCATAGTTTTGGTCCAAGTGTTGTCTGTGAAAAAAATTGACTACACTTGGAAAGTGTTAGGACCAATGTTATTCAGTTGCCCCTCCACTGTTCAGATGAATGTTTTTCCTCATGGACCAGATGTCTGTGAAACAAAAATCGCATCATGCATTAAATGTTTCTGTATTTTGAGTTAGACTCGCTTATTCCAGTCTATGGGTGCTCAGAAAATATTGCATCCCATACAGAACTGTATTTCATCTTTTCTGATTTTATTAATAGTTGATGTATAAAAATGATGCTATATGGATTGAACATGAATGACAATACAGATGAAAAATTGTCCATTTATTCAGGAAGAAAATCAAGCAATTTTATAAATGCTTGTCAACTTCACCTAGTGCCCGTCATTCCCATTATATGGCTGTGGGCCAAACTATGGTTCTGCCATCTTTTTCGTCATCCATCCTGGCCAGCTCTCCCATACACAGGAGTGCTTGCTCAGGCAAGCATTACTATGGTTTCTATGAGACAGCCACTGACAGACATGTCATCCAGTGGCTTATCTCCAGGAAAACAAGAGGATCAGAAATTTGGACATGTCGGACCATTATTTCCCCCATGCTCAGTTGTCCTGGGCCCCCATACATTTTAGACTCTTGATCAAACCTGTTGACATCAATTGGTTCAGCAAACATTAGGGTACCGTCACACAGTGCCATTTCGATCGCTACGACGGTACGATTCGTGACGTTCCAGCGATATCCATATGATATCGCTGTGTCTGACACGCAGCAGCGATCAGGGATCCTGCTGAGAATCGTACGTCGTAGCAGATCGTTTGGAACTTTCTTTCGTCGCTGGATCTCCCGCTGTCATCGCTAGATCGGTGTGTGTGACACCGATCTAGCGATGCGTTCGCTTGTAACCAGGGTAAACATCGGGTTACTAAGCGCAGGACCGCGCTTAGTAACCCGATGTTTACCCTGGTTACCATCCTAAAAGTAAAAAAAACAAACGCTACATACTTACCTTCGGCTGTCTGTCCCCCGGCGCTGTGCTTTCCTGCACTCACTGTGAGCACAGCGGCCGGAAAGCAGAGCGGTGACGTCACCGCTCTGCTTTCCGGCCGCTGTGCTCACAGCCAGAGCAGAGAAGCACAGCGCCGGGGACAGACAGCCGAAGGCAAGTATGAAGCGTTTGTTTTTTTTACTTTTAGGATGGTAACCAGGGTAAACATCGGGTTACTAAGCGCGGTCCTGCGCTTAGTAACCCGATGTTTACCCTGGTTACCCGGGGACCTCGGCATCGTTGGTCACTGGAGAGCTGTCTGTGTGACAGCTCTCCAGCGACCACACTACGACTTACCAACGATCACGGCCAGGTCGTATCGCTGGTCGTGATCGTTGGTAAATCGTATAGTGTGACGGTACCCTTAGTGTAAAGTGGATAGTAGGAATAAGGGGAGAGTTTGTAGATCTTTTCATCTTTATCTGAGCTCTTCTCAGCTGATTTATCAAATCAAACAGAAATCAAACAGCCTGTAAAATACAAACTGTGCAACATTTTTAATAAGACACAATTGAATCATTTTAAGCCTTAAATACATGCACTAAAATAAAAAATCTCCCTAAAGGTAGACAACCCCTTATAATAATATTTCTTATTTATTTAAGCCTTTCTCTGCATATATCTTTTTTATCTAATTTGCAAACATTGATGCAGGGTATATTAGTGTTGTACAAATTATTAAATCATAACTGTTATTCCCCCTGGTTTTTCTACTTGGATTAAGGTGTTTTTATGTTTTATTGTGAACCATCAATGAATCCAAATGTAGCTTACAATTTTATATTGATCAACAGAAAATTAAATACAATAACAGGAATTATTTATGTTCATCCACAAATGTCCGATTGCTTTGTTGTGCTGACTTTGAGGGTATGTGCACACGTTGCGGATTCCATTGCGGATTTTGTGCGGATTTCGCCTGCATTTTTACACCTGCAGATTCCCATTATGTAATAGGTGTAAAACACTGCGGAATCCGCACAAAGAATTGACATGCTGCGGAAAATAAACCGCTGCGTTTCCGCAAGGTATTTTCCGCAGCATGTGCACTGAGGATTTGGTTTTCCATAGGTTTACATGGTACTGTACAACACAAGGAAAACTGCTGTGAATCCACAGCGCCAAATCCTCTGCAGATCCGCAGCGCACATACCCTGAAAGGGTTGTCTGTTAGATTCGACATCAGGGCACATTTACTGCGCTGCCACCTGCATCTGACAGCCATTGTCACCTACATGGGCTTATGAGGGCACAAGTTTGTGAGAACACGGAATTTGCTGTAATGTTTTTGATGTCAAAAACACTGTGAACCTGATGTGCCCTATTTAATAAGATCCATCAGTTTTTGGGGGACCTGATTGAAACACATCTATCATTTCTGAATTAGCAGCTTTTGAGAACATGGGTGTTTCTGCTTAGGTTCTAAAATACCCAAAATGTAAAGACAAGTCATGATGTGCACAGTGCCTTGTGGCAAAATGGTTTTTATTAGCATTTTTGGAAAATACTATTGACTTTTTCACAGATCCCCAAACACAATGCTCTTTTACGATCTCTACTCTTCAAGTAATATGATCAGATTAATGTTTTACCAGAATTTGTTCATGTCACATTCCAGTGACAATGCAAAAGGCACTGGGATCAGAAATCCCAATACCTACATGGTTTTCTATGAATATGCAGATGATTGACAGATCTTTCCCTACATAGAAGTGAGGCCTGTCAATCATCTGCAGCAGCACTGACAAGGGGCATCCAGGGGTGTTTCTGGACTAGTCTCATCTTTTACTATGGCCCCGTTGGATCTTCAAAGTTATTTTCTCTGATATACCAAAGTATTTCAGATAATAATATACTTGGCTGCGATCGCTTGGGCAGCATGAATCGCATGAAATGATATGCCTCTAATTTCATACAGTGCCATTTATACAGAATCCAACACATGGTGACATTCTCCATAGGATTCTATTGTATGGAATTATTCTGGTGAATATGAAAATTACATACACCACACGGCGTTACCCAGAGTGCCCAGAGCTCAGTAGTAAGGAGCTGCATGGACTTCATGGACTTATATTCATCTGATGTGCATGTATGTGGCCTTATAGTAAGAAGAGTATATTATGGTGCAAAACTGCTACTCGTATCTATCTATTATCTATCACATATCTATCTCTCTAGCTATCTGATTGGCATTGGCACCCCACTAACCTAAAAAATGAATCCCATTTCTGTTATTTGCTAAAGGTACCTTCACACTAAACGATATCGCTAGCGATCCGTGACGTTGCAGCGTCCTGGCTAGCGATATCGTTCAGTGTGACACGCAGCAGCGATCAGAATCCTGCTGTGATGTCGTTGGTCGGGGCTAGTAGGCCAGAACTTTCTTTGGTCGCTGGCTCTCCCGCTGACATTGCTGAATCGGCGTGTGTGACACCGATTCAGCGATATCTTCGCTGGTAACTAGGGTAAACATCGGGTTACTAAGCACAGGGCCGCGCTTAGTAACCCGATGTTTACCCTGGTTACCATCCTAAAAGTAAAAAAAACAAACACTACATACTTACCTACCGCTGTCTGTCCTCGGCGCTGTGCTTTCCTGCACTCACTGTGAGCACAGCGGCCGGAAAGCAGAGCGGTGACGTCAGCCAGAGCAGAGAAGCAGAGCGCCGGGGACAGACAGCGGAAGGTAAGTATGAAGCGTTTGTTTTTTTTACTTTAACGATGGTAACCAGGGTAAACATCGGGTTACTAAGTGCGGCCCTGCGCTTAGTAACCCGATGTTTACCCTGGTTACCAGCGAAGACATTGCTGAATCGGCGTCACACACGCCGATTCAGCGATGTCAGCGGGAGAGCCAGCGACCAAATAAAGTGCTGGACTTTCTGCAGCGACCAATGAAATCACAGCAGGATTCTGATCGCTGCTGCGTGTCACACTGAACGATATCGCTAGCGAGGACGCTGCAACGTCACGGATCGCTAGCGATATCGTTTAGTGTGAAGGCACCTTAAGGGTTATCACTTGCTCCTCCACCAACCAGGCTGACTGTTTTTCTCCAGCCAAGGAGATCTCAAGCTAACAATTTTTGAGCAAACAACCCCCCTCCTTTGTCCACCTTCACACATTTAATAGTGCAGGGTGCATGTGAAATCTGACATTGTGGGTGATAGGAAAGAGGCTTTCCCCCTAATACAGCTTCCTGTAGCCACAGGCTCCATTTTGTGACATCCCACCCCCTTCACTGTCCTTTGGCATCTACTTTAGACAGAGAGAAAAACATTCATGTCAAATAAAATGTCTGTTGAAGCAAACAGAGTTTCAACAAAACCTTCAGTCATTGCCATCTCACAACATAAAAAACACAGACCTTTTTTTTTTTTTTGCAAAAAACTCTTTTTAGGCATGATATTTATACAACACACCTGTGTATTTAATGGTAATTAGTTGCAAATTTCCATTCTTTTAATGAAAAGACAAAAAATCTTGACAACAATGAATTACAATAGATTTCCATGCTTTTTCCGGAATAGATGAGTTTCAATACTTGCTCAGCCAGATCAGTGTTTGCCTCATGCTGTGCTCCCTTCACTACTAATTTTCAGACCCATTAAGTTCAGGTTCCCTTCAGCCAATATCGATGGGTTCGATTGATGGTCCAATTTGTATGGGAGCGTCATCAGCTGATGATCGGGGCAGCTGTCAATCATGCATGTCCAATTTTGGACTGCTGATCGCATTGTTCTCTCTGAGCTAAGCTGACAGCTGACATGTCAGTGGCGCTCTCTTAGAGAGCAGAAGAGTGCTGGGCCGAGCAATCGCTTCTGTTGAACAGTCGGTTTAGATGGCTGTTGGACGGACGATTGGCCAAATCATCGCTCATCCGACAGCCTTCTCGTGTATGGCCAGCTCTATGGAATACAGATGAAAATAGATTCAAAATAGTCAAAGGTTTTCATGGGTGTAATTGCCCTCATTGATTACAGCACAATTTTCAAGGCCAAGTTCCCATCTTGCATAATTACTGATTTTTTTTCTTATGCTTTTTATCCTTGTGTTTTCTGCAGGGGTTTACACAAAAGTAGACAATGTGGCTGTGGGGGCATCATACCATGGGCACATATGTGGGGGCATCATCATACTAATCTGAGAGCAGGATAATGTATAGTCCGGGACCTGTAACCCTGATTCCAGCCATGTGTCACTTACTGGGCTGCTTAGTGTAGTTTTGATAAAATCACTGTTTTATCATCATGCGATTATCATTAGAGTCTAAACAGTAATCAGTAAGCACATCAAAAAGCTGGGGTCGAGAGAAAACCACTCGTGTAACCCCCTTATTAATATTGCCCAGATGTCTCGGGTTATAAGGACAACTCCAATATACATATAAAACCAAAGAAAGGAGTAAACTAGTCCCACAAAACATAATAAAAATCAATAATGCTTTATTTTTACAGAAAATCATATCCACAAAAACACATGTAACACATAGATCCAGTAAACTGCTGTCATAGCAAATAAGAAAGAAAATCTTTCGTCAGATTGCCTCGGCGCTTCCTCTTTGACCCGGGAACTTCCAGCTCCATGCTGTCATGCTCACTGTCAGTCGGGATAGATTCCATTATCTTGGCCATAATTGGTCCTGTGGTGAGAAACATTGGGTCAAACAATGTTCGAGATATACACATCATGAAAAATATATGGTTTATATAGTGTAGAAATGGCCGTCATGAACAATCTACCGGGATTGAAAGACATCACTGCACTACAGGAGTCCGGTTACTTCCTGAAAATGGCCTTTTCCAGAGAGTGATGAGGGGCTTCATTTACCCATAAAGGTCATCCTACTTGGCCTCAGACAGAATTACCAGTAATCAGTCAGAACAGATCCAGCAGCAATCCATTGACAAACAAGTTGTCCAGACTAAAAAAAAACAAAAAAATTATTTCAACTGGATACATTTTTTTTAACATTGAAAGCTAAATAGCCATCCATTTGAAACTGATCCAGTAAGGAAAAACTGGATAGCTAGTTAACAGATCTGTTTTCCATAGACTTCAATGTTAAAAGACCAGATCCAGTTGAAATCAATTTTATTTAGCACAACTTTCCGACAATGGATTGCTGCTGGATCCGTTCTAATGAATGATTACTGTACATGTGAACAGAGGCTAATGTTCACATTTCTAGCAACAATTTGTTAACAAAACTTATGCATACAGCATCCAGCTAAAGAAAATAATTATTTCAACTGGAACCAGTTCTTGTGTGATCTTTGTTCAGCCGATCGCTCAGGTCTGGACCTATCACACACAAGAAGCACTTGCCACCATGCTGATCTCCCCACTATTTGTGGAGGAGCAGATCACAATCTATTGTTCCCCATCAGAGTGGCTGCACAAGAATTACTGACATGACAACAGCCTAACAAGAAAGTGAATCAGAAAAGTCACCGCATCTATAATCCCGAATCTTTCAGAAACATTCCCACACGTGTTTATTCCACCAGCCTCCCACTTGCAGGGACAACTGCCCTTTGACATCACAGCACTGGTACAAGCTCACTATGACAGTGTAAGGAAGAAGTATACTTACGAGATGGGACGTAGCAGATGCTCAGGTCTCACTGGGTTCTTGGATCCTTGATCCTGGAAGTCCTTAGTCCTGGTTTTCTGTAGTTATGGAGATCCTTAGTCCTGGGCTCAGGTGAGATCAGTCACAGATTGTGATAGTTCTGAAATCTCAGGACCTTAGGTGACAGCTTTATCCCCTGACTCTCCAGGTTCTGGGCGGGGTAGTGTTTGAATCCCGTGCTGTGATTGGCCGGCACTCTGGAGGACTCATGGTGTCAACTTCTTGTCACTTGCTATCCTGGAATTCTTTATCCTGGAATTCTTTATCTATTCATATGCAATTAACTTTTGTTTCAAATGTTTTCAATACACTTGGTCCCCCGCTGGGCCGCCTGTGTGTTATCATGCACCTCACAACACCTCATCTCCACTTTGCGTTTCACATGAGGAGATTTTTTACATTTTCTTCTCAACAACATTTTTTTCCTCAAAATTTGAAAAATTATTGAAGGGAGGAAAAGTGCATGACATTTTTGGAAAATAGATTTTGAAGTAAAACTCTCCAAAAACTCATCGCAATCTCTTCTAAACATCTTCAGGTAAAAAATGTCTCTAACAAATATTGTTTCTTGAAGCAACTCACCTTTAAAAGAAAATCAGTGTGAACATAGCCTGAGAAATAGATGTGTCCAAGAGTAGTTATAAAAAATCATCCAGAAAAGTGAGACTATTTCTTTTTTACTTATCCTCCATATACACTCCGTTTTTTACAGCAGCGTCTATTAACCATTTACAGTTTCCTAAGGAACAGAATTGCAATATATCCCTAAACATCGGATGTTACACTGTGGCTCGGTATGGCATCTGATTTGCGCCCCTATAGACGTGAACTGGCAAGTCTCATCCCATTTTTAGAATAAACTTGTTCATGCTGCCATGTTTTCACATTGAGAAAATAATTGCTCCTCTGCAGCGCCCTATAAAATAGCTTTCGTCTGAGTGCTGTCCATTTTGTACTTGCGCTGTCCATTTTGTACTTGCGCTGTCCATTTTGTACTTGCGCTGTCCATTTTGTACTTGCGCTGTCCATTTTGTACTTGTGCTGTCCATTTTGTACTCGTGCTGTCCATTTTGTACTCGTGCTGTCCATTTTGTACTTGCGCTGTCCATTTTGTACTTGCGCTGTCCATTTTGTACTTGCGCTGTCCATTTTGTACTTGTGCTGTCCATTTTGTACTCGTGCTGTCCATTTTGTACTCGTGCTGTCCATTTTGTACTTGTGCTGTCCATTTTGTACTTGGACTGAAAATACGGTCGTGTGAACAAGTCCTTATAGGAATAAAATAATAAAGGGATATTTCGCCATCTATACAAATATTTACTGGTGCTAACTACTAATGATGGCATATTTTATATTTGTAATATACTTGCTTCTCCCAAAATGTCTCCATTACACTTTTCCAGGGATCTAGTGTTTGCTCAGGTTGTCATCGGTTACAAATATAAATGATACGTGCCTGATATACTCACTGTAGTGCATCTGCAGCAACACTGCTTTTCTGTGATGTCAGCCATTTTGACAAAAAAAGAAAATGTAGGACAGCATTCAATTAATTGATGCAAAATTCAGTGATGCGATGTTGTGGATTCAGAAAGTCTCTTTTTACTATTTTGAACTTATCACAAAGGAAGATATAACTGGTGCCATTACTAGCTAATGTGGAATGATAATAAAATGTCTAAAAAAAAAAGTGACAAAATGTTCCCATCTCGGCCAGCTTTCCCACATACAGGAGTGCTCGTTCATTCTTTGTTTCTCACTTCAAAAACCTGTCAAAGACTTAATTTCTTGCATTTGCGTGTGCACTTTTCTATTAGTCAAAACTGGAAATGGATCCTAAAATGAGCCAAAATATAAACCAATGAACTATATATTTCCTAGATCAGCTATACATTACACCTTTTCAATAATGGATTTAAATTGATCACATACAGACTTATAGCATTGTTTTTTACCCCCTAATTTTCCTTTTTTGTTTAAGCTTTTGTTTTTCCATTTCTTTAATTAAAGAGCCATAAAATTATTATTTTTCCAGCTACATAGCCATATGTGAACTTGTTTTTTGTTGGACGAGTTGTAGTTTTGATTGACATCATTCATTTTACCATATTATGAACTTAGAAATGGAGAAAAAAAATAGTGAGGAGAAATGATGAATAAAACCCAACTCCATCAGTTTTGGGGGGTTAATTCTTATGGCATTAATTATGTGGCCACATAATTCTGCAGGTCGCTATCATTATTGCGCTGCCATCCATGCATAGTTTTATCTTTTACTATTTCAGCGGCTTCAAAAAATTCTGAACTCTGTGAAAAACATGCAGTTTGGTGTATGCTGCCATTTTCAAAACTGTCTGAGGCTTGAATTTCGCATGCTGAGCTATAGATTTTATTGGTATAATTTCAGGCTGCATACTAGGTTATTTATTGTTTTTTTTAGTGAATGCATCTGTACAGGTCATTGTTTTTATATTTTAATAGACTTTTATGAATTTGGTGATACCAAATATGTAATTTTTTTTACATTTCTATATTTTTACTGGGGAAATGAAGGAGCGATTAATGTTGTTTATAAATATGTATATATTTTTTTACCTTTCACTTTAAGTCCCCATTGAAGACATCAATCTGAAAAAGTTTGATCGTTTGTATATACTGAAATACCATGGTACTGCAGTACTGTCAATCACGAGTAGCGGTCATAAATGTAGTACTGCCAATCGCTGACACCAGACTTGTCAGTCTCTGACAGTAGTACTATCAATCGCTGACAGCAGTTCTGTAAATCTTTGGTATTAGTCATAAATGCAGCTTTCAGTGATTGACAGTATCATGAAAGGGATTTATAGCAGAGTTTGGAGCTCAGCTGGTGTCAGCGTTTTGTGGAGCGGGCACCAGCTTCATCTATGGCATAAAGGTAAATCACGGAGCCTCTAGTAGTTAATCTAGAGTAGAGAATATTAATAACATTTGTGTTTTCAATTACTCAAGTGTGTTAATAATATGACTAAAAATTGCCCAAAATTTGCTAAAGAGTTTTTGAGGAGTTTTGAGTTATAGAGGAAGAATTTAGTGCGTTTCTGGTCTAAAAACTCCTCAAATCACAGTATGATCAGTGTTTTTTTGAGATGGAAAAGTCCAGTAATTTCAAAAGAAATCCGTATCAGAAATCCGTGCAGATTGTTAATGTGATTTTCAGTTTATTTTTTAATATAACAGTTTTTGCAGCTTTTTTTGTTGCCCTTTGGCTTAATTGACAATATTACCGCAAATTCCACTGGGAACACACAACTTTAACGCAATATGCTTTTTACAACCACATTGTAAAAAACTTGCTGTATGAACAATGTCTATCAAAATCCACCAAAAGTTTATTCAAAGAGTGTATGAGGCAATCACAAATAAAAAAACACTTAGAACAAACGCTGAGGGACATTTTCCTTATGAAATTGATGCTGATTTCTTGTGGCTTTATTTATTTAAATGGGATATTAGAGTTTGCGCAGCACAGATAAAAATTCTTTTAGGCCCTCAGAGCACTTATTATATCGCCTGCAATGTGCAGTTAATGTACGCCAAGTCCAGGTGTACACAGACAAAATGAAGGCATACATTTCTGAGGTAATTTTATGGGGCTAAACCATTTATGCCAATGCAAATTGTGTTTTTCCTTGGTTTTGTAAGGCTAGGGTCACATTGCGTTATGTGACCGCGTTTAACGGACTACGTTACACCGCGGCATAACGCGGTGTTACGTAGTCCGTTAACGCCGCCTTTGCCTGTAATGGTGAACGCATCACTAATGGTGATGCGCATCCCAAATGCTGTTAATGGGCGCGCTAACGGACACGTTGCACGGCGTTAATTTCGCCGTGCAACGCTGTCCGCTAGCGCGGTCCCATTAATGCAATGGGAACCTAGCCTTAATTGTTGAACCTCCAGAAGCTTTCAGAGGCAAAATCAGGACTCGGTGTTTATTGTGCATATACTTCTCAACATTGAAATTACAAAACCAAGAATCACAGGCTAGATATACATCTTAATAATATGGAAATGATGAAAAAATTCAAACTATCTTGATATATTTAGTATCAAGTACAACTGCCATGCACACAATTACACATGGCATGCTATTATTGATTTCATGTTCAAGGAATTTTCTACCACACTGAATACGCTTCGTCATGCAAATCAGCAAGGTCCACTGCGGACAGCTCCCTTTACAATTACCAACCCATGACTTTCCAGATGAATTTTTGGCCACTTTTCTACTGCACTTTCTTAGGCCAGTCTCACACGTCCAGATAATTCCGGTACCGGAATTATCCGTGTCCATGTGCCGGTGCGTTTCTGTGGCACATCAGTGTGGCACACGTGCGGCACACGTGTGCCGCCCGTGTGCCCACTGGGTACCACACGCACCGTGCAGGAGACCGCGCTAAAGTTTAGCGCTGTCCCCTGCATCTGGTGCTGAAGCCGCGATTCATATCTTCCCTGCAGCAGCGTTTGCTGTAGAGAAGATATGAATAATCGTGTTTAAAATAAAGATCCATGACCCCACAGCGGGGGGAGGGGGTCATAGATCTTTATTTTAAACACGATTATTCATATCTTCTCTACAGCAAACGCTGCTGCAGGGAAGATATGAATCGCGGCTTCAGCACCAGTGGGGGGGACAGCGCTTACAGTAGCGCTGTCTCCTGCATGGCACACGGACTGCACACGGACAACGTTCGTGTGCGGTGCGTGTTTTACACAGACCCATTGACTTTAATGGGTCCGTGTAATCCGTGTGCTCCCACGAACACTGACATGTCTCCGTGTTTGGCACACGGAGACACGGTCCGCAAAAAATCAATGACATCTGCACAGATGCATTGATTTCAATGTGTCTACGTGTGTCAGTGGCTCCGGTACATGAAGAAACTGTCACCTCACGTACCGGAGCCACTGACATGTGAAACCGGCCTTACCGCAGAGGACTGATATATACATTAATTGGAAAACACAAACACAGCAGCTGCCAAGGCAAACAGGATCATGGGGTGCATTAAAAGAGGTCTGGATACACATGATGAGAGCATTAAACTGCCTCTGTACAAATCCCTAGTTAGACCGCACATGGAGTACTGTGTCCAGTTTTGGGCACCGGTGCTCAGGAAGGATATAATGGAACTAGAGAGAGTACAAAGGAGGGCAACAAAATTAATAAAGGGGATGGGAGAACTACAATACCCAGATAGATTAGCGAAATTAGGATTATTTAGTCTAGAAAAAAGACGACTGAGGGGCGATCTAATAACCATGTATAAGTATATAAGGGTACAATACAAATATCTCGCTGAGGATCAAGGAAGGTGACGGGTACAAGGGGGCATTCTTTGCGTCTGGAGGAGAGAAGGTTTTTCCACCAACATAGAAGAGGATTCTTTACTGTTAGGGCAGTGAGAATCTGGAATTGCTTGCCTGAGGAGGTGGTGATGGCAAACTCAGTCGAGGGGTTCAAGAGAGGCCTGGATGTCTTCCTGGAGCAGAACAATATTGTATCATACAATTAGGTTCTGTAGAAGGACGTAGATCTGGGGATTTATTATGATAGAATATAGGCTGAACTGGATGGACAAATGTCTTTTTTCGGCCTTACTAACTATGTTACTATGTTACATGTCCCTTTCATGTGTTTTTTTTTTTTTTTTTTCTTCGAATTTGAAAGGTCCAGGTGGAAACCACCCCACTTGATCTGAATGGGCTGACCCATTTCTATGAGCTAACATATTAGTCATTCATATACATTACTAGTGATTACATTCTTTTTGAAATCACCGTACAGGGAGTACTGAGTAGAGATATTGAGTGGCCAACATGATATAACATCAGTTTGTGGAAAAGTTAGGCTCTACAGGACTGTTCATAGGGGAATGGGGCCCATTTGTTAGTAAATGACTCACAAAAAAAGTCTCCTCCCTGAGAGGACTAGTAGAGCAGATTCCTTTAAAAAAAAGATAGGAAGTTAACCCTTTTTTAGCATTAGGATTGTCATTGTCCTGTAGGTATTTTATGTTGTATGGCTTTGCTGTTTGACAAATGTCATCTTAGGCCTCTTTCACACTTCAGTCTTTCGGCGTCAGTCAAAAACCGCCATTTTCGTCAAATGACGGATCCGCCATTTCTTTTTGGCGGATCCGTTATTTTCCCATTGACTTGCATTAGCGACGGATTGTGGCGGATGGTCGTCCGTTCCATCCGCCATGCGACGGATCCGTCGAAATTTGGCGGACGTTGTCTAGACATTGACGGACTTTGTAACGTTTTTTGTCGCCGCCGAAAAGGCGGACCGCGGCGGATCCGTCGCGTTCGCCTTTTTTTAGAATAGGTGCCTATGGGCGACGGATCCGTCGCAATCCGCTTTTTGGCGGATCCGTCGCCTCAATCCGCTTTTTTGATTGCGCATGCCCCAAAAAGTGGATACTTTGCCCAGACAACCTAAAAACTATATAAAGAGGACAGGTCATTCCCAAATGTACCAGCCAGCAAGAGAGACCCTTCCATGCAAGAGAGACCCAGCCAGACCCTGCCAGCAAGACCTTGCCAGCCAGGCCCTGCCAGCCAGCCAGCCAGCCAGAGAGGCCCTGCAAGCCAGAGACACCCTGCCAGACCCAGCAAGGAAGACCTTTCCAGCCAGGCCCTGCCAGCCAGCCAGCCAGCCAGAGAGGCCCTGCAAGCCAGAGACACCCTGCCAGACCCAGCAAGGAAGACCTTTCCAGCCAGGCCCTGCCAGCCAGCCAGCCAGAGAGGCCCTGCAAGCCAGAGACACCCTGCCAGACCCAGCAAGGAAGACCTTTCCAGCCAGGCCCTGCCAGCCAGCCAGCCAGCCAGAGAGGCCCTGCAAGCCAGAGACACCCTGCCAGACCCAGCAAGGAAGACCTTTCCAGCCAGGCCCTGCCAGCCAGCCAGCCAGCCAGAGAGGCCCTGCAAGCCAGAGACACCCTGCCAGACCCAGCAAGGAAGACCTTTCCAGCCAGGCCCTGCCAGCCAGCCAGCCAGCCAGAGAGGCCCTGCAAGCCAGAGACACCCTGCCAGACCCAGCAAGGAAGACCTTTCCAGCCAGGCCCTGCCAGCCAGCCAGCCAGAGAGGCCCTGCAAGCCAGAGACACCCTGCCAGACCCAGCAAGGAAGACCTTTCCAGCCAGGCCCTGCCAGCCAGCCAGCCAGCCAGAGAGGCCCTGCAAGCCAGAGACACCCTGCCAGACCCAGCAAGGAAGACCTTTCCAGCCAGGCCCTGCCAGCCAGCCAGCCAGCCAGAGAGGCCCTGCAAGCCAGAGACACCCTGCCAGACCCAGCAAGGAAGACCTTTCCAGCCAGGCCCTGCCAGCCAGCCAGCCAGAGAGGCCCTGCAAGCCAGACCCTGCCTGAGACAGCCATGTGAGTACTGTTATCTTGTGTGCGTGCTTGTGTGCTTGCGTGCTTGTGTGCGTGCTTGTGTGCGTGCTTGTGTGCGTGCTTGTGTGCGTGCGCCTGCCTGCCCTGTTTATATGTTTTTCATACTATGCTGGTATTTTGAATAGCTGAGGTGTAAAATGTGTTTTGTGTGTGTTTAAATGATGTGTGATGTGTTCTGCATTTTTCTTGTTCTCCATAATGTAGTTGCATTTCAAATAAAGAGCAGTGTAGCTTTTTGGTGGGGAAACAGGGGCTAGAGGGTTTGGCAGCTTGTGCATCAAGCATATCTACCATATAAAGTTTGACGGTTAAAAAAATTCTTTTTCATTTTGTGTTGGAGGAAATCTAAAAGTTTTTTTAAAACGATGTAAGTGTAAACTTCCTACACCTGCATCTATCCTTTTGTATAGTAGCTTAGAACTCTCTGTATACTTACAGATCCTAGGAACCTAGAGGTACGCAAGCACTGACCTACTCCAAGATTGACGCAATACCACAATGTCTTCTTCAGATAGCCCCCCAGCACATCAGCAGCAAACTGAGGTGTGTTTTTTTTTTTCCTTCTAAAAATGTTTTTGGGGGTACAACTATGGTAATTGTGTGTTATGTATTCACAGGAATATGAAGCAGAGGGGCTAACAGAAGGAGACGGATAGGGTGGAGAAATGCAAGGAGCGGGAGCGCATAGTGTAAGTTTTGAACAGACCGATCCTCACATACAATGCACTACACCCAACACAAACATTCAGCACAGCACACACAATACATATGCATCAATCAAAGAACATTATTAATTATTATTTTTTTTTTTTAAATTAGTCTTCACAATCCGGGGCTCGACGTAGAGTTCCTCAAAGCACCTCCCATAGTCGTCGGAATGATAATCGCGGCGGTCGCAGAAGAGTAAGTTCCTTTTTGTTTTGGTGTTTAGTAAAATTTGAAATTCATGTGGTATAATCTTTCCATTTTTATTCTTATCTTTTTGTTAGGCTTCACGGCGTGCTCCCGAACAAGATGATGAAGAGGAGGGCATCGATGTGAACACCCTCATCGAAGCAGTACAAAGTCGGGAGCCGCTGTGGAACATGTCGGACCGCCGCCATGCTGACCAGTTAATCACCCGACGGCTATGGGAGGAAGTGTGCAGTGCTGTTCTTGATAACTGGGAGGAACTCGATGCTGGGGCCCAGGATCTAGCGCGTAAGTATTCACACTTCATAACCTTATGTTAGGCTAGGGTCACATTGCGTTAGTGCAATCCGTTTAGCGCTAGCGGATTGCGCTAACGCAATGTTTTCTATGGGGCTGCGGTCGGGGTCGCGGTAACGTCCCTGCTCTTGCAGATCCCCGATCTGCGAGAGCGGGGAACGGACTGCGGGCGCGCCTCGGACGCTGCAAGCAGCGTCCGCGGCGCGCCAGGAATCACCGGCGCGACGCTATCGCGTGCCGAACATGGCACGCGCTAGTGAAGCGCGTTCCCATTGCCTTCAATGGGCGCGTTAACGGACGCGTTGCACGGCGTTAATTTAGCCGTGCAACGCTGTCCGTTAAACACGGTCCCATAACGCAATGGGAACCCAGCTTAAGCATGATTTAATGTGGTGTATAGTAACCAATTTTTGCTTTCTCTTTCCAGGTAACAGGATTATCGTGCGGTGGCGGTCACTCAGGGATCGCTTCAAGAGGGAGTTTAATAAGGAGATGCAGGCCCCGAGTGGATCTAGAGGACGCAGGAGCAGATATAAACATGCCAGAGCCCTGTCGTTCCTCCGTTCGACACTGCTGAGCAGAAGGTAAATATTCAACGCCACATATTTTCAGTCAAACTGTAAAAATGTGAGACGCTCTGCTGGTGATATGGAGAATCGCATCTGGGTGTCTCGTCTCCGTATACAGTCTTCCACATGGCCCAATAAAAATTCGAAATTTTCAGCTCTCATCCTCACATAATTGAAGAACTTCTGAGGGTTTTCCCTTAGTTCAATGTAAAGCGTGGAATAAACACCACGGGTCATACGTTGTGCTGTGATGGGATGGATCCACAGCCTTCTTTTCCGCCGCTGCCGTAGGATGCGCAGTCTTTCTTCCTCCCTCTCTCGAACGCTGACAGCCAACTGATTTGCCTCAAAAGTAAAATCCGCATAGATCTTTGCAATGTTCGCCAGTACTCCTTCCATTTCTGCCACTTTCTCTACAACCTTTCAAAGATGTGGTGTAAATACACGCTATATATAGTTTTCCAGTAGTTTCCAGTAGCCAATCACATTGAAATCCTCCCCTTTCAAAAAACGGATCCGTCAAAAAACGGTTGCAACGGATGTAAAAACGGTCGCAACGGTTCTAACGGATCCGTTTTTTTAACGGATCAAGGCAGCTGATCCGTCAAAAAAACGGATCCGTTAGAACCGTTTTTTCACCAAATTTGACGGATCCGTCGATCCGCCACGATGTCGGACCTAACTGACGCCACACAACTGAAGTGTGAAAGAGGCCTTACAATGGCCCTCCAGATGTCATCTTCCATAGCAGAAGTAAATGGCAAGAAGCCCCAAAAAAAGAAGAAGCAAAGTATACCCGCACTGCTGTCATACGCGATCACCTATCGGCGTGCTACAATATGCTGTACCAGCTTCTATACCTCCTACTCAATGCATGGGCATAAGGGGTGCTCAACCAAAAAGATATATAATTCAAAAGCAAAAGAAAAAAAAAAAAAAAAAAGAAGCCCTTTCTGTCCAAGTGCATGGATTGTGAACCCTAAGAGTATGTGCACACGTTCAGGTTTTTTCGTGATAAAAACGCATTAGAAAACGCCTACATATGCATCCTATCATTTAGAATGCATTCTGCAATTTTTGTGCAGATGATGCGTTTTTTTCCGCAAAAAAAACGCATTGCGGTAAAAAAAGCAACATGTTCATTAATTTTGCGGATTTTCTGCGTTTTTCCCGCTATTCTATGCATTTGGAAAAAACACAAGATAAACGCATCAAAACCGTGAAAAAAAAGCATGCGGATTTCTGGCAGAAATGCAAGGTTTTTGTCAGGAAAATTTCTGCCAGAAATCCTGACGTGTGCACATAGCCTTAAGTGCTTGTACAGCTTTGGAAACATTGCTATTTTAAATAAAATGCATCTATTTGGGGATAAAAATCTTTTTTGCTATTTGGTTGCATTGAAACTTTTCCACTGCTTGTTAGCTATAGTCTCCGTGGTACACTATTGTGGAGAGTCCGCAAACGAACTTATGCTAAGGGTTCGTTTACATGATCAGATAATCCTTTCGAGGATGAATGTTCAGACCTCACAACTAGAAAACAATTGAATAAACTAGAAAATAAAACAATTGACTAAACTAGAAAATAAGGGTTTAGTGTCTATAAGAATCATGAAGAGAATGGTTGAATAAAGATCGTTATACTGTAACATCAAACATTGTGCACTGTGTTCTAATTGGCTGATATCTATTTTGGACTTTTGTCTGTCTAATTGTTGAATGATCGAGCAATTGCTATTTTCCTTACACGATTTTCTAAAGTTGAACGAGATTTTTTTTACTTGCCTAAATGATTTCATGCAAGATGAAATACGCATCATTCAGTCACTCAACCAATTCGCATTCTACAATTATGATGTATCAGTCTTAAGATCTGACAGATTATTGACCAGTGTAAATGAGCCTTAACGGAATGTTCACATGACCATAGTTTTTAACACTTGGGGCCCCAAAACTAATATTTGCCCAGGGCCACACTTTTATCTAAAACCTTCCGTGAATACAACATAGAGTGGGAAAACGTGCTAATACTAGAAAGTGGTACTAGGTATACCTTGTGCAAGAAGAAATCATCTTAATTTTTTTATCATGGACACTTCGACCAAGAATAAAATCATTCAACTGTACAATTTATATTGAAAGACAAGGGTCAGTGTGCTGTCTGATTAAAAATCAGATATCCCATGTCCAATTTATGCTCTCGTCTGCATGAGCCCTAAAGCCATGCCACTTCTTCCCTAAAAACCTGTTCACATTGTCTCTTGCTCCCCCATATTCCACAGCTGTCATTAGTGGGTGGGTGATAACTTGTGGTTAATTACTTCTTTGACAAGTTCTCTGGCTGCTTACATTTTTCAGTATAATACTCGAACCATCCTCTAGTATGTATTATGGGGATCTTGGGGGATCTTTGTTTTGCACTTGCTGTGCTTACTGTAATTTTGATTGCAGCTGTGATTCACGGTGGTGCAAGCTATATTTTTGTCATGTGGAGGATTGGGTGGATTTCACTGTAGGGGGCACTATTATTTATTTTTGATAATAAATACTTCAAAGATTACTTTTTGTGTGTGCCTATTTGAATACAACGACTCTGATTTTGTACTTGTCTATACTTTTTTGCTGGTCAGTGCACGTTTGTTCTATACAAGTGCCATAGCGGTGCCTTTGTTTGGTTTCAAATGCATTTCTTATGACTAGACATTGTATCTCAACACACAAGTTATCATTTTTATTGGAGGCCAAGTGCCTGTATAGCCATATATAATGGAAAGACTGCTGACAGGTTCCTTTTAAGTTATTCATCTCATGAATGAAAGTTGCTTTCCTCTTCTCCTACAATTACAGCTGGCCATACACATTAGATGACTGTCAGCCAAACAGCTGACAGCCATGTCAGCCAACACTCCCATATCCAGGAGCGCCTGCTTGGCCAAGTTCTCCTATGTTCTCCCTTATCTGAATTTGAAATTGGACATGCATGATCAACATCTCTCCAGACCATCACTCGTGGCTGCCATAAGCATAATGTGCAGGGGGTACATGAGACTCTAAAGGTACCTTCACACATAACGATATTGTTAACGATATCGTTGCTTTTTGTGACGTAGCAACGATATAGTTAATGAAATCGTTATGTGTGACAGCGACCAACGATCAGGCCCCTGCTGGTAGATCGTTGGTCGCTGAATAAAGTCCAGAACTTTATTTTGTCGCTGGACTCCTGCTGACATCGCTGGATCGGCGTGTGTGACACCGATCCAGCGATGTCTTCACTGGTAACCAGGGTAAACATCGGGTAACTAAGCGCAGGGCCGCGCTTAGTAACCCGATGTTTACCCTGGTTACCATCCTAAAAGTAAAAAAAAACAAACACTACATACTTACCTACAGCCGTCTGTCCTCCAGCGCTGTGCTCTGCTCTCCTCCTGTACTGGCTGTGAGCGTCGGTCAGCCGGAAAGCAGAGCGGTGACGTCACCGCTCTGCTTTCCGGCCGCTGTGCTCACAGTCAGTACAGGAGGAGTGCAGAGCACAGCGCTGGAGGACAGACGGCTGTAGGTAAGTATGTACTGTTTGTTTTTTTTTACTTTTAGGATGGTAACCAGGGTAAACATCGGGTTACTAAGCGCGGCCCTGCGCTTAGTTACCCGATGTTTACCCTGGTTACCGGCATCGTTGGTCGCTGGAGAGCGGTCTGTGTGACAGCTCTCCAGCGACCAAACAGCGACGCTGCAGCGATCCGGATCGTTGTCGGTATCGCTGCAGCGTCGCTTAATGTGAAGGTACCTTAAAGAATTAACCATGTTGACAGTTTTAATGATCAAGTATTATCCTCACAATTAATTGAAGTTATTTGAGATCTTGTCAAACCTGAGTCAGAAGAGTAAAAACTTATTGAGCCAGTGTCCTCCTATGGCAGGAAAGGAAAAGATCAAATAATCAGTGTCATGAATTGAGACCTCTGCTAAGTTAAGTTAATTGTATACTTGAAGAGAAAGATTTACAATTGGTGGGACACTTAAGGTACCTTCACACTAGACGATATCGCTAACGATCCGTGACGTTGCAGCGTCCTCGCTAGCGATATCGTCCAGTGTGACAGGCAGCAGCGATCAGGCCCCTGCTGTGCTGTCGCCGGTCGGGGAAGAAAGTCCAGAACTTTATTTCGTCGCTGGACTCCCCGCAGACATCGCTGAATCGGCGTGTGTGACACCGATTCAGCGATGTCTTCACTGGTAACCAGGGTAAACATCGGGTAACTAAGCGCAGGGCCGCGCTTAGTAACCCGATGTTTACCCTGGTTACCATCCTAAAAGTAAAAAAAACAAACACTACATACTTACCTACAGCCGTCTGTTCTCCAGCGCTGTGCTCTGCTCTCCTCCTGTACTGTCTGTGAGCGTCGGTCAGCCGGAAAGCAGAGCGGTGACGTCACCGCTCTGCTTTCCGGCCGCTGTGCTCACACAGACAGTACAGGAGGAGAGCAGAGCACAGCGCCGGAGGACAGACAGCGGTAGGTAAGTATGTAGTGTTTGTTTTTTTTACTTTTAGGATGGTAACCAGGGTAAACATCGGGTTACTAAGCGCTGCCCTGCGCTTAGTTACCCGATGTTTACCCTGGTTACCGGCATCGTTGGTCGCTGGAGAGCGGTCTGTGTGACAGCTCTCCAGCGACCAAACAGCGACGCTGCAGCGATCCGGATCGTTGTCGGTATCGCTGCAGCGTCGCTAAGTGTGACGGTACCTTTATATGCCCACCACACAAGGCTATCCCACCATTGTTCGTCTCCAGCAGATAATAGATGCTGTTTTGTATTTAGAATTGTTTTCTGATTGACTTAGCATGTGAATTGCTAAGCTAACCCTTTCAGCACAGAAAATTGCCTTCAATAGCAGAACCCTGACATCCCTGTGGTCTTCATTGGGATTGACACACCCTTGTTTAAGTCAACCTGCCATATTGTGTCATAGTCTTGACAGCAAGCAGCTAGAGATCAATCATGTCACACTGACACCATGTACACAATAACATCTTATCTGTTTCAAATTTTAATATTATATATTACCTAAATATATCTTTAGAAATTACATATATAGTTAATGTCATTTGCAGTCTATGAACTTTAGACTGGGTTCAGATGGGCGTATAAAAAAATCCTTAAAGTTTTTTCTAGATGAAACTCAAGACAATTTTTATATGCTCATCTAAACTCCACCTAAAACTAATAGGCCTTGATTCCCCAAGACTTGCATTGTTCACACAGATCTT
Source organism: Ranitomeya imitator (assembly GCF_032444005.1). Taxonomy (NCBI): domain Eukaryota; kingdom Metazoa; phylum Chordata; class Amphibia; order Anura; family Dendrobatidae; genus Ranitomeya; species Ranitomeya imitator. The sequence continues at coordinate 647,938,586 of NC_091283.1, read as the reverse complement.
GATAATAGGGCACGATGGAGTCAGAGGTGTCTTATTCATCAAGAGGTACATGCCTTTTAATGACCTCGACACATCGGAAAACTGGTGTGCCCCTAGGTGCATCTCGCCACCAATCTTACTCCAGTCATAGACTTAAGATTTCTAGCATAAGGTGCGCCACAGATCGTCATGAATTAGACGAGCTATGGTGTCACAACCCATTCCCTCCCTGGTGCTGCCAATTTTGGTGGAGCTGGGCAAAATTGTTGTGATAACGCCAAAATCACAGTTTTTGCACAACCTTGAGTTGCTCAAAATATTTGCAACTTACCAGTGTTTTACTCCAGTTTTCTGGCGAAAACACTTTAATAAATCAGGAATACCCAAATGACAACCTAGATTTTCATCTATATTGTCATCTGTGTGCCTTCCCCATGTCCATGTTGTAAAACGGTGGCACAGTGTGGAATCCAATGTCATACATCAGTTTAAAATGTGCGTGACTAAATACATATAAATAAATAATAAAATGGAGAAGCCCCACTAGAGAAGAACCCCTCGCTAACAGGCTATTACTACTAAGTTTTTCTGTTAATAATTAGCAATAAAACTGATCACTTTCCTTATCTATACAAATTCACAATTATGTGAAGGGTTTAAAGGAGTCACAAGGAACCCATATCTGCTATTGTCGATATGGTTCAAAATTCATAGTTGTACAGATTTAGCAGCAGCTTACAATGTCAGTACTAGAATAGCAGCCGGGAATCCTATCTCATAATTATGGGTTAGCGGTATATGGGTGTGTAAAACAATCATATATAGTACATGCCCCCCCCTCCAACATGTTTCACCGATTTATCAGCGTCATCAGGGTATGGGACAGTGGCTATCTACTTTGTCCTGATGATACTGGTAAGTTTTTGAAAAATATTGCTAGAGGTGTGATTGGTGTGAAAAACAATATGATGCTAACAAATAATTCAAAAATAGCAGATATGGATTGCATTTAACTGTCACCAGATTGTGAACTTAATTGGCTTAGGAAAATACATTTTTATTATAATAATTATCAACAATAGCTTTCTTTAATGGCCTATTAGCAAGAGGTTCCGTCCCAATGGGGCTTTGCTCCTTTTGGTATTTATCTATATCCAATTACTCCATACACCCCCTCCAAGTCATTTTTTCTCCATTGTGTATTTATATATTTCTATGATCACATACAGTCTCCTATGGTAATAATGGCAATGCAACCATAAAGATGTGATGCTACATAAATGATCCGTGTGGAATAGGGTTGAGCGACTTTTACTTTTTTAGGATCCAGTCGGGTTTCGCGAAACCCGACTTTGTCAAAAGTCTGGTTGGGTGAAATCGGCCGATTATTGTGAAAAGTCGGGGGCCGACCTAAACACGAAACCCAATGCACGTCAATGGGGAATCAAAGTTGGCAGTGAGTGGAGGACCGGAAAACACCTACAGTGCCCATTTTAATGCCAAAAACATCAATTCTTATTTCTTAAGCTTGTCAATCTTAATTTACTTTATAATAATAGTTACGCATTGAAAACAGGGGGTCAGTTGGCTAAAGTTGTGGGGGGGTAGGGCTGGCTCAAGATTTGCGTGTGCCCAGGAAACGCGGAATACGTCACGGCGGTGGAGCAGGGAGAGGTAAGTATTTCAACTTTGCAAGTGCTGTGATCCTGAGCAAGCAGGGGGGGCCCACTAGTTGGCACTGGCACGGGGCCCCTCATAGTACGGCGGTGTGTTTGACGGCGGGTGGCGCCTCCCACTTCCAGAGACACTTTTGCGTACTATGAGGGGCCATGTGCCAGTGCCAACGAGCATGCCCCCCAACCTGATGAAGGAACCTGCACTTTCATCTGCACCTTCCTATTTGTCCCCGTGTAAAGTGGTATAGTATGCGGGAAGGGGAACCTGACTTTCAGCAGGGTCAGATTCTGGCTGTGTAGAGTGCAAGGGGAATGTAGTGGTCTCGGTCAATGTACCAGCAGACTCATCTAGCAGTGGCTGGGCAATGGGCAGGATGAGGAGGAAACACAGATATAGGCCCAAAATAAAAAAAAGTAGGATAAATGCAGTTCAAAAATGGTAACAGGACTAAACAGGCGGCATAGCTTTGTTAAGTGGAGGACAATTGTAATGAGTGGCGCAGACACAGGTAGTAGGCCCAAAATACAAAAGTAGGCTAAATGCAGTTCAAAATTGGTAACAGGACTAAACAGGCGGCATAGCTAGGTACTGGGGTGGGCTCCTCTGCTGAGTAGCAGACAGTGGTAGTAGGCGCAAAGTATTAATTGGTCTAAATGGAGGCCAGGGCCCCTGTATATTTTAACTATCATCTACCATTTCTTCAAATTTGTATTGGCAGTGTCATTGAAGGATTTAACAGCACAAACTACACAGTGGTGGAGCAGGGAGAGGTAAGTATTGCAAGTGGTAGAGCACTGTTCGAACTGGGGGGAACACTCTCTCGTGGGTGGCAGTACTGGCACAGGGCCCCTCATAGTACGACGGTGTGTCTGATGTTGGTTGTGCACCACCACCGTCAGAGACACTTCATTGTACTATGAGGGACCCTGTGCCAATGCCGTTGCTCAAGAGTGGGCGCACCCACCTGTCCAGGCAAACGGCACTCACACGGGTGCTTGCGCCAGGTGGTGACCACGGCCCTGTGGGGGGAATCAGCCCATTTAGGAAGGTATAAAAATGGCCTATGGTGGACATTCTGCAGCTGCAAATTAAGGAAATGGAGACATCAGTAAGAGGAGGCCAAAAGCAAGAAATTTTTCAGGCAAACTACGTGTCAGCAGGGGAAGGCGGGGCAAAATAATTTGAAATCCATGATTGGTTCATTTTAATGAAGGTTAGATCATCAACATTCTGGGTAGCCAGACGTGTCCTTTTTTCGGTCAGTATTGAACCAGTAGCACTGAAGACTAGTGTTGAGCGATACCTTCCGATATCGGAAAGTATCGGTATCGGTTTGGATCGGCCGATATTCAAAAAATATCGGATATCGCCGATACCAATACCCGATCCCAATGCAAGTCAATGGGACCAAAATATCGGAATTAAAATAAACCCTTTCTTTCCTTGTAGGTTCATTCTACATGAAGGAAAACAACTAAGAATAATGCAAGATGTATTTGGGGAGGAGGCGGAGACATTAAAGTCATAGAGGCGTAGCCCAATCAAATAGAATAGCATAATTTTTTTTTTTTTTAAAGACGTTCGGATTGACAAAGATATTGACTATGTAAATTTTATTTTTTTTTGTCAGATATTGATGTTTCACTATTCCACGCCCTTCCCCTTTTTTTTTTTTTTTTTACTTTTCCCACACTTTCATCTTCATCATCATCAGCATCTTTGACATCAACTTCTTCTTCACCTTATTCATCTTCTTCTAAATCTTCTATCTATTTTTTTTTTATTACATTCTTCATATTGATTTTATTCAAATATTATTATTCTTCCTATTCTACTTCTTCATCATATTCTCATTTGTGACCGGCATTCCCGTAGTTGTTATCTATAAAAGTTTGAAGATTACACCTTCCGTTCTGCCAGTCACAAAAGTTACATTTGTCCGCGTTCAGTTTGGCCTGCAGCATCAGGCTTTATCCAGGGGCACCACGAGGAGGAACGGACTCACCCCCATACACTGCTTAGTCTTCTTCTGCATATAATTTAGATATCTTTTGCTCTGATATTAAGTGTTATGCTTAATGTTCTTCTGCTCTTTGTTCTGCAGCCTCTTGTTCTTCTGCTTCTCGGTCTTCCATGTCGTCGTCTCCAGGGTCGTCGTCTCCAGGGTCGTCGTCTCCGCCGTCGTCGTCTCCGCCGTCGTCGTCTCCGCCGTCGTCGTCTCCGCCGTCGTCGTCGTCGTCATCATCGGGGTGGTCTTCAGGGTCGTCATCTCCAGGGTCGTCGTCATCTCAGTGGTTGTCGTCTCTGGTGTCGTCATCATCTTAGGGGTGGTCTTCCGTGACATTGTCTTTAGGGTCTTCAACTTGGAAATGTAGCAGAAGGTACAAGAAGGCTGAGAAAATGCCGAGAACCAGCTGATGGAACTGGAAATCGGCTGGCTACCCGAAGGTCCAAGAGCCAATGGAACTACCGAGGACCAGCTGACGTTACTGGAACCCAGTTACTAAGCAGGAGGTACCCGTGCTAAAAAGCACTACCAAGGACCGCCTGACGTTGGCGGAACTCGGATACCCAGAAGGAGGCACCTAAGCCAAAGGCTCTGCCCGGAACCAGCTGACGTTACTGGAACCAGGATGGGGAGCAGAAGGTACAAGAGCAAAAGACACTGCCGAGAACCAGCTGACGGTACTGGAACCTGGATGGGTAGCCGAATGTCCAAGAGCCAATGGAACAACCGAGGACCAGCTGACGTTATTGGAACCCGGTTACTAAGCAGGAGGTACCCGTGCCTGAAAGCACTACCAAGGACCACCTGACATTGGTGGAACTCGGATACCCAGAAGGAGGCACCTAAGCCAAAGGCTCTGCCGGGAACCAGCTGACGGTGCTGGAACCAGGTGGTGGACCAGAAGGTCCACAGGAGAGGAGAGAACAGCTAGGCCGCGAGGCAGCCGCAGTTACCGAACCCCAACAGTCCTACAGGGGGAGCTTGGCCTACTGGCACTACAGAACCAGCCTTGACTACCAATTCACGCAGCCCACATAGGAAGCTCCTAAACTGGAGGCACCCTGGAGTTGGCTAACCCGACCACAACACGACGGGGCAACGCATAGGTGTCTCAGTGAGTTTGACAGTACCCGGAAACAGCTGACGGTGCTGGAACCAGGCTGGGCACGAGGGAGTACCCGTGACAAAAACACTGCCGGGAACCAGCTGGCGGTGCTGGAACCCGGATGCGTTGCCCCAGTGTGCAAGAGCCGATGGCACCGAGGACCAACTGACGGTGCTGGAAACCGGTTACTAAGCTGTAGGTGCCCGCGCTTAAAAGCACTACCAAGGACCGCCTGGCGTTGGCGGAACTCGGATACCCAGGAGGAGGCACCTAAGCCAAAGGCTCTGCCGGGAACCAGCTGACGGTGCTGGAACCAGGTGGTGGACCAGAAGGTCCACAGGAGAGGTGAGAACAGCTAGGCCGCGAGGCAGCTGCAGTTACCGAACCCCAACAGTCCTACAGGGGAAGCTTGGCCTACAGGCACTACAGAACCAGCCTTGACTACCAATTCACGCAGCCCACATAGGAAGCTCCTAAACTGGAGGCACCCTGGAGTTGGCTAACCTGACCACAACACGACGTGGCAACACATAGGTGTCTCAGTGAGTTTGACAGTACCCGGAAACAGCTGACGGTGCTGGAACCAGGCTGGGCACGAGGGAGTACCCGTGACAAAAACACTGCCGGGAACCAGCTGGCGGTGCTGGAACCCGGATGCGTTGCCCCAGTGTGCAAGAGCCGATGGCACCGAGGACCAGCTGACGGTGCTGGAACCCGGTTACTAAGCTGTAGGTGCCCGCGCTTAAAAGCACTACCAAGGACTGCCTGGCGTTGGCGGAACTCGGATATCCAGGAGGAGGCACCTAAGCCAAAGGCTCTGCCGGGAACCAGCTGACGGTGCTGGAACCAGGTGGTGGACCAGAAGGTCCACAGGAGAGAACAGCTAGGCCGCAAGGCAGCCGCAGTTACCGAACCCCAACAGTCCTACAGGGGGAGCTTGGCCTACTGGCACTACAGAACCAGCCTTGACTACCAATTCACGCAGCCCACATAGGAAGCTCCTAAACTGGAGGCACCCTGGAGTTGGCTAACCCGACTACAACACGACGGGGCAACGCATAGGTGTCTCAGTGAGTTTGACAGTACCCGGAAACAGCTGACGGTGCTGGAACCAGGCTGGGCACGAGGGAGTACCCGTGACAAAAACACTGCCGGGAACCAGCTGGCGGTGCTGGAACCCGGATGCGTTGCCCCAGTGTGCAAGAGCCGATGGCACCGAGGACCAGCTGACGGTGCTGGAACCCCGTTACTAAGCTGTAGGTGCCCGCGCTTAAAAGCACTACCAAGGACCACCTGGCGTTGGCGGAACTCGGATACCCAGGAGGAGGCACCTAAGCCAAAGGCTCTGCCCGGAACCAGCTGACGGTGCTGGAACCAGGTGGTGGACCAGAAGGTCCACAGGAGAGAACAGCTAGGCCGCGAGGCAGCCGCAGTTACCGAACCCCAACAGTCCTACAGGGGGAGCTTGGCCTACTGGCACTACAGAACCAGCCTTGACTACCAATTCACGCAGCCCACATAGGAAGCTCCTAAACTGGAGGCACCCTGGAGTTGGCTAACTCGACCGCAACACGACGGGGCAACGCATAGATGTCTCAGTTAGTTTGACAGTACCCGGAAACAGCTGACGGTGCTGGAACCAGGCTGGGCACGAGGGAGTACCCGTGACAAAAACACTGCCAGGTACCAGCTGACGGTGCTGGAACCCGGATGCGTTGCCCAAGTGTGCAAGAGCCAATGGCACCGAGGACCAGCTGACGGTGCTGGAACCCGGTTACTAAGCTGTAGGTGCCCGCGCTTAAAAGCACTACCAAGGACCGCCTGGCGTTGGCGGAACTCGGATACCCAGGAGGAGGCACCTAAGCCAAAGGCTCTGCCGGGAACCAGCTGACGGTGCTGGAACCAGGTGGTGGACCAGAAGGTCCACAGGAGAGGAGAGAACAGCTAGGCCGCGAGGCAGCCGCAGTTACCGAACCCCAACAGTCCTACAGGGGGAGCTTGGCCTACTGGCACTACAGAACCAGCCTTGACTACCAATTCACGCAGCCCACATAGGAAGCTCCTAAACTGGAGGCACCCTGGAGTTGGCTAACCCGACCACAACACGACGGGGCAACGCATAGGTGTCTCAGTGAGTTTGACAGTACCCGGAAACAGCTGACGGTGCTGGAACCAGGCTGGGCACGAGGGAGTACCCGTGACAAAAACACTGCCGGGAACCAGCTGGCGGTGCTGGAACCCGGATGCGTTGCCCCAGTGTGCAAGAGCCGATGGCACCGAGGACCAGCTGACAGTGCTGGAAACCGGTTACTAAGCTGTAGGTGCCCGCGCTTAAAAGCACTACCAAGGACCGCCTGGCGTTGGCGGAACTCGGATACCAAGGAGGAGGCACCTAAGCCAAAGGCTCTGCCGGGAACCAGCTGACGGTGCTGGAACCAGGTGGTGGACCAGAAGGTCCACAGGAGAGGAGAGAACAGCTAGGCCGCGAGGCAGCTGCAGTTACCGAACCCAACAGTCCTACAGGGGGAGCTTGGCCTACTGGCACTACAGAACCAGCCTTGACTACCAATTCACGCAGCCCACATAGGAAGCTCCTAAACTGGAGGCACCCTGGAGTTGGCTAACCCGACCACAACACGACGGGGCAACGCATAGGTGTCTCAGTGAGTTTGACAGTACCCGGAAACAGCTGACGGTGCTGGAACCAGGCTGGGCACGAGGGAGTACCCGTGACAAAAACACTGCCGGGAACCAGCTGGCGGTGCTGGAACCCGGATGCGTTGCCCCAGTGTGCAAGAGCCGATGGCACCGAGGACCAGCTGACGGTGCTGGAACCCGGTTACTAAGCTGTAGGTGCCCGCGCTTAAAAGCACTACCAAGGACTGCCTGGCGTTGGCGGAACTCGGATACCCAGGAGGAGGCACCTAAGCCAAAGGCTCTGCCGGGAACCAGCTGACGGTGCTGGAACCAGGTGGTGGACCAGAAGGTCCACAGGAGAGAACAGCTAGGCCGCGAGGCAGCCGCAGTTACCGAACCCCAACAGTCCACAGGGGGAGCTTGGCCTACTGGCACTACAGAACCAGCCTTGACTACCAATTCACGCAGCCCACATAGGAAGCTCCTAAACTGGAGGCACCCTGGAGTTGGCTAACCCGACCACAACACGACGGGGCAACGCATAGGTGTCTCAGTGAGTTTGACAGTACCCGGAAACAGCTGACGGTGCTGGAACCAGGCTGGGCACGAGGGAGTACCCGTGGCAAAAACACTGCCGGGAACCAGCTGGCGGTGCTGGAACCCGGATGCGTTGCCCCAGTGTGCAAGAGCCGATGGCACCGAGGACCAGCTGACGGTGCTGGAACCCGGTTACTAAGCTGTAGGTGCCCGCGCTTAAAAGCACTACCAAGGACTGCCTGGCGTTGGCGGAACTCGGATACCCAGGAGGAGGCACCTAAGCCAAAGGCTCTGCCGGGAACCAGCTGACGGTGCTGGAACCAGGTGGTGGACCAGAAGGTCCACAGGAGAGAACAGCTAGGCCGCGAGGCAGCCGCAGTTACCGAACCCCAACAGTCCACAGGGGGAGCTTGGCCTACTGGCACTACAGAACCAGCCTTGACTACCAATTCACGCAGCCCACATAGGAAGCTCCTAAACTGGAGGCACCCTGGAGTTGGCTAACCCGACCACAACACGACGGGGCAACGCATAGGTGTCTCAGTGAGTTTGACAGTACCCGGAAACAGCTGACGGTGCTGGAACCAGGCTGGGCACGAGGGAGTACCCGTGGCAAAAACACTGCCGGGAACCAGCTGGCGGTGCTGGAACCCGGATGCGTTGCCCCAGTGTGCAAGAGCCGATGGCACCGAGGACCAGCTGACGGTGCTGGAACCCGGTTACTAAGCTGTAGGTGCCCGCGCTTAAAAGCACTACCAAGGACTGCCTGGCGTTGGCGGAACTCGGATACCCAGGAGGAGGCACCTAAGCCAAAGGCTCTGCCGGGAACCAGCTGACGGTGCTGGAACCAGGTGGTGGACCAGAAGGTCCACAGGAGAGAACAGCTAGGCCGCGAGGCAGCCGCAGTTACCGAACCCCAACAGTCCTACAGGGGGAGCTTGGCCTACTGGCACTACAGAACCAGCCTTGACTACCAATTCACGCAGCCCACATAGGAAGCTCCTAAACTGGAGGCACCCTGGAGTTGGCTAACCCGACCACAACACGACGGGGCAACGCATAGGTGTCTCAGTGAGTTTGACAGTACCCGGAAACAGCTGACGGTGCTGGAACCAGGCTGGGCACGAGGGAGTACCGGTGACAAAAACACTGCCGGGAACCAGCTGGCGGTGCTGGAACCCGGATGCGTTGCCCCAGTGTGCAAGAGCCGATGGCACCGAGGACCAGCTGACGGTGCTGGAACCCGGTTACTAAGCTGTAGGTGCCCGCGCTTAAAAGCACTACCAAGGACCGCCTGGCGTTGGCGGAACTCGGATACCCAGGAGGAGGCACCTAAGCCAAAGGCTCTGCCGGGAACCAGCTGACGGTGCTGGAACCAGGTGGTGGACCAGAAGGTCCACAGGAGAGGAGAGAACAGCTAGGCCGCGAGGCAGCCGCAGTTACCGAACCCCAACAGTCCTACAGGGGGAGCTTGGCCTACTGGCACTACAGAACCAGCCTTGACTACCAATTCACGCAGCCCACATAGGAAGCTCCTAAACTGGAGGCACCCTGGAGTTGGCTAACTCGACCACAACATGACGGGGCAACGCATAGGTGTCTCAGTGAGTTTGACAGTACCCGGAAACAGCTGACAGTGCTGGAACCAGGCTGGGCACGAGGGAGTACCCGTGACAAAAACACTGCCAGGTACCAGCTGACTGTGCTGGAACCCGGATGCGTTGCCCAAGTGTGCAAGAGCCAATGGCACCGAGGACCAGTGGACGGTGCTGGAACCCGGTTACTAAGCTGTAGGTGCCCGCGCTTAAAAGCACTACCAAGGACCGCCTGGCGTTGGCGGAACTCGGATACCCAGGAGGAGGCACCTAAGCCAAAGGCTCTGCCCGGAACCAGCTGACGGTGCTGGAACCAGGTGGTGGACCAGAAGGTCCACAGGAGAGGAGAGAACAGCTAGGCCGCGAGGCAGCCGCAGTTACCGAACCCCAACAGTCCTACAGGGGGAGCTTGGCCTACTGGCACTACAGAACCAGCCTTGACTAGCAATTCACGCAACCCACATAGGAAGCTCCTAAACTGGAGGCACACTGGAGTTGGCTAACCCGACCACAACACGAGGGGGCAACGCATAGGTGTCTCAGTGAGTTTGACAGTACCCGGAAACAGCTGACGGTGTTGGAACCAGGCTGGGCACGAGGGAGTACCCGTGACAAAAACACTGCCGGGAACCAGCTGGCGGTGCTGGAACCCGGATGTGTTGCCCCAGTGTGCAAGAGCCGATGGCACCGAGGACCAGCTGACGGTGCTGGAACCCGGTTACTAAGCTGTAGGTGCCCGCACTTAAAAGCACTACCAAGGACCGCCTGGCGTTGGCGGAACTCGGATACCCAGGAGGAGGCACCTAAGCCAAAGGCTCTGCCGGGAACCAGCTGACGGTGCTGGAACCAGGTGGTGGATCAGAAGGTCCACAGGAGAGGAGAGAACAGCTAGGCCCCGAGGCAGCCGCAGTTACCGAACCCCAACAGTCCTACAGGGGGAGCTTGGCCTACTGGCACTACAGAACCAGCCTTGACTACCAATTCACGCAGCCCACATAGGAAGCTCCTAAACTGGAGGCACCCTGGAGTTGGCTAACTCGACCGCAACACGACGGGGCAACGCATAGGTGTCTCAGTGAGTTTGACAGTACCCGGAAACAGCTGACGGTGCTGGAACCAGGCTGGGCACGAGGGAGTACCCGTGACAAAAACACTGCCGGGAACCAGCTGGCAGTGCTGGAACCCGGATGCGTTGCCCCAGTGTGCAAGAGCCAATGGCACCGAGGACCAGCTGACGGTGCTGGAACCCGGTTACTAAGCTGTAGGTGCCCACGCTTAAAAGCACTACCAAGGACCGCCTGGCGTTGGCGGAACTCGGATACCCAGGAGGAGGCACCTAAGCCAAAGGCTCTGCCCGGAACCAGCTGACGGTGCTGGAACCAGGTGGTGGACCAGAAGGTCCACAGGAGAGAACAGCTAGGCCGCGAGGCAGCCGCAGTTACCGAACCCCAACAGTCCTACAGGGGGAGCTTGGCCTACTGGCACTACAGAACCAGCCTTGACTACCAATTCACGCAGCCCACATAGGAAGCTCCTAAACTGGAGGCACCCTGGAGTTGGCTAACCCGACCACAACACGACGGGGCAACGCATAGGTGTCTCAGTGAGTTTGACAGTACCCGGAAACAGCTGACGGTGCTGGAACCAGGCTGGGCACGAGGGAGTACCCGTGACAAAAACACTGCCAGGTACCAGCTGACGGTGCTCGAACCCGAATGCGTTGCCCCAGTGTGCAAGAGCCGATGGCACCGAGGACCAGCTGACGGTGCTGGAAACCGGTTACTAAGCTGTAGGTGCCCGCGCTTAAAAGCACTACCAAGGACCGCCTGGCGTTGGCGGAACTCGGATACCCAGGAGGAGGCACCTAAGCCAAAGGCTCTGCCTGGAACCAGCTGACGGTGCTGGAACCAGGTGGTGGACCAGAAGGTCCACAGGAGAGAACAGCTAGGCCGCGAGGCAGCCGCAGTTACCGAACCCCAACAGTCCTACAGGGGGAGCTTGGCCTACTGGCACTACAGAACCAGCCTTGACTACCAATTCATGCAGCCCACATAGGAAGCTCCTAAACTGGAGGCACCCTGGAGTTGGCTAACCCGACCGCAACACGACGGGACAACGTATAGGCGTGTAAGTGACCTTGACACTACCCGGAACCAGCTGACTGTGCTGGAACCAGGCTGGGCAGGAGGGAGTACCCGTGACAAAGACACTGCCGAGAACCAGCTGACGGTGCTGGAACTCGGATGCGTTGCCTATTCAAGATTGTCTTCCTAAAGCCACAACTAGCGGTGTTGGAGCAAAGGGTAAGCAGGGGGAGCAGAGTGTAGGCCGAAGCCTGCACTGGAGGCAGCTTTGTGTCTGCGTTGCGTTTACAGGACACGTTGCCAGCTACACAGCGGGGGAACAGCTGGCGTTGCTGAACCCCACTGACACATTGGCTGGTGTTTTTCTCTGTGCAGCTAGCACTTCCGGGCAAAAACTGGCGGTGTTAGAGCCCAGGGTCAGCAGGAGGAGGAGAGGAGCAGAGTGTAGGCCGAAGCCTAATTGAACCAATTTCAAAGGTAACCTTTAACCCACCCTCAGGTGTTACAATGTAGAAGAGCCACACCTTGTGCAGCAGTAATGCTCCACAAGTTAAAGGTTGCTCTTTAAATTTTGCTCATTGCACACGCAGAATGAAAGACGTACACAATTTTGCCCATTGTACAGTAGAACTGTATTGGAGGCGTGACTTGTCTTTTTAAGGAGACGCAGCACAGGTGTCCAAAAATAACGCCTTGGTGCTGGGCGCAGCCTCCTGAGCGTTGTTATTTGCTGTACAGGAGTCTGCGCTCTTGTGTTATCCCTTGGCAATGCCCTGTGAGCGCTGCCCGGCTTCTGACCTCATTTCATGTTGGCCGGTGTGGTTAGCGATGGCCATGAATCCCAGACCCGCAGTGTCTTTTAATAAAGTCACACTGCAGAGCTGTGATTCATGGCCTTGTGCACTAAATATGTTCGCCGCTCACTCATGTCCTTACACCTGCTTCAGACTGGGCCGCCTCAGCTGATCCCTTATCGCATGCCGCGGCCATGAGGCCGCACAGTCTGAAGAAGGCGGAAGGAGATGAGTGAAGACAGGCGAACATATGCACTGGTCGTGCCCATCAAGCACACCCTCGCTGTCAAAATAAATGAGACAACGAGGGGCGTTGTGTTGGGCAGGGCGGACGCACAGGCACAGCCAGCCAACCAATGATGTCAGAAGAAGGGCAGCGCTACCAAGGGGGGTGCTGCGTATCATTAGTAAGGAAAGTCACACCACAGGGGCAGTGTAATGGACTCTAATGAGACACATTTTGTACGTGTTGAGTTCCACGTGGGCAAGGAGAAAAAGTCAGCCACCTTGTACAAATGCAGCATTACTGCTGTACAAGGTGGCTGTTATACATAGAAACACCTGGGGGGGGGCCAGGGTCCCTTTAATTTCAGTTCAGGTGCCTGCGTGGCGTTTGCAGGTCACGTTGCCGGCTACACAGCAGGAGAACAGCTGGCAGTGCTGAACCCCACTAACACATTGGCTGGTGTTTTTCTCTGTGCAGCTAGCACATCCGGGGACCAACTGGCAGTGTTAGAGGCCAGGGTCAGCAGGAGGAGGAAAGGAGCAAAGGAGCAGAGTGTAGGCCGAAGCCTGCACTGGTGGCAGCTTTTGGTCTGTTGTGCCAGCGTGGCTTATGCTGGACACGTTGCCGACTACACAGCTGGGGAACAGCTGGCGGTGCTGAACCCCACTAACACATTGGCAGGTGTTTTTCTCTGTGCAGCTAGCACTTCCGGGCAAAAACTGGCGGTGTTAGAGCCCAGGGTCAGCAGGAGGAGGAGAGGAACAGAGTGCAGGCCGAAGCCTGATTGGAGCAAGTTGAAAGGGAACCTTTAACCCCCCCCCCCAAGACGTTTGTAGCTGAAAGAGCCATCTTGTGCAGCACTAAGGATGCAAAAGGAAAAGGTTGCTCTTTTAATTATGCTCCTTGCAAACACAGAAGTAAACACTAAAAATGTGTCACCTTATACCGTAAAACCGTCCCGGAGGTGGGAATTTCCTTCGTAATGGGACGCAGCACAGCTGTCATTCCTATCCCCTTGGTGCCGTGCGCTGCCTCCTCAGCGTTGTTTTAAGCTGTCACGGAGCCTGCGCTGTTCTGTTATCCCTTGGCCATGCCCAATTTGCGCTGCCTGTCTTCTGACATAATTTGGTGTCAGGCTGTCAGTGCCTGTGCGTCCACGCTGCTCCAGATCCCACCTCGCAGTGTCGTCTAATGTAATCCCAATGCGGGCCTTGGATCCATGGGCATGCACAGTGCATATCGTCGACTCTCAGTACCCTCCTTCCCTCTTCTTCAGACTGTGAGGTGTCACGGCCGTGGCATGCTATTAGGGATCAGCTGACGGCGCACAGTCTAAAGAAGGCGGAGGGAGATGAGCGAGAGCCCGAGGGGAAGATATGCACTGCGCATGCCCATGGATCCCAGGCCCGCAGTGTGATTCAATCAGAAGACACTACGAGGCGGGATCTCGGGCAGCACGGCCGCACAGGCGCAGCCAGCTTGACACCAAATTATTTCAGAAGACAAGCAGCGCAAATAGGGCATGGCCAAGGGATAACAGAACAGCGCAGGCTCCGTGACAGCTTAACCCCTTAGCGACCGCCGATACGCCTTTTAACGGTGGCCGCTAAGGGTACTTAAACCACAGCGCCGTTAATTAATGGCGCTGTGGAAAAAGTGAATAGCGCCCCCCAGAGTCGGATTTTCTCCGGGGTCTCGGCTGCCGGGGGTAGCCGAGACCCCAGAGAACATGATTCGGGGGGTTTTTAACCCACCCCGCATTTGCGATCGCCGGTAATTAAAAAGAGATCGCGTTTTTTTTTTTTTGCGATCGCCGGTAAACGGTTAATTTCTCTGTCCTCCGATGTGATCGGACATCGGAGGACAGAGAAAAGGGGTCCCAGGTAGCCCCCCAATACTCACCTATCTCCCCCGGTGCTCCTCGTGGCTCCCGGTGGGCGCCGCCATCTTCAAAATGGGCCGGCCCCGCGAGAATCTTTGGGGTCTCGGCTGCCGGCGGTAGCCAAGACCCCAAAGAGCATGATCGGGGTCGGTTTTACCGACCCCTGATTTTGCGATCGCCAGTAATTAACTGTTTACCGGCGACCGCAAAAAAAAAAAAAAAAGTAAAGTGTAATTCTCTGTCCTCTGATGTGATCGCACATCAGAGGACAGAGAAATAGGGGGATTCGGGGACCCTACCATACTCACCTGTGTCCCTGGATCCTCCTGCTGCTCCTCCTGGCCGCCGGCAGAAGAAAATGGCGGGCGCATGCGCAGTGCGCCCGCCATCTGTCTTCATCTGCTGGCCGGCAGGAGAACAGCAGTTGGGGCTAAAATTAGGGTTAGGGGTAGGGTTAGAGGTAGGGTTAGGGGTAGGGTTAGGGCTAGGGTTAGGGCTAGGGTTAGGGCTAGGGTTGGGGCTAAATTTAGGGTTAGGATTGGGGCTAAATTTAGGGTTAGGGTTGGGGCTAAATTTAGGGTTAGGCTTCTTTCACACTTATGTCGGTACGGGGCCGTCGCAATGCGTCGGCCCGACATACCGACGCACCTTGTGAAAATTGTGCACAACGTGGGCAGCGGTTGTAGTTTTTCAATGCATCCGCTGCCCAATCTATGTCCTGGGGAGGAGGGGGCGGAGTTACGGCCACGCATGCGTGGTCAGAAATGGCGGATGCGACGTACAAAAAAACGTTTCATTGAACGTTTTTTTGTGCTGACGGTCCGCGAAAACACAACTGATCCAGTGCACGACGGACGCGACGGATGCTGCCCTTCCCGTGGTTGTTCCTTCCCGGGGAAAGGCCTGGCTATTCACTGCTTGCATCGAGAAACACGTGATGGTGTCTCCGCAGCTTCTTTACATGCATCTGCATATTTCCCATAAGGGATGGGGGCAGTGTTCTGGAATCACTGCGTTGAGAAACACGTGATGGTGTCTCCGCGGTGTTGGATGTTTTGGTCTCCCCGAGGCCAATCATCTGTGCCTTTATAGCCTTTTTACTAGGCACTGCTCCTAATAGCCAGATTCCTACTCCACACTGATGAGGGGCTAAAATTAGGGTTAGGGGTAGGGTTAGGGGTAGGGTTAGGGTTAGGGGTAGGGTTAGGGCTAGGGTTAGGGCTAGGGTTAGGGCTAGGGTGAGGGCTAGGGTTAGGGCTAGGGCTAGGGTTGAGGCTAAATTTAGGGTTAGGGTTGGGGCTAAATTTAGGGTTAGGGTTGGGGCTAAATTTAGGGTTAGGCTTCTTTCACACTTGCGTCGGTACGGGGCCGTCGCAATGCGTCGGCCCGACATACCGACGCACCTTGTGAAAATTGTGCACAACGTGGGCAGCGGTTGTAGTTTTTCAACGCATCCGCTGCCCAATCTATGTCCTGGGGAGGAGGGGGCGGAGTTACGGCCACGCATGCGCAGTCAGAAATGGCGGATGCGACGTACAAAAAAACATTTAATTGAACGTTTTTTTGTGCTGACGGTCCACCAAAACACAACTGATCCAGTGCATGACGGACGCGACGTGTGGCCATCCGTCACGATCCGTCGGCAATACAAGTTTATGGGCAAAAAACGCATCCTGCGGGCACATTTGCAGGATCCATTTCTTGTCCAACAGGACGGATTGCGACGGAATGCCAAACGACGCAAGTGTGAAAGTAGCCTTAGGGCTAGGGTTAGGGTTGGGGCTAAAGTTACGGCTAGGGTTGGGGCTAAAGTTAGGGTTAGAGTTGGGATTAGGGTTAGGGTTTGGATTAGGGTTGGTATTAGGGTTAGGGTTGGCATTAGGGTTACGCTTGGGATTAGGGTTAGGTTTGGGGTTAAGGTTAGGGTTGTGATTAGGGGTGTATTGGGATTAGGGTTAGGTTTGAGGTTAGGGTTGAGATTAGGATTAGGGGTGTGTTGGATTTAGGGTTTTGATTAGGGTTATGGTTAGGGTTGACATTAGGGTTGTTTTGGGGTAAGGGTTGTGATTATGGTTAGGGTTAGTGATTAGGATTATGGATCAGGTTGGGATTAGGGTTAGGGGTGTGTTGGGGTTAGGGTTGGAGCTAGAATTGGGGGGTTTCCACTGTTTAGGTACATCAGGGGGTCTCCAAACACGACAGCCAATTTTGCGCTCAAAAAGTCAAATGGTGCTCCCTCCCTTCTGAGCTCTGCCGTGCGCCCAAACAGTGGGTTACCCCCACATATGGGGCATCACCGTACTCAGGATAAATTGGACAACAACTTTAGTGGTCTAATTTCTCCTGTTACCCTTGTGAAAATAAAAACTTGGGGGCTACAATATCTTTTTTGTGAAAAAAAATATTTTTTTTATTTTCACGACTCTGCATTCTAAACTTCTGTGAAGCACTTGGGCATTCAAAGTTCTCACCACACATCTAAATAAGTTCCTTGGGGGGTCTAGTTTCCAAAATGGGGTCACTTGTGGAGGGTTTCTACTGGTTAGGTACATCAGGGGCTCTGCAAACGCAACATAATGCCCGCAGACCATTCTATCAAAGTCTGCATTCCAAAAAGGCGCTCCTTCCCTTCTGAGCTCTGCCGTGCGCCCAAACAGTGGTTTAACCCCACATATGGCACATCAGCGTACTCGGGATAAATTGGACAACAACTATAGCAGTCCAATTTCTCCTGTTACCCTTGTGAAAATAAAAACTTGGGGGCTACAATATCTTTTTTGTGGAAAAAAAAATATTTTTCATTTTCACGACTCTGCATTCTAAACTTCTGTGAAGCACTTGGGCATTCAAAGTTCTCACCACACATCTAGATAAGTTCCTTGGGGGGTCTAGTTTCCAAAATGGGGTCACTTGTGGAGGGTTTCTACTGGTTAGGTACATCAGGGGCTCTGCAAACGCAACATAATGCCCGCAGACCATTCTATCAAAGTCTGCATTCCAAAACGGCGCTCCTTCCTTCCGAGCTCTGCCGTGCGCCCAAACAGTGGTTTACCCCCACATATGGGGTACCAGCATACTCAGGACAAATTGGACAACAACTTTTGGGGTCCAATTTCTCTTGTTACCCTTGTGAAAATAAAAACTTGGGGGCTAAAAAATCTTTTTTGTGGAAAAAAAATATTTATTTTTTTTCACGGCTCTACGTTATAAATCTCTGTGAAGCACATGGGGGTTCAAAGTGCTCACCACACATCTAGATAAGTTCCTTAAGGGGTCTAGTTTCCAAAATGGGGTCACTTGTGGGGGGTTTCCACTGTTTAGGCACATCAGGGGCTCTCCAAACGCGACATGGCGTCCAATCTCAATTCCAGCCAATTCTACATTGAAAAAGTAAAACGGCACTCCTTCTCTTCCAAGCTCTGCGGTGCGCCCTAACAGTGGTTTACCCCCACATATTGGGTATCAGCGTACTCAGGAGAAATTGCACAACAACACTTGTGGTCTAATTTCTCCTGTTACCCTTGTGAAAATAAGAATTTGTGGGCAAAAATATCATTTTTGTGTAAACAAAAGCGATTTTTTATTTTCACGGCTCTACGTTATAAACTTCTGTGAAGCACTTGGGGGTTCAAAGGGCTCACCACACATCTAGATAAGTTCCTTAAGGGGTCTAGTTTCCAAAATAATGTCACTTGTGGGGAGTTTCCACTGTTTAGGCACATCAGGGGCTCTCCAAACGCGACATGGCGTCCGATCTCAATTTCAGCCAATTCTGCATTGAAAAAGTCAAACGGCGCTCCTTCACTTCTAAGTTCTGCGGTGCGCCCAAAAAGTGGTTTACCCCCACATATGGGGTATTGGCGTATTCAGGAGAAATTGCATAACAAAATTTATGGTTACATTTCTGTTTTTACCCTTGTGAAAATAAAAAAATGGTTCTGAATTAAGATGTTTGCAAAAAAAAAGTTAAATGTTCATTTTTTCCTTCCACATTGTTTCAGTTCCTGTGAAGCACGTAAAGGGTTAATAAACTTATTGAATGTGGTTTTGAGAACCTTAAGGGGTGTAGTTTTTAGAATGGTGTCACACTTCATTATTTTCTATTATATAGACCCCTCAAAATGACTTCAAATGTGATGTGGTCCCTAAAAAAAAATGGTGTTGTAAAAATGAGAAATTGCTGGTCAACTTTTAACCCTTATAACTCCCTAACAAAAAAAAATTTTGTTTCCAAAATTGTGCTGATGTAAAGTAGACGTGTGGGAAATGTTATTTATTAACTATTTTTCGTGACATATCTCTCTGATTTAAGGGCATAAAAATACAAAGTTTGAAAATTGCAAAATTTTAAAAATTTACGCCATATTTCCATTTTTTTCATAAATAATCGCAAGTAATATCGAAGAAATGTTACCACTAACATGAAGTACAATATGTCACGAAAAAACAATCTCAGAATCAGCGGGATCCGTTGAAGCGTTCCAGAGTTATAACCTCATAAAGTGACAGTGGTCAGAATTGCAAAAATTGGCTCGGTCATTAAGTACCAAATTGGCTCTGTCACTAAGGGGTTAAAACAACGCTGAGGAGGCAGCGCATGGCACCAAGGGGGTAGGAATGATGGCTGTGTTGCGTCACATTACGAAGGAAAGTCCCAGCTCCGGGACGGTATAACGGTATCAGTGAACACATTTTATAAGTGTTAAGTTCTGCGTGTGCAAGGAGCTAAAATAAAAGAGCTACCTTTTCCTTGTGCAGCATTACTGCTGCACAAGGTGGCTCTTTCAGTAACAAACGCCGGGGGGGACAGGTTCCCTTACATTTAGGTTGTTGTGCCAGCGTGGCGGTCGCAGGACACATTGCCGGCTACACAGCTGGGGATCAGCTGACGTTACTGAAACCCAATAACACTGGGTTGTATGTTTTTACTGTGCAGCCTGCACTTCTGAGCCGCAACTGGCGGTGTTGGAGCCCAGGAATAGCAGTTCAGGTGGTAGAAAGATGAACACATCAGGAGACCTGGATGACACCCAATTACTTAATCAGGCAGAGGAGTGGCAAATTCCTGCGAGATCCAGGCCTGGTTCATTTTCAGGAAAGTAAGCCGGTCAACGTTATCGGAGGATAGTCGCATGCGACGGTCTGTTAGTACACCACCTGCGGCACTAAAGACACGTTACGATAAGACACTAGCCACAGGGCAAGCCAGCACCTCCAATGCATACTGGCTTAGCTCTGGCCATGTATCCAGCTTAGAGACCCAAAACTTGAACGGGGAAGAGCCGTCTGTGAGTACAGTAAGAGGGCAAGCCATGTAGTCTGTCACCATCTGACGGAACCGTTGCCTCCTGCTGACTGGAGCCGCCGGTGATGGTGTAGACATTTGGGGCGGGCACACAAAAGTTTGCCACAGTTGTGCCATACTGGGCTTGCCTTGGGCAGAGGCACTGCTTCTGCTCCCTCTTTGGGCAGAGCCTCCCCCACTGCCTCGACGCACTGAGCTGCTTTGTAAAGCACTAGCAGCACTCCTCTCAGTTGGACTGGAGAAGATGATGGAATTCACCAGTGTGTCGTGGTACTCCCGCATTTTACGCTCCCGGATCAACGCTGGGATGAGGTTTTGGACGTTGTCCCGGTAGCGAGGATCGAGGAGGGTGAACACCCAATAATCAGGCATGTTGAGAATGTGGTCGATGCGGCGGTCGTTTCTCAGGCACTGCAGCATGAAATCCACCATGTGCTGCAGACTGCCAACTGGCCCAGAAACGGTGTCCCCTGCTTGAGACATGATCTCTGCCCGCTCGTCATCACCCCACCCTCGCTGTACACACTGACCACTGGACAATTGTGTCGCTCCCTCCTCTGGACGGAGCTCTTCCTCCTCCATTGACTCCTCCTCATCCTCCTCACAAAGTGGCCCCTGCGTACCCCTTTGTGAGGAACCACGTGGCGCTGACTCTCCCGAAGCTGATGGAAAAGGTGACTCCTCATCCTCCACCTCTTCCACAACATCATCCCTTAACGCTTGCAAAGTTTGTTGAAGCAGGCAGATAAGGGGGACAGTCATGCTGACTAGTGCATCATCTGCACTTGCCATCCGCGTGGAATAATCGAAAGGACGCAAAACCTGGCAGACGTCTTTCATAGTGGCCCACTCTGTGGTTGTGAAGTCTGATCGGCGCTGACTGCGACTTTTTTGTGCCTGATGCAGCTGGTACTCCATTACTGCTTGCTGCTGCTCACACAACCGCTCCAACATATGTAACGTGGAATTCCACCTGGTAGGTAGGTCACATATGATGCGGTGTTCCAGAAGGCGAAATCAGCGCTGCAGAGCAGCAATGCGGGATCTTGCCAAGCTGGAATGCCGCAAGTGAGCACACTCTAGGCGGACCTTGTGCAGCAGTGCATCAAGATCCGGATAGTCCCTCAGAAAACTCTGCACAACCAAATTGAGCACATGTGCCAGACATGGGATGTGAGTGAGGTTGCCAATGGCCAAAGCTGCCACCAGATTTCGGCCATTGTCACACACTACCATGCCTGGCTGGAGATTCGCTGGCACTAACCACACATCGCTCTCCTGCTTGATGGCATTCCAGAGCTCCTGCGCTGTGTGGCTTCGATTCCCCAAAGAAACAAGTTTCAAGACGGCCTGTTGACGTTTGGCCACGGCTGTGCTCATGTCGGTCGTAACAGGTAAACGTTCACGAGTCCATGTGGAGGTGGACTGTGACGGCTCCTGCAGCGATGATTCCGAGGAACTTGTGTATGAGGAGGAGTCAATGCGTACAGACTGGATTCCTGCAATCCTTGGAGTGGGCAGGACACGTCCTGCGCCACTCGCACGATCT
The DNA here is from genome assembly GCF_032444005.1 of Ranitomeya imitator. Lineage (NCBI taxonomy): Eukaryota > Metazoa > Chordata > Amphibia > Anura > Dendrobatidae > Ranitomeya > Ranitomeya imitator. The sequence continues at coordinate 647,917,208 of NC_091283.1, read as the reverse complement.
GTACCTGGCTCAACAACATTAACCCAATGGGCAGTGAGGGAAATGGCCCCTGTCCATGTTGACTGGTCCACGCATCGGTGGTGAGGTGGACCTTGCTACTGACGGCGTTCAGTAGCGCATGTTTTAGGTTTCCCTCAACATGCTTGTGCAGGGCAGGGACAGCTTGCCTGCTGAAGTAAAAGCGGCTGGGCACATTGTACTGTGGGACTGCCAATGCCATCAAGTCACGGAAGCTCTCAGTCTCCACCAGCCTGAATGAGAGCATTTCCAGGGACAAAAGTTTGGCAATGCCTGCATTCAGAGCCTGTGCTCGGGGGTGGTTGGCCGAGAATGCCCGCCTTTTCTCCCATGCCTGTACTACCGATGGCTGTAGAGTAGACTGGGAGTGTGAGGATGACTGGGAAGGTGGTACTGTGGGTGGAATTACACTAGGTCTCTGGACAACAGTGCCAGAGGTTCTTCCATGGCGATCCTGGGAGGAAGCCAAACCAGCTGTGCGTGAACTGGAGCAAGAGGCAACACGAGCTGAAGAGGTGGTAGCTGCCGCTGTTGGTTGGCCTACGTCTTCAGTGTGTTTTTGTAACTCCACCGCGTGCCTGGTCCGCACATGTTTCCACATATTTGTGGTATTGAGGTTGCTGACACTTTTACCTCTTTTGACTTTCTGATGACACAGAAAGACCTAATACTATCTAATAGACCTGACAGAATAATATCTAATAGACCTGACAGAATAACAAATCTGCAGGTGGTCGGGCATCTAGGAAATAGCGACCACAATATTGTACAGTTTCACCTGTCTTTCACTAGGGGGACTTGTCAGGGAGTCACAAAAACACTGAACTTTAGGAAGGCAAAGTTTGACCAGCTTAGAGATGCCCTTAATCTGGTAGACTGGGACAATATCCTCAGAAATAAGAATACAGATAATAAATGGGAAATGTTTAAGAACATCCTAAATAGGCAGTGTAAGCGGTGTATAACTTGTGGGAATAAAAGGACTAGAAATAGGAAAAACCCAATGTGGCTAAACAAAGAAGTAAGACAGGCAATTAACAGTAAAAAGAAAGCATTTGCACTATTAAAGCAGGATGGCACCATTGAAGCTCTAAAAAACTATAGGGAGAAAAATACTTTATCTAAAAAACTAATTAAAGCTGCCAAAAAGGAATCAGAGAAGCACATTGCTAAGGAGAGTAAAACTAATCCCAAACTGTTCTTCAACTATATCAATAGTAAAAGAATAAAAACTGAAAATGTAGGCCCCTTAAAAAATTGTGAGGAAAGAATGGTTGTAGATGACGAGGAAAAAGCTAACATATTAAACACCTTCTTCTCCACGGTATTCACGGTGGAAAAGGAAATGCTAGGTGAAATCCCAAGAAACAATGAAAACCCTATATTAAGGGTCACCAATCTAACCCAAGAAGAGGTGCGAAACCGGCTAAATAAGATTAAAATAGATAAATCTCCGGGTCCGGATGGCATACACCCACGAGTACTAAGAGAACTAAGTAATGTAATAGATAAACCATTATTTCTTATTTTTAGTGACTCTATAGCGACAGGGTCTGTTCCGCAGGACTGGCGCATAGCAAATGTTGTGCCAATATTCAAAAAGGGCTCTAAAAGTGAACCTGGAAATTATAGGCCAGTAAGTCTAACCTCTATTGTTGGTAAAATATTTGAAGGGTTTCTGAGAGATATTATTCTGGATTATCTCAATGAGAATAACTGTTTAACTCCATATCAGCATGGGTTTATGATAAATCGCTCCTGTCAAACCAATCTAATCAGTTTTTATGAAGAGGTAAGCTATAGGCTGGACCACGGTGAGTCATTGGACGTGGTATATCTTGATTTTTCCAAAGCGTTTGATACCGTGCCACACAAGAGGTTGGTACACAAAATGAGAATGCTTGGTCTGGGGGAAAATGTGTGTAAATGGGTTAGTAGCTGGCTTAGTGATAGAAAGCAGAGGGTGGTTATAAATGGTATAGTCTCTAACTGGGTCGCTGTGACCAGTGGGGTACCGCAGGGGTCAGTATTGGGACCTGTTCTCTTCAACATATTCATTAATGATCTGGTAGAAGGTTTACACAGTAAAATATCGATATTTGCAGATGATACAAAACTATGTAAAGCAGTTAATACAAGAGAAGATAGTATTCTGCTACAGATGGATCTGGATAAGTTGGAAACTTGGGCTGAAAGGTGGCAGATGAGGTTTAACAATGATAAATGTAAGGTTATACACATGGGAAGAAGGAATCAATATCACCATTACACACTGAATGGGAAACCACTGGGTAAATCTGACAGGGAGAAGGACTTTGGGATCCTAGTTAATGATAAACTTACCTGGAGCAGCCAGTGCCAGGCAGCAGCTGCCAAGGCAAACAGGATCATGGGGTGCATTAAGAGAGGTCTGGATACACGTGATGAGAGCATTATACTGCCTCTGTACAAATCCCTAGTTAGACCGCACATGGAGTACTGTGTCCAGTTTTGGGCACCGGTGCTCAGGAAGGATATAATGGAACTAGAGAGAGTACAAAGGAGGGCAACAAAATTAATAAAAGGGATGGGAGAACTACAATACCCAGATAGATTAGCGAAATTAGGATTATTTAGTCTAGAAAAAAGACGACTGAGGGGCGATCTAATAACCATGTATAAGTATATCAGGGGACAATACAAATATCTTGCTGAGGATCTGTTTATACCAAGTAAGGTGACGGGCACAAGGGGGCATTCTTTGCGTCTGGAGGAGAGAAGGTTTTTCCACCAACATAGAAGAGGATTCTTTACTGTTAGGGCAGTGAGAATCTGGAATTGCTTGCCTGAGGAGGTGGTGATGGCGAACTCAGTCGAGGGGTTCAAGAGAGGACTGGATGTCTTCCTGGAGCAGAACAATATTGTATCATACAATTATTAGGTTCTGTAGAAGGACGTAGATCTGGGGATTTATTATGATGGAATATAGGCTGAACTGGATGGACAAATGTCTTTTTTCGGCCTTACTAACTATGTTACACAGCTTGCATTTGACAAAACAAATGTCATCTGCAACTGTGTCAAAAAATGACCAGGCACTGCAAGTCTTGGGAGCGCCCTTTTTGGCTTTTGAAAGAGCCAGGCTCCTAACGGGTGCCAAAGTGGAGGCTACAGGCTCCGCAGTCTTCCCCCTCCCTCTCCCTCTCTTCCTCTGAGCTGCTCCCACCACCTTCCTGTTCCTCACGCCACGATGGGTCAACGACCTCATCATCTCCACTACCCTCTGCCACCAACTGCTCCTCCTGGGTAGTCTCGGCAGCACAGTACGCACCAGAAAGCGGCACCTGAGTTTCATCATCAGATGCGTACTGCGCTGTGGTAACCGGAGGCACTGGCCCACCCGCCTCTTCAGAGTCAGAGAGACAAAGCTGTTGGGCATCACTGCACACAGCCTCTTCTTCCATTTCTCCAATGCTGCTTGGCTGGCCCCCTGTTTCCAAGCCAAGAGATTCAGAGAACAGAAGTAGAGACGGCTCCTGTCATGGGCTCTCTGACTGCCTGGCCAATTTGGCAGGTGGTGAAGAGACAGATGGCTGCTCTCCAGTGGTCTGTGCCTGAGAGGATGTGGCACTAATTGAAGTCGATGCCGAGGCGTTAGCTGCCATCCACCCGACAACGGCTTCAATTTGATCTTCACGCAGCAGCGGTGCACGGCGCTCTCCGACAAAGCTGCGCATGAAGGACTGTTCCCTGCTGAAACTGAGTGATGATGGGTCACTGGTGCCCGCAGCAGGCACAGAATCACCACGTCCTCTCCCTGCTCCTCTCCCTGCTCCGCGCCCACGCCCACGTGCCTTACTCCCTGCCCTCTTCATCTTGGTTGACAGATAAAGATAAGCAGAAAAGTACTAAGGCCTTAGTGTGCTTATTCCTGAAATGCTCCTCCTAACAGGTGTAAGAAACGCTAATGTTGTAAAGTGTGGACTAGACTTTATTATTTATAAAATGTGGCCTACACAAGTGTTAAGTGGTGTTTGGTGAAATTTACTTTTTTTCTTTTTTTCTGCAGATCGGACTACAAAGCGAGTTTAACTCACACGGGGACCGTGCAGACAGCCGTAAACGGCACTGCAAGGCCCAAAAACCCTCCTCTAGGTTACCCTATGTAGTGTTTTTCCACTATTTAGCTGGAGACGGGTGGAAAGACACGAATAGGAAATTTTTAAAAAAATGTTCTACAGGCTGCACTATTTGAAAAAAAGGAAACATTTTTTCAAGGTATGAGGCAGTAACGCACCCTGAGCTGAATCCAACCGGCTGTGGCTGCACACAGACTACAGGGCGAGCTGCGCTCACACAGAGACCGTGCAGACAGCCGTAAACAGCGCTGCAAGGCCCAAAAACCCTCCTCTAGGTTATCCTATGTAGTGTTTTTCCACTATTTAGCTGGAGACGGGTGGAAAGACACGAATAGGAAATTTTTGGAAAAATTTTCAGCAGGCTGCACTATTTGAAAAAAAGGAAAAATTTTTTCAAGGTATGAGGCAGTAACGCACCCTGAGCTGAATCCAACCGGCTATGGCTGCACACAGACTACAGGGCGAGCTGCGCTCACACGGAGACCGTGCAGACAGCCGTAAACGGCGCTGCAAGGCCCAAAAACCCCCCTCTAGGTTATCCTATGTAGTGTTTTTCCACAATTTAGCTGGAGACGGGTGGAAAAACACTAATAGGAAATTTTAGAAAAAATGTGCAGCAGGCTGCGCTATGAGCAAAAAAGGACAATGGATAGAACTGTGTGAGGCAGTGTGAACCCCCCCTGAGCTGAATACAACCGGGTATATGGCTGCACACAGACTACAGAGTGAGCTGCACACACACACACACACAGAGACCTTGCAGAACGCTGTTAAAACAGCGCTGCAAGGCAAGAGCAAGGTGAACAGTGAACAACACACAGCGTTTTGCTAAATTAGCCTTGGGAAAGCAAAATAAAGCAATTAGCTATCTCAACTGGCCCTCAGTTAGAACACAGCGTCCTGTCCCTAACTGAAATCACAGCAGTGTGAGCGCAAAATGGCGGCAGCGTTTTTTATAGTGCAGTGTGACATCATTTCAGCAGCCAATCACAGCCTTGCCAGTACTTACATTCATTACTCATTGGCTGCTGCGTGCCGTTTGAATTCTGGGAACTTCCGATTCCGGTATCCGATACGCGGGAAGTATCGGAATTCGGTATCGGAATTCCGATACCGCAAGTATCGGCCGATACCCGATACTTGCGGTATCGGAATGCTCAACACTACTGAAGACTCTTTCTGATAGCACACTAGAAGCAGGGCAAGCGAGCTCCTGTAATGCATATTCTGCCAATTCAGGCCAGGTGTCTATTTTAGATGCCCAGTAATCAGAGGGGAATGACCGTGAGGGAGAACATCGATAAGGGAGGAAAAGTAGTTCGTAACCATACTGGACAAATTCTGTCTCCTGTCACTTTGAATCGATGCAGCAGTACCTGTCGTGTCAGCGGTCATTGCGAAATCACTCCACAACCTGGTCATAAAACCCCTCTGTCCAACGCCACTTTGGATTTGTGCACCTCTAACACCTCTGCTATGTTGCCCCCTACGGCTCGTGTGAGAACCATCACCGCCGCTGTGTGCTGGGAATGCCAGAACCAAATGGTCTACAAGAGTTGCTTGTTTGGTAGCCAATATTTGCTCAAGGTTCTCATGTGGCATGATATATTGTAATTTTCCTTTATATCATGGATCCAGGAGGCAGGCCAACCAGTAATCGTCATCGGTCATCATTTTGATAATGCGGGGGTCCCTTTTTAGGATACGCAAGGCATACTCAGCCATGTGGGCCAATGTTCCAGGTGTCAATTCACTGCTTGTGCTGGGTTGAGGAGCACTTTCTTGCAAATCAACATCACTTGTGTCCCGCAAAAACGCTGTACCTGACCTTGCAACGCCACCAGTTTCTATTGCCCCCTGTGAAGCATCCTCCTCCAATAAATATTCATCCCCATCATCATCCTCCTCCTCCTCTTCGTCCGCCACCTCGTCCAGGAGAGTTCCCTGAGCAGACAATGGCTCACTGTCATCAAGGCTTCCCTCCTCCTCGGCTGCAGACGCCAGCTCCTTAATGTGCGTCAAACTTTGCATCAGCAGATGCATTAGGGGGATGCTCATGCTTATGATGGCGTCATCTGCAGTAACCAGGCGTGTGCATTCCTCAAAACACTGAAGGACTTGACAGAGGTCTTGGAGCTTCGACCACTGCACACCAGACAACTCCATGTCTGCCATCCAACTGCCTGCCCGTGTATTGGTATCCTCCCACAAATTAATCACAGCACGCCTCTGTTCGCACAGCCTCTGAAGCATGTGCAGTGTGGAGTTCCACCTTGTTGCAACGTCGATTATTAGGCAGTGCTGGGGAAGATTCAGCGATCGCTAATGGTTCAGCATACGGCTGGAGTGTACGGGCGACCGGCAGATGTGCGAACAAAGTCTTCATACCTTCAGGAGCAGGGCTGGTAACTCTGGATAATTTTTGAGGAAGCAGTGCACCAACAGGTTCAAGGTGTGAGCCAGTCAAGGAATGTGTTTCAGTTCTGAAAGGTCTATGGCAGCCATAAAATTCCTTCCGTTATCACTGACTACCTTGCCTGCCTCAAGATGTACACTGCCCAGCCATGACTGAGTTTGTTGCTGCAAGTACTCGGCCAGTACTTCCGCGGTGTGTCTGTTGTTACCCAAACACTTCATTTCTAACACAGCCTGCTGATGCTTACCACTAGCTGTTCGATAAAGGGACACCTCGTGTGCAACACTGGCAGCTGCGGATGGAGTGATCGTGCAACTGCGCTCTGTGGACGAGCTTTCGCTTCTGGAGGAGGAGGAGGGGTGGCGAATGCCTACAGCCAACTGTTTCCTAGACCGTGGGCTAAGCAGAAGTGTCCCACTATGGCTGTCCCCTGTGGACCCTGCATCCACCACATTAACCCAGTGTGCCATGATGGACACGTAACGTCCCTGGCCATGCCTACTGGTCCATGCATCTGTTGTGAGGTGCACCTTTCTACTGACCGATTGCCTCAGTGCATGGACAATGCGCTCATTGACTTGCTGGTGGAGTGCTGGGATGGCTTTTCTCGCAAAGAAGGGTCGACTGGGTAGGTCATAGCTGGTACTGCGTAGGCCATCAGGGCTTTGAAAGCTTTGCTTTCAACCAACCTGTAGGGCATCATCTCTAACGAGATTAGTCTAGCAATGTGGGCGTTCAAACCCTGTGTATGCGGATGAGAGGATGAGTACTTTCTTTTCCTAATGAGAGTCTCTTGTAGGGTGAGCTGGACTGGAGAGGTGCACATGGTGGAACTAGTGGTGGTGGTGGACATGGCGGGTTGAGAGAGGGTTGGTGATAGTATTCTCGATGTTGGCCTACATACAGTGTTTCCTACCAATAACCTTGTGATTCCCTGACTGCTTTGGCCTTGCGACGATACCTCCACATTTGCTGCTGGTGGTGTCCTAACCGGTGGGCTTACAGTGAGGGAAGCAATGTAGCGTTGCTGACTACCTTCATTCTGAGCAGGTGCACCATAGTTAGTCCAGGCTTGCAAGTGCATGCTGGTTAAATGTCTAAGCATGCACGTTGTATTTACATTTTAAAGATTCTTCCCTCTGCTAAAGGTCTTTGAGCATTTCTTACAGATAACTTTTGACTGATCATTCGGTTCTTGGTTAAAAAATTGCCACACTGCACTCTTCCTACTATGGAATACCTTTTCAGGCATTACACGCTGTGCTACTTTCACCAGATGGCCACGCTGTCCTAAAACTGTTTTTGTTTTTGACAAACGTTTTTGGCCTGATATGGGCCTGCCAGATGACAGCTGTTGCGATGTAGATGGCTGCTATGGATCATTCTCTTCCGCTTCAGAGCTACTAGCAGCGGCACCCTCTTCCCCCAATGGCTGCCAATCTGGGTCAACAACTGGGTCATCTATCACCTCCTCTTCAATGTCATGTGCACCTTCCTCTGTGTCTCCGTGTAAGGTGCTATAGAGTTCGGGATGGGGCACCATAGTCTCATCAGGGTCAGATTCTGGCTCAGTACACTGCGAGGGCAATGCAGCGATCTGAGTCAATGGAACAGCATTATAATCTAGCTGTGGCTGTGCATCAGTGCACTCCATGTCCGATTCATCTTGTAATGGGCAGTTAACAATTTCACATTCTAACCCAGGCACGGTATGTGTAAAGAGCTCCATGGAGTAACCTGTAGTGTCGCCTGACGCATCCTTCACTTTTGGTTTGGGTGAAGGACACAAGGAAACGTCTTGTTCCTGACCGGGAACATCCACTGACGACTCGTTGCTTTTATATTTGGAACTTTCTGAAGAGGAGGCGAAAGAGCTAGAGGCTGAGTCAGCAAGGAAAGCCAAAACTTTTTCCTGCTGCTCCGGCTTTAAAAGCTGTTTTCCTACTCCCAGAAAAGCGAGCCTTCGAGGCCTTGTGTAGCCAGACGATGACGCTGGCTCAACACCTCCAGCCTTAGGTGCTATTGTGCTTTTGCCACTACCACCAGATGCACCACCACCACCAGTACCAGCTGGCAACCACCGCCCACAGCCTCTTCCACGAGACTTTCATTTTTTGTAAAATCTAACCAAAATAACAACCGTTATATGGTACTGTAAAACAAGGTAGAAGGTGTATATAAATTTGAATCTCCCTTTTTTGGGGGGAAACTGACCCAAAACTCAGATTGCGTTGTTATATACACTGGGCCTAAGTGGCAGACAGTGGCTGGCTGACATACACCAAACTAACAGGACTGCAGTAGATCCACTTTGTGAGAATTTGAAACTCCCTTTCTTCTGGGGAGACTGACTCAAAACTCAGGCCCTGTGTATAAAACAACGCAATCTAAGTGGCAGACAGTGGCTAGCTGACATAAACCAAACTAACAGGACTGCAGTAGATCCACTTTGTGAGAATTTGAAACTCCCTTTTTTGGGGGGAGACTGACCCAAAACTCAGGCCCAGTGTATATAACAACGCAATCTAAGTGGCAGAAAGTGGCTGGAAGATATATGAAAAAATACAAGGACTGTAGTACAATTTTAATCTCCCTACAATGATCTCAGGAAACGTATGGCAGCAATAAAAAGGACTGTTGCACACAAAAGTGTGGACAAATAAACAAGATAACTGTGCAGAAAGGAGCAACAGGATTTGTTGTACTTCTGAATGCCACCTTTCATTCTGCCATATAATGTACTGGAGAAATGAGAAAAAAAATTCCAAGTGTGGTGAAATTGGAAAAAAAGTTAAATTCCACAATTGTTTTTTGGGGCATTTTATTTACCATGCTCATTATATGGTAAACCTGATTTGGCAATATTATTCTCCAGCTCTGTATGATTCCAAAGATTCCAAACATGTATAGGGGTTTGTTTTATTTAAGTGGTGAACAAAAATATTGAAACCTTGTAAGAAAAACATTTTTTTGCTTTTGTTGCCATTTTCCAAGACCCGTAATGATTACATTTTTCGGAATCTGGGGCTGGGGGAGACCTTATTTTTTGCTCCTTGAGCTGATTTTTATATTAATACCATTTTCGTGTAGATACAATGTTTTAATTGCCTTTCGCGTTTTATTGCAATGTTGCTGCCTCAAAAATAAAACAATAATTCTGTTATTTTGATTGCTTCTCATTACGCCGTTTACCACTCAGATTAATATATTTTATATTTTAATTTGGAATCAGTGAATAGCTTCGGATAACTCCTTATCCAATTAGCTAATGCGCTTACTGAATAACTGCATTGGGAACCCGGATACCTAGCGCGCTCCCGATATTCAGCTGTCCGGCGCCGCAGCTGTATGTGTCGTGGCTCTGTGACAGTCACAACACATGTATGGAGAGCCCAATACAGCTCAGAAGGAAAGGGGTGCCATATTGGAGTTCAGATTTTGCTGGAATGGTTTGAGGTTGCCATGTCACATTGGCAGAGCCTCTGAGGTGCCAGAACAACAGAAATCCCCTATATATGACCTCATTTTACAAACTACACTCCCCAATTAATTCATCTAGGGGGAAAGTGATGATATTGACCCCCCGTGTCTCACAGAATTTTAACCCCTTTACCCCCAAGGGTGGTTTGCACGTTAATGACCGGGCCAATTTTTACAATTCTGACCACTGTCCCTTTATGAGGTTAGAATCACTGGGATCCGTTGAAGCGTTCCAGAGTTATGACATTGTTTTCTCGTGACATATTGTACTTCATGATAGTGGTAAAAATTCTTTGATAGTACCTGCGTTTATTTGTGAAAAAAACGGAAATTTGGCGAAAATTTTGAAAATTTCGCAATTTTCCAACTTTGAATTTTTATGCAATTAAATCACAGAGATATGTCACACAAAATACTTAATAAGTAACATTTCCCACATGTCTACTTTACATCAGCACAATTTTCGAACCAAAATTTTTTTTTGTTAGGGAGTTAGAAGGGTTAAAAGTTGACCAGCAATTTCTCATTTTTACAACACCATTTTTTTTTAGGGACCACATCTCATTTGAAGTCATTTTGAGGGGTCTATATGATAGAAAATACCCAAGTGTGACACCGTTCTAAAAACTGCACCCCTCAAGGTGCTCAAAACCATATTCAAGAAGTTTATTAACCCTTCTGGTGCTTCACAGGAATTTTTGGAATGTTTAAATAATAATGAACATTTAACTTTTTTTCACCAAAAATTTAATTCAGCTCCAATTTGTTTTATTTTACCAAGGGTAACAGGAGAAAATGGACCCCAAAAGTTGTTGTACAATTTGTCCTGAGTACGCTGATACCCCATATGTGGGGGTAAACCACTGTTTGGGCGCATGGGAGAGCTCGGAAGGGAAGTAGCGCCGTTTGACTTTTCAATGCAAAATTGTCAGGAATTGAGATGGGATGCCATGTTGCATTTGCAGAGCCCCTAATGTACCTAAACAGCAGAAACCCCCCACAAGTGACACCATTTTGGAAAGTAGACCCCCTAAGGAACTTATCTAGATTTGTGGTGAGCACTATGACCCACCAAGGGCTTCACAGAAGTTTATAATGCAGAGCCGTAAAAATAAAACAAAAATTTTTTCCCACAAAAATTATTTTTTAGCCCCCAGTTTTGTATTTTCCAGAGGTTAAGAGGAGAAATTCGACCCCAAAAGTTGTTGTCCAATTTGTCCTGAGTACGCTGATACCCCATATGTGGGGGGAACCACCGTTTGGGTGCATGGAAGGGCTCAGAAGGGAAGGAGTGCCATTTGGAATGCAGACTTAGATGGAATGGTCTGCAGGCGTCACATTGCATTTGCAGAGCCCCTAATGTACCTAAACAGAAACCCCCACAAGTGACCCCATATTGGAAACTAGACCCCCCAGGGAACTTATCTAGATGTGTTGTGAGAACTTTGAACCCCCAAGTGTTTCACTACAGTTTATAACGCAGAGCCGTGAAAATAAAAAATCTTTTTTTTTTCCACAAAATTATTTTTTAGCCCCCAGTTTTGTATTTTCCCAAGGGTAACAACAGAAATTGGACCCCAAAAGTTGTTGTCCTATTTGTCCTGAGTATGCTGATACCCCATATGTTGGGGTAAACCCCTGTTTGGGCACACAGGAGAGCTCGGAAGGGAAGGAGCACTGTTTTACTTTTTCAACGCAGAATTGGCTGGAATTGAGATCGGACGCCATGTCGCGTTTGGAGAGCCCCTGATGTGCCTAAACAGTGGAAACCCCCCAATTATAACTGAAACCCTAATCCAAACACACCCCTAACCCTAATCCCAACAGTAACCCTAACCACACCTCTAACCCTGACACACCCCTAACCCTAATCCCAACCCTATTCGCAACTGTAAATGTAATCTAAACCCTAACCCTATCTTTAGCCCCAACCCTAACCCTAACTTTAGCCCCAACCCTAACTGTAGCCCTAACCCTAACTGTAGCCCTAACCATAGCCCTAACCCTAGCCCTAATGGGAAAATGGAAATAAATACATTTTTTTAATTTTTCCCTAACTAAGGGGGTGATGAAGGGGGGTTTGATTTACTTTTATAGCGGGTTTTTTAGCGGATTTTTATGATTGGCAGCCGTCACACACTGAAAGACGCTTTTTATGGCAAAAAATATTTTTTGCATTACCACATTTTGAGAGCTATAATTTTTCCATATTTTGGTCCACAGAGTCATGTGAGGTCTTGTTTTTTGCGGGACGAGTTGACGTTTTTATTGGTAACATTTTTGGGCATGTGACATTTTTTGATCGCTTTTTATTCCGATTTTTGTGAGGCAGAATGACCAAAAACCAGCTATTCATGAATTTCTTTTGGGGGAGGCGTTTATACCGTTCCGCGTTTGGTAAAATTGATAAAGCAGTTTTATTCTTCGGGTCAGTACGATTACAGCGACACCTCATTTATATCATTTTTTTATGTTTTGGCGCTTTTATACGATAAAAACTATGTTATAGAAAAAATAATTATTTTTGTATCTCTTTATTCTCAGGACTATAACTTTTTTATTTTTTTGCTGATTATGCTGTATGGCAGCTCGTTTTTTGCGGGACAAGATGACGTTTTCAGCAGTACCATGGTTATTTATATCTGTCTTTTTTATCGCGTGTTATTCCACTTTTTGTTCGGCGGTATGATAATAAAGCGTTGTTTTTTGCCTCGTTTTTTTTCTTTTCTTACGATGTTAACTGAAGGGGTTAACTAGTGGGCCAGTTTTATAGTTGGGGTCGTTAAGGACGCGGCGATACTAAATATGTGTACTTTTATTGTTTTTTTTATTATTTAGATAAATAAATGTATTTATGGGAATAATATTTTTTTTTTCATTATTTAGGAATTTTTTTTTTTTTTACACATTTGGAAATTTTTTTTTTTAACTTTTTTTCTTTGTCCCGGGGGGAACATCACAGATCGGTGATCTGACAGTTTGCACAGCACTGTCAGATCACTGATCTGTCTCAGAGCACTGCAGGCTTCACAGTGCCTGCTCTGAGCAGGCTCTGTGAAGCCACCTCCCTCCCTGCAGGACTCGGATGCCGCGGCCATCTTGGATCCGGGCCTGCTACAGGGAGGGAGGTAGGGAGACCCTCGCAGCAACGCGATCACATCGCTTTGCTGCAGGGGAGGCTCAGGGAAGCCCGCAGGGAGCCCCCTCCCTGCGCGATGCTTCCCTCCACCGCCGGCACACTGCAATCATGTTTGATCGCGGTGTGCCGGGGGCTAATGTGCCGGGAGCGGTCTGTGACCACTCCTGGCACATAGTGCCGGATGTCAGCTGCGATAGGCAGCTCACACCCAGCCGCGATCGGCCGCGCTCCCCCCGTGAGCGCGGCCGATCGCGTATGACGTACTATCCCGCCGGTGGTCATAGGGGCCCACCCCACCTCGACGGGATAGTACGTCTAATGTCAGAAAGGGGTTACAGAGGGAACCTGTCACTTCCCCCCAGGGCGTTTAAGTAAAAGAGCCACCTTCAGCAGCACTAAGGCTGCATTCTGTCTCTTATGTTTTTGATCCCTTAAACACTGAAATATTCACTTTTATAAATTGCGCGCCATACCTGTATTGAGTCCGGGGGGTACGTTTTCTCCCTGACTCAGCCACCTCGCAGCCATCCATCATCCCACCGGGCGCCACCTCCTCTCTGTCTTGTGCCGTCACCGCCTCGTAGCCATTCATCATCCCCTCAGTGCACTTGACACCGTCTACTGTGTTTACTCACGTCACCGGCGCCTGCGCATCTTATTTTTCAGGCATGTGCCGTGCACGCTGCCCTGGAACTCACATCAGCTGATGTACTGATATTGCGCCTGCGTGTAGTGGAGGCCAGAGATCCCGCCCCACAGTGTCTTATGATGTATACACACTGCGGGGCTGGGAATCTAGCACTGTTTGCAGGCGCGATCTACTTACATCACTTGATGTAAGTTCCAGGGCAGCTCGCACGTTCATGCCCGAGAAATAATTCCAGAGCACAGGCGCCGGTGACGGCACAAGAGAGGAGGCAGCACACAGTGGGATGATGGACAGCTGCGAGGCGGCTGAGTCAGGTCAGGGGGATAAAATGTACCCCCCCCCCCCGGGCTCAATACAGGTATGGCACGCAATTTATAAAAGTGAATATTTCAGTGTTATTAGGGATCAAAAACATAAGAGCCACCTTCACAGAATGCAGCCTTAATGTAAAAGAGCCACCTTCTGCAGCACTAATATGCCCTGGGAGGGAGACAGGTACCCTTTAAACCATTGAGCGGTAAAGAAAGAATAATTTACATTTTTATCACTAAGATGTTTTTTTAGCCCCAAGCCTTTAATTTTTATAAGGGCTGTGGAGACACGGGGGTGGGTGGGGGGACGTCAGGAGCCCCAGTCCAGTAGCTGAAACCACATGGACCAGGGATCGTCCTGCCGAACGCCTGCGCTCCTTTTAATGTGGGTATAACGCTACTCAGACAAAACAGGGTGAGCTTTGTGGCAAAGCTTTATTAAACCACAAAACAGGCAGATAACAGAACAGTTCCCGCAAAATTGGCCAAGATGGTGCACACTACAGAGTCTGACCCTTCAGCTGACTCGCGGGGATAATGGCAGCTGCTAATTCAGAGCTTCCAGAGGCAACTGCTCCACCTGTGGCACGCACACAGAGAGGAGGTAATGACAAGTGTATGGAGATGACAGTCCATTCAAGTACAAGGCCAGTTGACACGAGAGTCACAACCTGGCTTCTCTGAACATCTCCATGGAGCCAGGTGACCAGGGTGCCCCAATCCTTGCTTTCTCCAAACGAGCGATTGTCAATGGAGCAGATCTGTATTCTTCCAACCAGAGCAGAAATCCCCTAGGTTGCTTGCTGTAGAATGATAGATCTGTGTCCCTTGTGATGGTGCCATGATGAATTGGCTGCTGTCCTGTCTCTGATCCTTTGGATGTATGGATGTCTCTTGGCACAATCTCTGGCTGTCTCTCTCTCTCTCTGAGTCTTTTTATACAGGTTATGCAAATTGTCTCTTCAGAGAGGAAGAGAGCTAGAACCTTTTGGAAGGTAGCAATCCTACAAGTCATGTGACAAGGCTCGTTAAAGGGTCAACATTGACTTGTAGGATTGCTACCTTTCAATAGGTGGCACTAGAGTTCTAGCTCTCTTCCTCTCTGAAGAGACAATTTGCATAATTAGCATATTACCCAGAGGAGCATTGCGGCTTTGAGGGTATGTGCACACGTTGCGGATTTTGCTGCAGATCTGTAGCGGTTTGACGCTGCGGATTTGCAGCTGTTTTCCATGAGTTTACAGTACCATGTAAACCTATGGAAAACAAAATCCGCAGTGCACATGCTGCGGGAAAAAACACGCGGAAACATAGCATTGTTTATTCCGCTGCTTGTCAATTCTTTGTGCGGATTCCGCAGCAGTTTACACCTGCTCCATAATAGGAATCCGCAGGTGTAAAACTGCATGTGAAAGCTGCACAAAAACCGCAAAAAAACGCGGTAATTCAGCAGGTAATCCGCAGTGCAGTTTACCTGCAAATTTACCAAAATCAGTCCGGAAAAATCCACAGGACTTTCCGCAACGTGTGCACGTAGCCTAAGTCTCCTCATCTTGGAATGCTTAGCATGTCGATCTCCGCAAGGAGAAATGATACTTTTTATACAGAGGCATGTAACCTATTTTTATATCTAAGGCTACGTTCACATTAGCGTTGTGCGCCGCTGCGTCGGCGATGCAACGCACAACGCACGCAAAAACGCACCAAAACGCACGCAAAAACGCTGCGTTTTGCGACGCATGCGTCGTTTTTTGCTGAAATTCTGACACAAGAAAAATGCAACTTGTAGCGTTTTCTTGGTCCGACGCTTGCGGCAAAAAAGACGCATGCGTCGCACAACGCAACAAACAAAAACGCATGCGTCCCCCATGTTAAATATAGGGGCGCATGACGCATGCGTCGCCGCTGCGTCGCCCGACGCAAACTAGCATAACGCTAGTGTGAACGTAGCCTACCAAGTGTCCTTCCATCCAGCATCACAGATAAGGGGAATAATAGTGATAAGATCAAGTAGCTTTATTTCATTATTTAGTCTATTTGCATAGTTTTTCCTTCTCTGCTTGCAAAGTCAACAAACTGGCTCCACAACACAATGCATAATTAGCATATCAGCAAACCTCATTATTTAGTGGCCATGCATTACTGTTTTGCAAAAATAACATAAAATACACTGTAGGAGATAATATTAGAGGTAAATATTCATCCTACAAGAAGAGTCAATACTTCAGACAACGATTTATGATTCTGGGCCTACACAATTTACATCTGGCATAATTAAGATACAATGCTGTGTCTTTAAATGGGCTAATAGGAATTTTGTTTACAACAAACTGAGGTCCATGTTTACCATGTATTGGTACCCTACATGTAATTGGGAAATATTTTTCAGGCACAGTGGAAAGCTCAGAAGGCAAGAAACACCAGATTTTACTGTTATGCTTTGCAGGTGCCATGACCCACTGGGAGAGCCCATGAGGTGCCTCAACACCAAAATCCCCCATAAGTGATCCCATTTTACAAACTACACCTCTCAATCAATTTATCTAGGGGTGCAGTGATCTTATTGACACCACGAATGTGTCACAGAATTTTATACCATTGGGCAGTGAAGAAAAATAACTACATTTTTAGCGTCAAAATTTTGTTTTAGCCCCAGATTTTATATTTTCACAAGAAGTGGGTAAAAATGGCACCATAAGTTGTCCCACAATTTCTACTGAACGTGGGAATACCCCATATGTGGCTGTACAGTACTACTTAGTAGTGATGAGCGAACATGCTCGCCACTACTCGTTACTCGCCCAAGTATCGCTATGCTCGGCGTACTCGGCGAGCAGCGAGCATTTCTGGGATTATTTGGCGGTAACTGCAGTCTCCACCCAGCAGTTTTGGCAGACTTTAGAGACCCAATCACAGTGCAGGGATTGTCTGCCAGGCCATGAAACGCCGCAGCCATCTTTGTTGTGGTCGTGCAGTGATTGGCTGGGCCGTACAGCAACATCCTGAGTATAAGAGACCTGGCGCCACCCTGCTCGCCGCCTTCTGTTCCTGTTTCAGTGAGAGTAGGGAGAGCTGCTGCCGAGATAGGGCCAGAATTGTGGTTTTAGAGTTAGTGTAGGTCTCCAACTCTTACATCCACAACTCCTCAGAAACCAAAAGTCCTTTTTAGGGCTAATTCTTAGGTCCCGATATTGCAGCACTAGGTAGGCACGGCACAGCATATCCACATCAGTGCAAGGCCTGCGGGCACTGTAAAGGTACCTTCACACTAAACGACGCTGCAGCGATCCAGACGATCCGGATCGCTGCAGCGTCGCTGTTTGGTCGCTGGAGAGCTGTCACACAGACAGCTCTCCAGCGACCAACGATGCCGGTAACCAGGGTAAACATCGGGTTACTAAGCGCAGGGCCACGCTTAGTAACCCGATGTTTACCCTGGTTACCATCCGAAAAGTAAAAAAAACAAACGCTTCATACTTACCTTCCACTGTCTGTCCCCGGCGCTGTGCTTTCCTGCACTCACTGTGAGCAGAGCGGCCGGAAAGCAGAGCGGTGACGTCACCGCTCTGCTTTCCGGCCGCTGTGCTCACAGCCAGTACAGAGAAGCACAGCGCCGGGGACAGACAGCCGAAGGTAAGTATGAAGCGTTTGTTTTTTTCACTTTTAGGATGGTATCCAGGGTAAACATCGGGTTACTAAGCGCGGCCCTGCGCTTAGTAACCCGATGTTTACCCTGGTTACCAGTGAAGACATCGCTGAATCGGTGTCACACACGCCGATTCAGCGATGTCAGCGGGAGAGCCAGCGACCAAATAAAGTTCTCGCCTTCTAGCCCCGACCAACGACATCACAGCAGGATTCTGATTGCTGCTGCGTGTCAAACTAAACGATATCGCTATCCAGGACGCTGCAACGCCACGGATCGATAGCGATATCGTTTAGTGTGAAGGTACCTTAAGTGCGTCCATTGGTCCCACTGCATCCTTCCCAAAGCTTCATAACTGCCTGCTGCAGCTTATTTGCTGTCTATATACCTTTTTTTCCCCAAAAATTTCCCCCCCCCCCCCCAAAAAAAAAAAATAGTCTGTTCTGTCAGATTGAGGCCTTTTGAAAAATTATAGTTTGTCAGGCATACGTAGCATAGTTGCGTGGGCTACCCTTGTGCTCCTTTTTTTTTGGGTGTTTTAAATTCACCAAAAAAGGCCCTCATATATATGCGTGCTCCAAGTTTGGTCATTGGAGGCCAGTGTATTTTTTTTACGGCTGTCTGATAGTCAAATTCTATACAGCACTATTTTGCCTAAAAAAATTGAAAGGCCACAGATTTGCCAGTGTGGTATTTCTGTTACAGCCGTCATATATCTCATACATCCATCTCTACAACAAAGTTCCTCTAGGTAAAAAAGATCAAGGTGCTCAAGAACTGGCCGGCCCAGTCACCAGACATGAACATCACTGAGCATGTTTGGGGTAGGATGAAAGAGGAAGCTTGAAAGACAAAACCAAAGAATCTAGATGAACTCTGGGAGGCATGTAAGACTGCATTCTTTGCTATTCCTGATGACTTCACTAATAAATTGTATGAATCATTGTTGAACCGCATGGATGCAGTCCTTCAAGCTCATGGAAGTCACAGAAAATATTAAATATGACTCTAATAGCACCAAAACTTCATTCACCAATGTTATGCAACATATATTTGTATTTTCAGTTAATTATTTGTTTGAATATCACATTACTTTCTGTGGGCGACAAAACATTTGTCTTGCCAAAATCTGACCATTCTGTGTCCATTAACTGATCAATATTTCTGCATTGATGCCAATTTATTTTCTTAAAGGGAAGGTGCCGCGTTTTAATATTGTAAAAAAAAAAAAAAACCTCTTTAATTCCTTATTTTCATAAGTTATTTTCAAGTGCATAGTATTTATTGTTTTTTTTTTATTCATTTTTTTTTCTGCCACTGGGCGCCGCCATTTTCATTTGCAGGACTGTAAGTGTAGCTGCACGACACTTACAGTCTTCACATACGGCTGCCCTGGGCATAGGACTCAGCAGTCGGCGTCCGACCCCATAGCTCCCATTATAAGCTTCTCTGCTCTGATGTGGCCACGCCCCCTGGGCGGTCTCCACATCACAGCAGAGGCAGGAGGTCGGCGCCATCTTGCTTCAGCCTACAGTGGAGTGTACCTGTGAGCTCCACTGTAGAGCCGTGCTGTTGGAGGAGCAGCTCCATCTGTCTCCTCTCACACTCAGCGGCCGTTCCCTGTCCTCTGCTGCCTGTAATCTCTAGAATCGCTAGAGAGGGTGAAGTGCTGTGGTCTGATGTCCTCTTATCAGGAGCTGCAGAGAGGTAACAGAGGGGGATGGGGGAGAATCTCTGTGCTGCTCCGACCCTGTCCCACTATAGCTCCTCACAGGACATCAGACCCTGCATCTATCACTATACTGTGCTGAGCCAAGTATCTAATCCTCTCCTGTGCTGACCTGTGTATCTAATCCTCTCCTGTGTGATACTGTCTGCTGAGCTGTGTATCTAATCCTCTCCTGTGTGATACTGTCTGCTGAGCCATGTATCTAATCCTCTCCTGTGTGATAGACTGCTGAGCCGTGTATCTAATCCTATACTGTGTGCTGAGCCGTGTATCTAATCCTCTCCTGTGTGATACTGTCTGCTGAGCCGTGTATCTAATCCTCTCCTGTGTGATAGACTGCTGAGCCGTGTATCTAATCCTATACTGTGTGCTGAGCCGTGTATCTAATCCTCTCCTGTGTGATACTGTCTGCTGAGCCGTGTATCTAATCCTCTCCTGTGTAATACTGTGTGCTGAGCCGTGTATCTAATCCTCTCCTGTGTGATACTGTCTGCTGAGCCGTGTATCTAATCCTCTCCTGTGTGATACTGTCTGCTGAGCCGTGTATCTAATCCTATACTGTCTGCTGAGCTGTGTATCTAATCCTCTCCTGTGTGATACTGTCTGGTGAACCGTGTATCTAATCCACTTCTATGCACTCCTCTCCCCCCTGCATATCTTTCCCCATTGCACACGCAACTCAATGTGTACGATAACAGGAGCTGCGAGCGTCATGCTGTATTATGGCATTATGTGAGATCTATATGACGGTATTATGTGATCTGTATGGTGGTATTATGCTTGATCAGTATTGTGAGAATTATATGGTGGTATTGTGTGTGATCTATATGGCGGTATTATGTGAGAACACTGGCAGCATTATGTGTGATCTATATGGCGGCATTATGTGAGAACACTATGGCAGTATTATGTGTGATCTATATGGTGGTATGTGAGAACACTGGCAGTATTATGTGTGATCTATATGGTGGTATGTGAGAACACTGGTGGTATGTGTGATCTATATGGCGGTATTATGTGAGAACACTATGGCAGTATTATGTGTGATGTATATGGCGGTATGTGAGAACACTGGCGATATTATGCGTGATCTATATGGCAGTATGTGAGAACACTGGCGGTATTATGTGTGATCTATATGGTGGTATTATGTGAGAACTGTATGACAGTATTGTGTGATCTATTTGATAGTATTGTGTGTGATCTATATGGCGGTATTATGTGAGAACACTATGGCAGTATTATGTGTGATCTATATGGCGGTATGTGAGAACACTGGCGGTATTATGTGTGATCTATTTGGCGGTATGTGAGAACACTGGCGGTATTATGTGTGATCTATACGGCGGTATGTGAGAACACTGGCGGTATTATGTGTGATCTATATGGTGGTATTATGTGAGAACTGTATGACAGTATTGTGTGATCTATTTGATAGTATTGTGTGTGATCTATATGGCGGTATTATGTGAGAACACTATGGCAGTATTATCTTCAGAAAGCGGACCCATTCTATGGTGGTTCTGGCTGAGCACCTGCACGCAGGTCTGGGGTAATAGAGGGGGCAGCATGACCTCCAGTTAGGTGTAGTCAGGGGAAGGCTGGTGAGGCAGCTGAAGAGAGGGGTCTCATTTTTATTGTTACTATATGGCTACATTTCCTTCCCAGCGTCACCCCAGACTGCGCCTGTCACCTCGCTTTCACACATCGCCAGGACAGGATGGAGAAGACAGGATCTGAGGAGGGGAATGGGGTCTGCATGCAAAGTCTGGATCAGAACAGGCCATCAATCCGCAGAAATGTTTCCTGGATTTCTGTGAAGCAGACGTCCATCCACGTGTATAAAAGACAGCGTCCATGTACAATCCCTGGCTGCTCCGCACACCGAACAGGGGGCCCCTATAGACCAGCACACTGCTCTCCTGAAATACTCTGTGCTGCTGTCACCCTGCTCCCTCCACCACATATCTCCCAGAATCCTTGCTGCCTGCCATCCTCGGTGACTGTCTACTTGTCAGTATAAGGCTGCTTTCACACTAGCGTCGGTACGAGCCTTTCGCAGTGCGTCGTACCGACGTATGCTGTGAAAGAAATGTCCGATGTGGGCAGCAGAAGCAGTCTTACGACGCTTCCGCTGCCCCATTGTAAGGTCTGGGCATGAGGGGGCGGAGTTTCGGCCGTGCATACGCTGTCGAAAATGGTGGACTCCGCACAAACGTTACATGTAACTTTTTTTGTGGCGGCGGTCCACCAAAACATGACGCAACCGTCGCACGACAGTTGTGACGTGTGGCAATACGTCGGTAATGTTAGTCTATGGGGAAAAAATGCATCCTGCAGACAACTTTGCAGGATGCGTTTTTTCTCCTGAACGACGCATTGCAACGTACAGCCAACAACACTAGTGTGAAAGTAGCCTAAGGCTGCCGTCCACTATCAGTATTTGGTCAGTATTTTACCTCAGTATTTGTAGCTAAAACCAGGAGTGGGTGATAAATACAGAAGTGGTGCATATGTTTCTATTATACTTTTCCTCTAATTGTTCCACTCCTGGTTTTGGCTACAAATACTGAGGTAAAATACTGACCAAATACTGATAGTGTGACGGCAGCCATACTCTGCAGTCACAAACAAAATGGCTGCTCACTGGGTTCCTGAATCTCATCCTCTCTAATCCTTTAGCAAACACCCAGAAGGGGAGGAGAGGAGACATCACACAGGTCAGCAGACTCCGCCCATAATTACTGCAGTGCTGTAATGTGAGCTATTTCTACACTAGGTTTTTCTGAAATTTCAGCAGCTGCTCCCCCTAGTGTTGAAAAGTGGAAATTCCAAAACTTTTCAAATTATTTTTCATATTTTACTAAATTATAAACAAATGATAATATTTTTTAAGAAAATGTAATCATTAATTCTTTACATTTTTACAATTTCTGAAAAAAATTTTTTTTTTGATGGCACCTTCCCTTTAACCAAAACCACATTTTGGAGGGTTTTAGCATTCAAAAGAATCATTTATACAACATATGGATGAATGTAACGTCAGGTTATAAGCTTTTATTTACATAACATGGATAAGCGACGTAACTTCTGTCAGGGAGTGTACAGCGGTATTCAGCCTAAATTTTTTTTTAAAGGCAACAGATTTACCAGTGTGGTATTTCTGTTACAGCCAACATATATCTCTGCTCCAAGTTTTGTCATTGGAGGCCGGTGTACTTTTTTTTGGCTGTGTGATACTCATACTCTATACAGCGCTATTCAGCCTAAAAAAAATTGGAAAGGCCACAGATTTGCCAGTGTGGTATTTCCGTTACAGCCGTCAACCATCATATATCTCTGTGCTCCAAGTTAGGTCATTGGAGGCCGGTGTACTTATTTTGTGGCTGTGTGATACTCAAATTCTATACAGCGCTATTTAGCATAAATTACCGTATATACTCGAGTATAAGCCGACCCGAGTATAAGCCGACCCCCCTAATTTTGCCACAAAAACTGGGAAAACTTATTGACTCGAGTATAAGCCTAGGGTGGAAAAAGCAGCAGCTACCGGTGAATTTCAAAAATAAAAATAGATGCTCCATACTGTTCATTATGGCCCCATAGCTGTGCCATATAGTGCTCTGCACCGTTCATTATTGCCCCATAGCTGTGCCATATAGTGCTCTGCACCGTTCATTATTGCCCCATAGATGTGCCATATAGTGCTCTGCACCGTTCATTATTGCCCCATAGCTGTGCCATATAGTGCTCTGCACCGTTCATTATTGCCCCATAGCTGTGCCATATAGTACTCTGCACCGTTCATTATGGCCCCATAGCTGTGCCATATAGTGCTCTGCACCGTTCATTATTGCCCCATAGCTGTGCCATATAGTGCTCTGCACCGTTCATTATTGCCCCATAGATGTGCCATATAGTGCTCTGCACCGTTCATTATTGCCCCATAGCTGTGCCATATAGTGCTCTGCACCGTTCATTATTGCCCCATAGCTGTGCCATATAGTGCTCTGCACCGTTCATTATGGCCCCATAGCTGTGCCATATAGTGCTCTGCACCGTTCATTATTGCCCCATAGCTGTGCCATATAGTGCTCTGCACCGTTCATTATTGCCCCATAGATGTGCCATATAGTGCTCTGCACCGTTCATTATTGCCCCATAAATGTGCCATATAGTGCTCTGCACCATTCATTATTGCCCCATAGCTGTGCCATATAGTGCTCTGCACCGTTCATTATTGCCCCATAGCTGTGCCATATAGTGCTCTGCACCGTTCATTATTGCCCCATAGCTGTGCCATATAGTGCTCTGCACCGTTCATTATTGCCCCATAGATGTGCCATATAGTGCTCTGCACCGTTCATTATTGCCCCATAGCTGTGCCATATAGTGCTCTGCACCGTTCATTATTGCCCCATAGCTGTGCCATATAGTGCTCTGCGCCGTCCATTATTGCCCCATAGCTGTGCCATATAGTGCTCTGCGCCGTTCATTATTGCCCCATAAATGTGCCATATAGTGCTCTGCGCCGTTCATTATTGCCCCATAGCTGCCATATAGTGCTCTGCGCCGTTCATTATTGCCCCATAGCTGCCATATAGTGCTCTGCACCGTTCATTATTGCCCCATAGCTGCCATATAGTGCTCTGCACCGTTCATTCTTGCCCCATAGCTGCCATATAGTGATCTGCGCCGTTCATTATTGCCCCATAGCTGCCATATAGTGCTCTGCGCCGTTCATTATTGCCCCATAGCTGCCATATAGTGCTCTGCACCGTTCATTCTTGCCCCATAGCTGCCATATAGTGCTCTGCACCGTTCATTATTTCCCCATAGCTGTGCCATATAAAGCTGTGCCATTGCTGCTGCAATAAAAAAAAAAATGCCATACTCACCTCTCTTGCTTGCAGCTCCCGGCGTCTCGTGCCGGCGTCTCTCCACACTGACTGATCAGGCAGAGGGCGCCGCGCACACTATATGCGTCATCGCGCCCTCTGACCTGCACAGAGCAAGAGGATGCGAAGACAGAGCAGCGCCCCGCGTGTGGAACGCGGACAGGTGAATATTACATACTTGAATAGAAAAGAACCACTTGAAAAATAATAAATAATAAATCCAAAAACCATAATGTACAAATATCAATATTTTATTAAAGACACCAATTCAGACTAACACAAGAAAACATGATAAAAAACATGGAGTGCAGGGCAGCAGCAGCACCACGTTGAAAATGAATCTGGGTTAGTATATGGAGACTTCTCCTTTTACTATGTGCTGGTTACCTTCCTATTAGGGAATACTGTGGGTAATGTCACTAGATGCACTTTATTCAGTGGTTATATATGCCCGATTGTTTATGCACTTTATGTCATACTACCTGGATTGGATTAAATAAATACTTATTGGCACTTTATTTATCTATTTGTTTAGATTTATGAAATTTGGTATATGTTCCCCCCTATGTGGAAGTAGGAACTGTTACATGTGGTATTTTCTTGATTGATGAATCAGATTACAAATGGTGCTCTGCTCCCTTTGGTTTTTAATTGTCGTTTATATGTTTTTTATCATGTTTTCTTGTGTTAGTCTGAATTGGTGTCTTTAATAAAATATTGATATTTGTACATTATGGTTTTTGGATTTATTATTTATTATTTTTCAAGTGGTTCTTTTCTATTCATGTTTAGTTGTCCGCTTGGGTCTTACTTTGGAAGTTATTTGATAGGTTCGATTTTGCTCCTATTCTTTTTGGGTGAATATTACATACTTACCTGCTCCCGGTGTCCCGCTCCCTCTACCTGTCACACGGTCTTCGGTGCCGCAGCCTCTTCCTCGATCAGCGGTCACCGGCACCGCTGATTAGAGAAATGAATATGCGGCTCCACCCCTATGGGAGGTGGAGCCGCATATTCATTTCTCTAATCAGCGGTCCCACGTGACCGCTAAACAGGGGAAGAGCTGCAGCACCGAAGACCGTGGGATGGGCAGAGGGAGCGTCAGGACCGCCGGGACTAGGTAAGTATGCCTCAGTGCCCTCTCCCCCTCACCCGCCGACCCTGCCGCCCACCGTGACTCGAGTATAAGCCGAGAGGGGCACTTTCAGCCCAAAATTTTGGGCTGAAAATCTCGGCTTATACTCGAGTATATACGGTAACTTTAAAAAAAAATAAAGAATACAGTCTGTTAGGCCTGTCTGAGGCGTGCCTGGTGTTTGTGTTTGAAAAATCGTAGATTTGCAGGCATACTGATCACATAGTATTTAGCTAGTAATAAAGACATTTGTGTTGAGCATTTTAAATAGTGCAGTAGTCCATTTAAAATGTTTAACCCCTTCATGACCAGGGGATTTTTCGTTTTTCCGTGTTTGTTTTTCGCTCCCCTCCTTCCCAGAGCCATAACTTTTTTATTTTTCCGTCAATTTGGCCATGTGAGGGCTTATTTTTTGCGGGACGAGTTGTACTTTTGAACGACATCATTGGTTTTAGCATGTCGTGTACTAGAAAACGGGAAAAAAATTCCAAGTGCGGTGAAATTGCAAAAAAAGTGCAATCCCACATTGGTTTTTTGTTTGGCTTTTTTGCTAGGTTCACTAAATGCTAAAAATGACCTGCCATTATGATTCTCCAGGTCATTACGAGTTCATAGACACCAAACATGACTAGGTTATTTTTTATCTAAGTGGTGAAAAAAAATTCCAAACTTTGCTAAAAAAAAAAAAAAAAAAATTGCGCCATTTTCCGATACTCGTAGCGTCTCCATTTTTCGTGATCTGGGGTCGGTTGAGGGCTTATTTTTTGCGTGCCGAGATGACGTTTTTAATGATAGCATTTCGGTGCAGATATGTTCTTTTGATCGCCCGTTATTGCATTTTAATGCAATGTCGCGGCGACCAAAAAAACGTAATTCTGGCGTTTCGAGTTTTTTTCCCGCTACGCTGTTTAGCGATCAGGTTAATACTTTTTTTTATTTGATAGATCGGGCAATTCTGAGCGCGGCGATACCAAATATGCGTAGATTTGATATTTTTTTTATTGATTTATTTTGATTGGGGCGAAAGGGGGGTGATTTAAACTTTTATGTTTTTTTTATTTTTTTCACATTTTTTTAAACTTTTTTTTTTAACTTTTGCCATGCTTCAATAGCCTCCATGAGAGGCTAGAAGCAGGCACAAGCCGATCGGCTCTGCTACATAGCAGCGATCTGCTGATCGCTGCTATGTAGCAGAATTGCACGTGTGCTGTGAGCGCCGACCACAGGGTGGCGCTCACAGCGACGGGCAATCAGCAACCATAGAGGTCTCAAGGACCTCTATGGCTACAATGGAGACGCATCGCCGACCCCCGGATATGTGACGGGGGTCGGCGATGACGTCATTTCCGGCCGCCCGGCCGGAAGCGGTAGTTAAATGCCGCTGTCTGCGTTTGACAGCGGCATTTAACTAGTTAATAGGTGCGGGCAGATCGCGATTCTGCCCGCGCCTATTACGGGCACATGTCAGCTGTTCAAAACAGCTGACATGTCCCGGCTTTGGTGCGGGCTCACCGCGGAGCCCTGCATCAAAGCAGGGGAGCCGGCATCGGACGGTATAGTACGTCCGATGCCGGTAAGGGGTTAAGGTAAGGGACGGGGAAGTGGACGTGATGCTGATGGTGCATCCAGAGGACGAAGCCGTGGGCAAGGTGAAAGTGGGCAACAACAAAGACCCACATCTTTTTGCTCGACCTTCCTGCCAGAGCAGTGTGAAACGGTTGTTGCTTGTATAGCAGATAATGCGTCCAGTCACTTATAACAGATAAGCGCATTCGCCTGTCAACTGAAAATGCTGACAGGCTGATTCTTATCAAAATGAACAAGGCCTGGATTTGGAGAGACTTCTGTACACCACCAAGTGAAAACAGTGAAACATAACCTCAAATACATTCTCTCTTTTGGGGAGGTGTATTTTCATGCACCTTTTCACAACCACACATGGGTATACGCTTCCAGATTTGGTCTGTTTGTTTTTATCCTCCTCCTTATCCTCATCCAGAACCACTATATCACCAGGGTGAACATGGTCTGTACCGTGCATCTTGGCCAAGGGTGCTGTGATGGCACTCTTTTTTTTTTTTTTTTTAATAAAGGTACCGTTACACTAAACGATTTACCAACGATCACGACCAGCGATACGACTTGGCCGTGATCGTTGGTAAGTCGTGTGGTCGCTGGGGAGCTGTCACACAGACAGCTCTCTCCAGCGACCAACAATCCGGGGAAAGACTTCAGCATCGTTGAAACTGTCTTCAACGATGCCGAAGTCCCCCTGCAGCACCCGGGTAAACATCGGGTTACTAAGTGCAGGGCCGCGCTTAGTAACCCGATATTTACCCTGGTTACCATTGTAAAAGTAAAAAACAAAAAACAGTACATACTCACATTCTGATGTCTGTCACGTCCCCCGCCAGCATCCACAGAGTTAAAACTGCTTTCAGCAAGAGCGCTGCTAATGCACGCGCTCCGGCCGAGAGCTTCCCTGCACTGACTGTCAGCGCCGGCAGTAACAGCGGTGACGTCACCGCTGTGCTCTGCTTTACGGCCGACACTGACAGTCAGTGCAGGGAAGCTCTCGGCCGGAGCGCGTGCATTAGCAGCGCTCTTGCCAAAAGCAGTTTTAACCCTGTGGACGCCGGGGGATGTGACAGTACATACTCACATTCTGATGTCTGTTTTTTTTTACTTTTACAATGGTAACCAGGGTAAATATCTGGTTACTAAGCGCGGCCCTGCGCTTAGTAACCCGATATTTACCCTGGTTACAAGTGAACACATCGCTGGATCGGCGTCACACACACCGATCCAGCGATGACAGCGGGTGATCAGCGACCAAAAAAAGGTCCTGATCATTCCCCAGCGACCAACGATCTCCCTGATCGTTGGTCGCTGTCACACATAAAAAGATCGTTAGTGGGATTGTTGCTACGTCACAAAATGTGACGTTGCAACAATATCCTTAACGATATCGTTATGTGTGAAGGTACCTTTAAGGACAACCCATTGGGGAATTGGGCATGGCATTACATTGGGCCGACTTCTTAACTCGGTCTCCTGCAATCTGTCCTGTACCTGCCAGTAGATCACCAGGGTGAACGTGCTCTGTACGGTGCATGTTGGCCAAGGGTGCTGTGATGGCACTCCTTTATTTTTTTAAAAAAGGACAACACATTGGGGAATTGGGCATGGTATTACATTGGGCCGACTTCTTAATTCTGTCTCCTGCAATCTGTCCTGTACCTGACAGTAGATCACCAGGGTGAACGTGCTCTGTACGGTGAATGTTGGCCAAGGGGCCTATGATGGCACTCTTTGATTTAAAAAAAAAAAAAAAAAAAAAAAGGATTTTACATTGGGGAATTGGGCATGACATTACATTGGGCCGACTTCTTAACTCGGTCTCCTGCAATCTGTCCTGTACCTGCCAGTAGATCACCAGGGTGAACGTGGTCTGTACGATTCATTTTGGCCAAGGGTGCTGTGATGGCACTCTTTTATTTTTTTGAAAAAAGGACCCCACATTGGGGAATTGGGCATGGCATTCCATTGGGCCATTCTTCTTAACTCTGTCTCCTGCAATGTCTCTTGAATAACTGCCACTAGATCACCAGGGTGAACGTGCTTTGTACTGTTAGAAGCAGGTGAAGTTTGGTCAAGGGGGGTTGTGATGGCACTAGTCTATTTTTACAAAAGGTACCCCCCATTGCTGAAACCACATCCTTGTTGGCAAACACTTCATAATCATAACATTTGTGTACCTTAAAGAGCTCACTTGAAAAGCTCCTTTTTGTGTTCCCTGGTTGCTAACATTGGACGCAATACACTTCATATTAGGCCGGTTTCACATGTCAGTGGCTCCGGTACGTGAGGTGACAGTTTCCTCACGTACCGGAGACACTGACTCACGTACACATTAAAATCAATGTGTCTCTGCACATGTCAGCGTGTCTTCATGGACCGTGTGTCTGTTTGAAAAACACGGAGACATGTCAGTGTTCGTGGGAGCGCACGTATTACACGGACCCATTAAAGTCAATGGGTCCGTGTATAACACGTACCGCACACGGATGCTGTGTGCAGTCCATGTTCCGTGCAGGAGACGGCGCTACAGTAAGCGCTGTCCCCCAGCGTGGTGCTGAAGCCGCCATTCATTTCTTCTCTCCAGCAGCGTTCGCTGGAGAAAAGATATGAAAAATCTTTTTTTTTTGTGTTTAAAAAAAAAAGATCCCTGTCCCCAACCCCCTGTGTGCCCCCCGCTGTTAATAAAATACTTACCCGGCTCCCTCGCTGCTTCTTCTCCTCGCCGCAGCTTCTCCTGTATGAGCGGTCACGTGGTGCCACCCATTACAGTGATGAATATGTGGCTCCACCTCCCATAGGGAGCCCACAGCTGTCTGCATAACCTCTGCTGGTAATTAATTATAGGGGGACCCTACATAATTTGTTATGGGGTACCCCATTTTAATAGCCAGTAAAGGCTAAGTATACAGTTGTGAGCTGGTATTAATAGCCTTGGAACCTCCATGGGTATTACCCCCTTCTCAGGCTATAAACAGCAGCCCCCAGCTTTCCCTCTGCTGGTTAAAAAAAATTATGCGGGAGCCCATGCCATTTTTTTCAGAAAAATAATCTTTTAATCCATGTACAGTGCACTGCACACACATTGTACTAATTGTATATGTCACTGACATTTGTATAACTATTCTATGTGTATATACTGTATGTAATCCATCTATTCTATGCTGCCGGGTCCTGCTGTGATTTTACAGCACTTGGCTCCTGAATTACCAGCATTTCTTTTATCTACTATATATATGTGTGTCATTGACATCTTTATATCTATTGTCACGCTGTGATTTTACTGTACTCGGCGGATAAATTGCAGGCTTATTATATATATAGTGTTTTGAAGAATATTTCCTTTGAAAACAATGTGTAAACGACAGCAATTCTCTATGTAAAAGCTCTTGTTAAAATCGCATTGCAATCAGATATCAATCGCACTGTATTAGGATGTAAATCGGATGCTAGGTATGAAAAATCGTATTGTACTCACATGACACTTGTGCGACTCTCGGCAGTGAGAATCAAACCGATTTTTTTTATATGTTTAGTGTGACTCCAGCCTTAGTCTTCTACTGCCTGGTGTAGAGGAGTTGGTTCTTGGTAGAGGCGTTTGGAGTGCTCATCTGTGACTGCTGCTTGGTGTTTTGGTTGTGTGAAAATCCTCAACCGCTCCTATTTGATTTACCTTAATTTTCTCCCTGGTGTTATGTGTTACTGTTGTCTGTGAGTGCATATTTGTATGTTTGGCATTTCATTTATCCCTGTACATCCTCCCTTGTTAGTCTGATTTGTGTAAATTCTTACATTATTACTCCCTGCTTCCTTGGATGGGGAGGGCAACAGATATAGGGTTGTTTCAGATCAGCAAGGTACGTGGCCCCACCGTATGCACCATCAGAAGTAATCCAGGAAGCAAGAATAGCTAGGGCTCCCTAGGGCTCCCCTAGCTTTAGGGACAGGGAAGGGGAACCTGGGCCAGGGTCTTCAGACAACAGAGTTGTAACAATTTTATATGTGGCACTCACCTATTTGAACTGTAATCCATATCAGAATTCTATTATTGGAACATCTATTTTGTCACACCTGTGAAAGACACTTTGTATTGTTGCCCTGAGAAATAAAAACACAGGACTCAATTCATAAAGACCATCGATTTTTACGCAAGTCTTGATGAGGGTGCATGTTGGAGTGCAAGACATCCAATTTATTAAGAGGTGTAAATCATACTGTAGTTGGGGACTTAAGATTTGTGATGAAGGATCTCCACCACTGATCCTTAATTTGACGAGCTGGAGTCATAATACCCTGTCCCTGCTCCATCAACTTTGTTGGAGCTAGGCAAAAATGGCCTTGAAAATGTCAGAAAGTCACAAAATTTTTGTGCATCCGAGCATTGCGTTAAATCAATCTGGCAACTTCTCTAACCTGTTTATGTCATTTTTAGGGTGTCAAAGCCTTGTTATATCGTGGCCACAATGTTATTGACTCCAAGTTAAAAATACTGTGTATTAGAAAATTTGAATCATAGAATGTTAAAGTTGGAAGGGACCTCTAGGGTCACCGTGTCCAACCACCTGCTCAATGCAGGATTCACTAAATCATTTCAGACAGATGTCTGTCCAGCTTCTGTTTGAAGATTTCCATTGAAGGAATAGAAAAAAAATAGGCACTGTGAACTTGTCCTTATGTGATTCTCTAAGATAATCATCTAGGTAACTCTCACCTCGGAATAATCATTACAGAATAATAAAAATCTCTTAGAAAGATATGGGAGATTTTATTTTTTTTACAATTCTATTTTTTAAACACCTCCATCTGAAATGTCTTGTTTACATTTGAGGGTAAAGGATTTGCACAACCATTTGAAATGCTGTTTATTACATTAAAAAAATGCATCCATGTGACAAGTTTTTACATGAGAAATAACAGAGGAAATACAGGTAAAAGAAACATGCATAGCTTAGGACTATGTGGATCACCAGGTAAAAGAATCACCAAACCCTCGGATATAGAAAAAAGATAGTGGACCGCAATGTTTTTAAAGTGGTATTTAAGGGTTTAGAGCTTATCAGGTCCTTGGATAATCTAACATCATTGACAGCATATGCCATACTCCGAGAACCAATTGCAGTACATATGAATATTAGTAATGTGTGCAAACAGCAAGGCGGCACATAGGTGGTTGCTCTGAACACAAAATTTCAATTGAAAAATAAATATTTTTTTTCCTTTTTGAAATTTTGGCACCCCCAAGAAGTGGTATCGGATTCACTATACCTGAAAATGAAGGGCAGTGTATGTGACCAGAACTGCTGGCAAGGTGGCCATGATCTCCGGGCGAGCCTCACTTTGAACTGCATTGGTTTCATCATGATGATAAAGCTGGATCCTGTGGTAGGACATAGGCTCCCTTCCCCTGGCCTACAAGATGCCCCAGTGCATCATCACTGTAGTGCGAGACCTGTGCTGGGTCACTGTGAGCGCAGGAGAGGACTAAATTCTTTAGATTAGGTGAGTATAAACTTGCTTTTAACAGGGGAGGAGGCATAATTACTTTTGGGGGGAAATGCAAGGGCCATGAATAAAGTTAACAGGGAATACTTTCTAAAGGGGGCACTCAAGGGTCATTGTTTTAAGAAGGCAGCACATTGTCATCTTATACATTTAGTGGGTTCTTGATGTGAAGATCTAACATTGCGTACTTTCTATGTTGTATACCTGATGTGGACCCTTTGATGTCTAACAAGATGAGAATTACTCATAAAACATTTCCCACATTCAGAGCAAGAAAATGGTTTCTCTCCTGTATGACTTTTCTGGTGGCGTACAAGTTTGGAGTTATTGAGAAAACATTTATCGCAACTTGGACAAGAAAATGGTTTTTCTCCTGTGTGGAACCGGTTATGTCTATTAAGCTCTGATGAGCTACGAAAACATTTTCCACATTCCGAACATGGGTATGGCCTCTCATCTGTATGAATCCTTTGATGTTTGATGAAGTCTGAATTCCTTATAAATCGTTTCCCACAATCCATGCAAGAATATGGCTTCTCCTTGGTGTGGATTCTCTGGTGACTGTTTCGTTCAGAGCTACTTAGAAAAGCTTTTCCACACACTGGACAGGAATAAGGCTTTTCTCCTGTGTGGATCCTCTGATGTCTGTTCCGTTCTGAATAGCTGGTAAAACGCTTCCCACATTCTGAACAGGAATACGGTTTCTCTCCAGTGTGTATCCGGTGGTGTACAACAAGATATGAATTACTGCTGAAGCATTTTCCACACTGAAAACAGGAATACTGCTTTTCTCCAGTGTGGATTTTCTGATGCGCAATCAAGTTTGAGTTGGTACTAAAACTTTTATCACATTTTGGACAAGAATACGGTTTCTCCCCTGTGTGTGTTCGCTTGTGCGCTATAAGGTTTGAGTTACTGCTGAAATATTTACTGCATTCTGTACAACTGTATGGCGTTTCACATATGTGAATCTGCTGATGTTTCTGAAGAAGTGATGTTGTTTTAAAACACTTTCCACAAGTAGTACATAGCAAATCTGTCTCTTCTAGAGATTGGTTTGTATCTTCACTCCCATACTCATCAGTAAAAGTAGACAAAGTGGTATATTGTGTATCATCTGTGGGTGTATAAATATCATTGTTTGATAAATTGACTTCTTCATAGGAGGTGGATTCATCCATAATATGAGAAAAGGTGTATTGTGAATGACTTATGGGTATGTAAAGGTCTGTATCAGTGATGCCTCCTTCTTCACATGAGATGGGTTCCTCTTTAATATGAAGAGACATGTAATGTAGAGGATCTGCAGGTGTATAAAGCTCAGCAAGCTTTGCATCTTCATCAGACACAGATTCCTCCTTAATATTTGGTAGATATTGTTGTATATGATCTGCAGATTTATAAAGGTCATTGTCTACGAGATTTCCTGCAGCAAATGGAATGGATTCCTCCTTGATATAAGCGCAAGAATCCTGTTGTGTATGATTTGCGCCCATATGAATTCCTGCATAAATTAATTCATCGGCCTCAGTGGAGTCATATTCCTCTTTTATATGTATAGATATATATTGTGTGTGATCAGAAGTATTTGCTTGATCATTTGTGACGGATTCCGTCTTTATACAGTAAAGATGTTGTTGTGAATGGTCGGTTGGTGTATAAATTGGAAATATTTCTTCTTTAACAGGGGTAGGAGAATACTGCTGAGTATTCTTTGTGAATTTATAAAGATCAGATGCCTCCTTAATTTGGCTGGACAGATCTGGTTGTGTATGATGTAAGGATGTATGAATGTTAGTAGAATTTTTTCCTACGTAGCATAAATCTTCCTTTATATGGTTTGTAGTTATATTAATAAGATTTTCTTCATCAGATGATTCTTCTTTAATAGTTGTATATGGCCATGTTATATCATTCACAGTTGTGTTCACATCGGTATCAGTGAGAAGTTCTGTACCGTCTGATACAGATATCTTAGTAGCGTTCTCCATACAGTTGA
Organism: Ranitomeya imitator; assembly: GCF_032444005.1. Taxonomy (NCBI): domain Eukaryota; kingdom Metazoa; phylum Chordata; class Amphibia; order Anura; family Dendrobatidae; genus Ranitomeya; species Ranitomeya imitator. The sequence goes on along the minus strand of NC_091283.1, from coordinate 647,882,590 downwards.
TCATATTTGGTTGCTTTGATGAGTATTTTTTATAGTCTGAAATTTTTAAAAGGTACTTTGATTTTCATTCATGTTGTCTGGCGAAGAAATGATGTTTCAAATACTTCAAATATCTCTGTATTTCTAGTGACGTGCTGGGGAGAAAAAGAAAACAAAAAAAAAACAGTTTGGTTAAAGGGTTTCCCCAAACATTGCATGCAAATAATTGAAATGCACTAACGTTTCTTAGTTAAGTGTGTATTCTTATTATTAAAGAAGCCCTCCCAGCCCTTAAACCTGTGTAAATGTTAGCGGTGTCAGTGTGTTAATATACTCACCTATCGCTACCTTCTCCAGTATTCAGCACAGCTTTGTTCCTCTTCTCATTCACGCAACAGCAATTCAGACTCTGAGCCACACTGCGATGTGTGACCCAAAAGTGGCTTTTTACAATGTAGCCTATGGAAGGTCAGAACGAGGCTCCATAGACTTACACTATATGACCACATTCACATATTCAGTATGTAGTCAGTATTTTATTTCAGTATTTAAGTCAAAACCAGGAGTGCGTGAAAAAAATGCAAAAGTGGTGCAGGTGTTTCTATTATACTTTTCCTCCGATTGTTCCACTTCTGGTTTTGGCTTACAAATACTGATAAAAAAACTGACTGCCATAGAAAACAGGCTATTGGCACATGTAGGAAATGTGGTGCAGAATTTTCTGCACTAAATCTGCATCTCCTGGCAGAATCCAGATCAATAACACAGCTCCAGTGAGTGGGCATTCACCCCCCCTCCTCTCACACAGAATCGTAGTAGGAGAAAAAAAACTTACACTCTGCAACCCTGCCAGTAGTAGAATTACACAGTTGCCATCTGGGAAGTGAGAAAATTACATATAGCTGAGCAATGACAAAACTTAGGGTATGTGCACACGTTGCAGATTTCCAGCAGATCCTCCTTTTTCTACGTGCAGATTCGCTGCAGACCCGCAATTGATTTACAGTACAATGTAAATCAATGGGAACAAAATGGTGTGCTAATGGTGGGGAAAAATCCGCAAGGAAAATGCAGCAGATTCAAAAGGACCATGTCAATTCTTTTTGCGGATCTGCAGCTTTTCTGCACCCATTCCATAATAGAAATCTGCAGGGGTAAAAAACATATGAAATCCGCACAAAATCCGCAAAAAAAACCCCGCACAGAATCTGTAAAAAAGCGTGGATTTTTACCTGTGTTTTCTGCCAAGAAATGCAGAATCTGCACATAAAATTCCACAGTCTAATCCGCAACGTGTGCATAAAGCCTAAAACTCCTATTGAAGCCCAGACTCCCTGGTGTGGACAGTGACAGAGCCAATTTGGTACTTAAGGACAATCCAATTTTTACAATTCTGACCAGTGTCACTTTATGAGGTTATAACTCTAGAACGCTTGAACGTATCCCACTTTTTCTGAGACTGTTTTTTTTCGTGACATATTGTACTTCATGTCAGTGGTAAAAATTTCTTCAATACAACTTGAGTTTATTTAGGAAAAAAAAATTTAGGACGTTTTTTTGAAAATGTTGCAATTTTCAAAATATTCATTTTTGTACCCTTAAATCAGAGTGGTGTCACACAAAGTAGTTAATAAATAACATTTTCCACTTGTCCGCTTTACATCAGCACAATTTTGTAAACAATTTTTTTTTGTTAGAAGGGTTAAAAGTTGACCAGAGAGTTCTCATTTCTCCAACAAAATTTACAAAACCATTTTTTTAAGGACTGTTATAGCAGGATCCATTTTATCTTGCTTGCCTCCATTTTATTCAAGGGTTACTAAAGTTGAGAAAAACAAGTTGTTATTCACTATTCTTCATGCAGCTATTATTGCTGATTGTAGCAGGGCATGGGGGATGAAATGTCCTTGGTAGATAACGAATAATGTTCTGTGTAGAAAAATATGATTGCGAAAACACAGGGAGACAAGTGGTAAACTCTCCGATGCTTCGCCCATATATGGTGAATCCGCTTCTGACATAAATATGGATAAAAAGTCTGTGTAAGCTCAATAAACTAGAGATACTTCAGATACATACCTAGTGTACTGTGTCTTGTCTCTCTCCGGCCGTGATGTCATCTCTAAGGTGGACTCATCAGAAAACAGGTCGAGACCTGCGACAACAGGGACCACCTCACTTTTGAAGTGAGTTTTTGGGGGGTCAATATAAGAGAATATCCAAAAGTGACACCATTATAAAAACGGCACCCCTCAAGGTGTGCAAAACCACATTCAATAAGTTTATTAACCCTTCGGATGCTTCACGAGAACTAAAGCAATGTGAAAGGAAAAAATGAACTTTTTACTTTGTTCACAAAAATTTTACTTTTAAACCAATTTTTTTTTATTTTCACAAGGGTATCAGGAGAAAATGGACATTTGTTGCAATTTCTCCTGAGTACGCCAGTAACCCATATGAGGGGGAAAGCCAGAAGGGAGGGAGCACGATTTGACTTTTTGAATGCAAAATTGTCTGGAATCAATGGTGGCGCCATGTCGCGTTTGGAGACCCCTGATGTACCTAAACAGTGGGAACCCCCCCCCCAATTCTAACTCCAGCCCTAGCCCGAACACACTCCTAGCCCGAATCCTAACCACAACCCTAACTTTAGCCCAAGTCTAACCCTAATGGAAATAAACACATTTATTTTATCATTTTTACCTTACTTAGGGGGGGGGGGGGGGGTTTGATTTACTATTTTTTTTATTTTGATCACTGTGATAGGGTCTTTTTTTCTCATTAATGTACACTCTGCATCCCATCTTGACTGAAAAACAAATGTAGTAATTTTTGCAAATGTATTAAAAAAGAAAAACTGAAATATCACATGGTCATAAGTATTCAGACCCTTTGTTCAGTATTGAGTAGAAGCACCCTTTTGAGCTAGTACAGCCATGAGTTGTCTTGGGAATGATGCAACAAGTTTTTCACACTTGGAACTGGAGAGGATCTGCAAGGAAGAATGGCAGAGGATCCCCAAATCCATCAGGTTGGATGGTGAACTTTGGTGGACAGCAATTTTCAGGTCTCTCCAGAGATGCTCAATTGGGTGTAGGTCAGGGTTCTTGCTGTGCCAGTCAATAATGGTCACAGTGTTGTTCTGAAGCCACTCCTTTGTTGTTTTAGCTGTGTGCTTAGGCTCATTGTCTTGTAGGACAGTGAACCTTCGGACAAGTCTCAGGTCCACAGAACTCTGTAAGAGTTTTGATCCAGGATATCTCTGTACTTGGCAGCAATCATGTTTCCTTCAATGTCAACCAGTCGTCCTGACCCTGCAGCTGAAAAACACCCCTATAGCATGTTGTTGCCACCACATTTCACTGTTGGGATTGTATTGGGCAGATGAGCAGTGCATGGTTTTCTCCACACATATCACTTAGAATAATCACTAAAACTGTCTATCTTTGTCTAATCAGACCTATTTTTCATAGTCAGTGAGTCCTTTATGTGTTTTCAGCAAACTCTATGTGGGCTTTCATATGTCTTGAAGGAGAGGCTTCAGTCGGGCCACTCTGCCATCAAGGCCCGACTGGTGGAGGGCTGCAGTGATAGTTGACTTTGTGGAACTTTCTCCCATCTCCCTACTGCATCTCTGGAGCTCAGTTACAGTGATCTTGGGGTTCTTCTTTACCTCTCTCACCAAGGCTTTTCTCCCACGATTGCTCAGTTTGGCTGGACAGCCAGGTCTAGGAAGATTTCTGGTGGTCCCAAACTTCTTCCATTTAAGGATTATGGAGGCCACTGTGCTCTTAGGACCCTTGAGTACTGGAGAAACTCTGCTGTAACCTTGGCCAGATCTATGCCTTGCCACAGTTCTGACTCTGAGCTCTTTGGTCAGTTCCTTTGACATCATGATTCTCATTAGGTCTGACATGCACTGTGAGGTCTTATATAGACAGGTGTGTGCCTTTCCAAATCAAGCCCTATCAGTTTAATTAAACACAGCTGAACTCCAATGAAAGAGTAGAACTATCTCAAGGAGATCACAAGGGAATGGATAGCATGTGACTTAAATATGAGTGTCTGAGCCAAGGGTCTGAATACTTATGACCATGTGATATTTCAGGTTTTTCTTTTTATTAAATTTGCAAAAATGTCTACATTTCTGTTTTTTTTCAATCAAGATGGGGTGCAGAGTGTACATTAATGTGAAAAAAATGAACTTTTTGAATTTACCAAATGGCTGCAATGAAAGGGTGAAAGAGTGAAAAATTTAAGGGGGTCTGAATACTTTCCGTACCCACTGTATATTCCATGAGTTGGAATCGGAAACGTGTATATACCATACGCTCACTGTTAGTTCTCCAATAACCAGCCTAATAGTGGTAATAGCCGCAACCTCATCCGTTAATCCTCTGTCAATTGTGTAATTGTCCTGATCTTAGGGGGCAGCAGAGGGCTGTTTGTGACAAAAAAGCGAACAGCGTAGTGGGGTCAAGGTGACCACCCTTGCTGCGATCTTTGACACTGAGCAAATACTGAAGGTGGCCTAAAAGACATCTGGCTCAAACACAGACTCTCCAGATCACTCTATGCTCTAAAGAGCCGCTATCTCTTGGACACCACAGGAAATGGTGATTGGTGAGTACAGTATCTCACTGCCACTACATTAGCATTTAAGTTTCTATTCTAATATACAATGCATACACAATAATGTTAGTTGTATGTCATTTTCTATATTGTTTCCTATTCTATAACATTTTCCCTCAAGTAGCGTCCCTCAAGGCTTCTCCCCACTCGCTGCCAATGACTGACCGGTCTTTCGCTATACAGGCATGCAAGAAGAGACGTATCATTAAAGGGGAGTAACTGCGAAGAAACCGCTTGGGACCCGCGCTTTCTACTAGTCTCCCTTGCAGTTTGGTCTCCAGCGGTTTTCAAAGTATGTTTTGCTTTGTAAAGCAGCAGTGTTTCAGAGTCTGATACATGCTGTACGTCGGTCTGGCAGCATATATCAGTTCTGTCAGGTTCTTATGAGTCACTTCTTCTTTCTGACATGTGGTTTCAGTTGTCTGTTTTAGCGCCAAATTCTTCAACATAATTTTGCGCAAAATAAAAAAAAATGCTTCTTTTTGTCTTACATGTTTATGCCTTTTAAAACAAAAAAGATGCGTGATCCATTAAAAATGTTGCATGCAACTATTTATACCAAAATTTATGGAGTATAAAAAATGTTAAAACCAAACCACTCATATGTACATTCACAAAGAAATGGAGACTTTTTAACCCCTTCACCCCAAAGCCTGTTTTCACCTAAGTGACAGGGCCAATTTTTACAATTCTGACCACTGTCACTTTATGAGGTCAGAACTCTGAAACGCTTCAACGGATCCTGGTGATTCTGACACTGTTTTCTCGTGACATATTGTACTTCATGATAGTGGTAAAACTTCTTCGATATGACTTGCATTTATTTGTGAAAAAAACAAAAATTTGTCGGAAATTATGAAAATTTAGCAATTTTCAAACTCTTAGTTTTTATGCCCTTAAATTAGAGAGTTATATCACATAATATAGTTCATAAACAACATTTCCCACATGTCTGCTTTACATCAGCACAATTTTGGAAACATAACTTTTTTTTGTTAGGACGTTATAAGGGTTAAAAGTTGACCAGCGATTTCTCATTTTTGCAACAAAATTTGCAAAACCATTTTTTTACGGACCACCTCACACTTGAAGTGACTTTGAGGGGTCTATATGACAGAAAATGCCCAAAAGTGACACCATTCTAAAAACTGCACCCCTCAAGGTACTCAAAATCACATTCAAAAAGTTTATTAACCCTTCAGGTGCTTCACAGGAATTTTTTGAATGTTTAAAAAAATTGAACATTTAACTTTTTTTTCACAAAATTTTTACTTCAGGTCCAATTTGTTTCATTTTACCAAGGGTAACAGGAGAAATTGGACCACAAAATTCGTTGTACAATTTGTCCTGAGTACGCCGATACCCCATATGTGGGGGTAAACCACTGTTTCGGCACATGGCAGAGCTCGGAAGGGAAGGAGCGCCATTTGACTTTTCAATGCAAGATTTGCTGGAATTGAGATCGGAGCCCATGTCACGATTGGAGAGCCCCTGATGTGCCTAAACAGTGGAAACCCCCACAAGTGACACCATTTTGGAAAGTAGACCCCCTAAGGAACTAATCTAGATGTGTGGTGAGCACTTTGAACCTCCAAGTGCTTCACAGAAGTTTATAATGTAGAGCCGTAAAAAATTTTTTTTTATTAATTTTCACAAAAAATGATCTTTTTGCCCCAAATGTTTTATTTTCCCAAGGGTAAAAGGATAAATTGGACCCCAAAAGTTGTTGTGCAATTTGTCCTGAGTACGTCGATACTTCATATATGGGGATAAACCACTGTTTGAGCGCATGGCAGAGCTCGGAAGGGAAGGAGTGCCATTTGACTTTTCAATGCAAAATTGGCTGGAATTGAGATCGGACGCCATGTCGCATTTGGAGAGCCCCTGACGTGCCTTAACAGTGGAAACCCCCCACAAGTGACCCCATTTTGGAAAGAAGACCCCCTAAGGAACTTATCTAGATGTGTGGTAAGCACTTTTAACCCCCAATTGTTTCACTAAAGTTTAGAATGTAGCATTGTGAAAATTAAAAAATCATTATTTCTTTCCACAAAATGATGTTTTAGCCCGCAATTTTTTTTTCCCAAGGGTAACAGGAGAAATTGGACCACAAATGTTATTGTCCAATTTGTCCTGAGTACGCTGATACGGGAACCACCGTTTGAGTGCATGGCAGAGCTCGGAAGGGAAGGAGCACCGTTTGAAATGCAGACTTAGATGGAATGGACTGCAGGTGTCATGTTGCATTTGCAGAGCCCCTGATGTACCTAAACAGTAGAAACCCACCACAAGTGACCCCATATTGGAAACTAGACCCCCCAAGGAACTTATCTAGATGTGTTGTGAGAGCTTTGAACCAACAAGTGTTTCACTACAGTTTATAACGCAGAGCTGTGAAAATAAAAAATATTTTTTTTTCCACGAAAATGATATTTTATCCCCTATGTTTTTATTTTCCCAAGGGTAACAGGACAAATTGGACCCCAAAAGTTGTTGTCCAACTTGTCCTGAGAACGCTGATACCCCATATGTTGGGGGGAACCACTGTTTGGGCACACAGGAGAACTCGAAAGGGAAGGAGCCCTGTTTTACTTTTTCAAAGCAGAATTGGCTGGAATTGAGATCGGACGCCATGTCGCGTTTGGAGAGCCCCTGATGTGCCTAAACAGTGGAAACCCCCAATTATAACTGAAACCCTAACCCCAACCCTAACCCTAGCCCTAACCCTAGCCCTAACACTAATGGGAAAATGGAAATAAATACATTTTTTTACATTTTATTATTTTTCCCTAACTAAGGGGGTGATGAAGGGGGGTTTGATTTACTTTTATAGCGTTTTTTTGGTGGATTTTTATGATTGGCAGCTGTCACACACTAAAAGACGCTTTTTATTGCAAAAAATAGTTTTTGCATCACCACATTTTGAGAGCTATAATTTATCCATATTTTGGCCCACAGAGTCATATGAGGTCTTGTTTTTTGCGGGACGAGTTGACGTTTTTATTGGTAACATTTTCGGGCAGATGACATTTTTTGATCGCTTTTTATTCCGATTTTTGGGAGGCGGAATGAACAAAAACCAGCAATTCCTGAATTTCTTTTAGGGGGGGCGTTTATACCGTTCCACGTGTGGTAAAATGGATAAAGCAGTTTTATTCTTCGGGTCAGTACGATTACAGCGATACCTCATTTATGTAATTTTTTTTATGTTTTGGCGCTTTTACACAATAAAAACTATTTTATATAAAAAAATAATTGTTTTTGCATCGCATTATTCTGAGAGCTATAACTTTTTTATTTTTCTGCTGATGATGCTGTATGGCGGCTTTTTTTTTGCGGGACAAGATGACGTTTTCAGCGGTACCATGGTTATTTATATCCGTCGTTTTGATCGCGTGTTATTCCACTTTTTGTTCGCCTGTATGATAATAAAGCGTTGTTTTTTTTTTTTTTTTTTTTTTGCGGTGTTCACTGAAGGGGTTAACTAGTGGGACAGTTTTATAGAGCGGGTCGTTACGGACGCGGCGATACCAAATATGTGTACATTTATTGTTTTTTGTTTTTTTTTACATAAATAAATGGATTTATTGGGAAATGTTTTTTTTTTTGGGGGGGGATTTTTTTTTATTTTTTTTTACACATTCTATTTTTTTTTTTTTTTAACTTTCTAACATTGTCCCAGGGTGGGACATCTCTGTATTAGATCAGATCGTTGATCTGACACTGTGCATAGCACACTGTCAGATCAACGATCTGACATGCAGTTTAGCTGGCTTTCCAGCGCCTGCTCTCAGCAGGCGCCGGCTAGCCAGGTCACTTCATGACCCGGAAGGAGTCCGGCGGCCATCTTGGATCCGGGGACTCCTTCCGGGTCACCGGAGCAACGCGATCTCATTGCGTTGCTCCGGTGGGAGAGCGCAGGGAGCCCCCGTCCCTGCGCGATCCCCCTCTATGCCGCTGTCACTACTGACAGCGGCATCAGAGGGGTTAAATGCCCGCGATCGGCGATAGCGCCGATCGTGGGCATTGCTGCGGGGTGTCAGCTGTCATATACAGCTGACCCCCGCACCCGATCACCGCGGCGCTCAGCGCGAGACCGCGGTGATCGGTGCGCCGTACTAGTACTGCTGCTGGCACTAATGCAGTGCCGGCAGCGCAGTACTAGTACGGCGCATGTCGCGAAGGGGTTAAAGAGCCCCAAACAATATATTATCTGAAACCATGGATTACAAAAACCACACTCACAATAGAGAAAAAAACAAAACAGATGAACAAGTAGAAAATAGACTTCAAAACAGGTACAACATAAAAGAAGAATTTTGGTGGAAAGCAAAAAAAAAAACAAAAACAAAAAAACCTGCCTTAACCACTTCCTGACTTTTTTAATGCTGCCGTCCACATAACTGTACGAGGGCTTGTTTTTTTCAGGACGACAACTCGTCCTAAAAAAACAAGCCCTCGTACAGTAGTACAAGTACTTGTGAGTGACAATATATTTTATGATGTGATGCACTAGAAAGCGGGGCAAAAAACACAAATGCATTGAAATTGCCAAAAAAATGCAATTCTACAATTTATAGTTGTTTTTTTTTCTTTTTTTATTTACTGTGTTCACTACATGGTAAAACTGACCTGGGAATATGAATCTCCAGGTCAGTATGAGTACACAGATACCAAACATGAACAGCTTTTTCTATTTAAGTGGTGAAAATTTTTGGAAATTTGTACGAAAAAAATGTTTTGCTTGTATCAGTATTTTCCGAGACCTGTAATGTTTTCATTTTTTGGAGTATGGGGCTGGGTGAGGGTTTATTTTTGAGCCCTGAGCAAACATTTTTATTGATACCATTTTGGGGTAGATACGACATTTTGCTCACCTCTAATTCTAGCATTTGGATACTTTTTCTCATTATGCCGTTTACCAATTGGATTAATTATTTTTATATTTTGATAGATCAGACTTTTACAAATGCAGAGATACCAAATATGTATTTTTTTTTTTAATGGGGGTGATTTGAACTTTTTTTTGTTTCATATTTTTTAAACCTTTTTCTCTTGCTTTTGACTGTATTTAAAGTAATGGTCAACAACTTGGATAGCTCTTTCTCATTCCCCATGTTTGGCCCCCATAAAATAAAAAACCCCTACACACACACCTCAATCGCTGGTGCCGATCCAGTGATGTCAGCCCAATCACCGCTGTTGTCACTATTCCCGCCTTCAGACGTATTAATAATTAAGAGGAAGTAAGCGGCCAGCCGCATCTCCCACTCTCATCTCCATTACCCTTTTAATAGTCCCTTTAGGGGACCTGAAGTTACGATCATCCAATCGGTTGTGCTATACATGGTGCATCAGTACTGCTATGTATAGCTGAAGGTAAATCAGTCTATTTTTATTTTATTTTCATCCTGACAATAAAGTGCGGTAGTCCTAACAATGCAGGTGCAGGGATTTGAAAATAAAACGATAGCTATGACGGACTGTTTATCGTTTTCTTTTTAAGTCCCTTTCACCTGATCGGGTGAGTACTGGCATTCCTTCTTTTTTTCTCCTTGAAAGTAGATCTATTGCAAAGTTTATTATCTTCATGCGTAATATTAAATTTATGAGGCAAAAATTAAAAATGACGGTTACTCTTTAAAACAGGAAATATAAATAAGACAAAAAATAGGCACAAATGCAATAATGAATAAAGCATGAAATGTATCAAAAGACATATGCTGAGGTTAAAGGGAACCTGTCACCCCTCCAGGCGTTTTTAACTAAAAGAGCCACCTTGTGCAGCACTAATGCTGCATTCTGTGAAGGTGGCTTTTTTGGTGGGGGTCCCTTCCAACGCTGCAATATCACTTTTTATAATTTGCCCGCCATACCTTTAGTCTGTCCAGGGGGCACGTCTTTTTCCCCCAGACACAAACGCCTCCCATCACTCAGCTCCTCCGTGCGCCGCCTCCTCTGCCTTCATTAACGTCCCCGGCGCATGCGCTGTAAGTTCCCATCATGTGACGCGAGTCGAAGGGCAGCATGCCCGAAAAAGGAACTTACAGCGCAGGCGGGCAAATTATAAAAAGTAATATTGCAACGTAGGATGGGACCCCCAAAAAAGAGCCACCTTCACAGAATGCAGCATTAGTGCTGCACAAGCTGGCTCTTTTAGTTAAAAACGCCGGGGAGGGTGACAGGTTCCCTTTAAATTGTGTTTTTTCTGCCATGATTAATACCAAATTACGGTAAAGCAGCAAGCTTTTGTCCTGATTTCTCATTAATTGTAACGTCGTAATGTTCTGGTAACAGCAGTCTGACCACAATGTAAATGTATCATTGTGACCATTCAGCAGCCACAGTAGATCTCATTGATGGTTCACTCAGGATGCAGGTAACTCTGGCTGTGACTCAGGCAGGCAAAGTATCTGTTTGAGACAGAACTGAACTATGGCTGCCACAATCGCCGCTCTGCAGGACATGCAGAATTGCCTAGTATAGGGTACACCAGACCTGGGCAAACCTCGGTCCACATCCAGCCGTCTGGCACGCGGACCGAACCAGTGGCCCAAGGGGCCGCACCATACCCTCTCCTGCCCACTGTCACTGAGGATTCAGACAGTGGTGACTACATTGGTGAAGGGTGAAGGACAGGGCTGCCGGCTCTATCTTCCACCAATCAGCACGTGAGATAGCAGATGCGACAACGTCATTTCATCACGCTGCTACTGAGACTCAGTGCACAGGAACGGAGCATTGGGGAACGGGAGCAAGGCGAGTATGTGTTGTGATTTTTATTTTCATGTGCATGGGATATTTGTATGTATACAGGAGACTGTGTGCGGGGCTCATGCTGTATACAGGAGGAGGCTGTGTGCGGCCTATCACTGTATACGGGAGGTGGGAGGGTGGCTGTGTGCCGACTCTTACGGTATATGGGGGGGTTGGGTGCTGGCTCTTACGGTATATAGGGGGGGCTGAGTGTGAGCTCTTACGGTATATAGGGGGATATTGGCATACTCAGTTTTGCTCAATATTAAGTGATACAATTTAATACAAAACAATAATTAATGTTATGATTAGTATTGAGTAGAATTAATTACAGCCTATTGGTTTGGCCTCCACAATAGTCACAGTCTCTCATATGGCCCCTAGGGGAAAATTAATTGCCCACCCATGGAGTACACTAATATTCCCAGGATGCCACTCCTGCTGAAAACTGAGCAGGTCTCCCTTTGCAACGAATTTCAGTGTGAAGGGTAGACAAGCACTACACCACAACACTGAAAGCGAGGAACATTAACTTTATTCCTCCCGGGAGTCGCCGGCTTTCAGTTATAGACGTATGCTCAGAGCTGCTAAATTCACCACTTATGTGCACACGATCAGTAAATGTTGTGGGTTGGGCTGTTACAGCATCGTGGATGGGATTTTTAAAAAAATCCCATGCCCACTATGCGTGCACACACCTGCGGAGACGGACATGTGGAGCCTCTCTCCAGACCGCAGTATGTCAATTTCTCTTGGATACGCTAGAGTCCGAAAGAGAAATGTCACCCATACAATGTATTGGAGGCGGTGAATCCGCACGGTCCAGGGAACACATGTTTTCAATAGATTGCAGCGTGGGGCTGCAGTGAACATGTAGTTCCAGATCGTGGGCACATACCCTTACACTCAGAGGTGACGGACTGCTTTCTCTGCACAAATGCATTGCAAAGCCAGCTGTCAATCAAAGTGAAGCGGTGTGCGTGCAGTGTCTGTCAGTCATTGCTCAGCACACACTATCAGATCCTGCGGTGCCTCTCTGACTGAAAGCCGGAGGTTCCCTGGAGAAATAAAGTTCATTTTCTCCAGGATGCTATTTAACATGTTGAATGGAAAAAGTTGGAAGCAAAGACGACGACACCACAATGACTGAAAAACAATCACAGACGACGCGAAGACTGAATGTCGCCAAAATGTTTTTGAAGGGTCTCTCAGGACAGCAATTACTTCTAGAAGGGCTCTGACTGGCTTACCCGCCCCGGTGGGTGGCCGCTGTGCCAGTAACTGGCCATTTCCAATGTATTGGGCTGAAATCGGCAAATGGAGACAAGCCGGGTCGTGAGCGGTGGATTTAGGGTGCAGGGGGCAGAGAGGGAACGACTTTTATTATTTCTAACCAGTATGAGCCCTTTGGAAAACCTTCTCTAGTCATGAAACCTCCTTGGTTCACCTCTTGGGAGACTGTTCCCATGGAGCGACGTCTGATTCCCCGGGCTTTGTTCACTACCATGCAGTAGTGAAACATGGTGGTAACTGCTGCGCTCTCATTTACGGCTCCGAGCAGCAGGAAAAGGAGGCCCCGCCATATACACCAGCGCATGCAAAGCTCGGAGGCTGCTGCTAGCCCCAAATATACCTGCATCAACGCATCCTCTGTCTGTGTCTGTGAAGGCTGCCAAACCGGAAGTTGTCAATAAAGCTTTTCCTGCCTGTGCGTTCCAGCGGCGCTGGCTTCCGGCCTGTGCGTTCCAATGTGCTATTTCTGCGTGTCAGCGGCTCTTCCCCTGCTTGGCAGATGGAATGCTGGGAGATGTAGTCCAGGAACGCTGGTGATTACAGAGTTGTTGAAGGAGTTCTGGACTACAATTCCCCCTCAGCTTCCATTATTAGCTAAAGGTGAAGTGGACGGTGTGCATACAATGCAGTGTGCGGAGGGAGCGACTGACAGTGTAAGATATTGGAACTAGTCAGACTGCAGCTCGGCCAGTCATTATGCCCAGAGACTGGCGCTTTTCTGGCCATTTTGGGTGCATAGTGCTGAAAGTAGGAACAAGCGGGGGCTGGGTGAGTGAAGAATTGGGCATGTGCCTCCGGTGCCTGCTCTGTGATGGGGCTCCATGTACCCTGTGCTGTGGAAGCTTCTGGCCACCATAGTTATATGGCCACTTTTTCTATCCCTTATCTCATGTAGCTGTGGCCGTCACTATTGGATTGCGGTAACATGGCGACTTTGGCTGCGATACAGGTCATGTGGTTCCACTAATACATCTCAGCATAATGAAGGTACAGCGGGCCAAACTGTGACTTGCAGGGTACGACGATAATAATAATCTTTATTTTTATATAGCGCTAACATATTCCTCAGCGCTTTACATTTTGCACACATCATCATCACAGTCCCCGATGGGGCTCACAATCTAGATTCCCTATCAGTATGTCTTTGGAATGTGGGAGGAAACCGGAGTACCCAGAGGAAACCCACGCAAACACGGAGAGAACATACAAACTCTTTGCAGATGTTGTCCTGGGTGGAATTAGAACCCAGGACCCCAGCGCTGCTAGGCTGCAGTGCTAACCACTGCGCCACCATGCTGCACGACGATCTCAACAAGCCAGTCTCAGACATCCCACATGTGGACCTGCATGGCTAGTACCGTGCGGATCACAATGTGAGCCCATTTACAATTGTATGTAACAGCAGCCTAGAGCAATCCTAGGCCACAGGACCAGTGTTGTGGCCAAAGTCGCCGGCCTTATGGCAGCACTGCATCTAACCGTGTTATAAGGACATTATTAATGTCGCTGTTGTAGGTTTACAGTATCTGGTAAGGTAAGACGAGATGAAAAAGGTGCAACACACTACCACATCTATGGTGAACCCAGCCTGAGGGGAGAAAAACACTTCTCCTGTGAAGCACTGTCTCCCACCGTTATGGTGGCATTCTTGTCATCCGCATGAGGCTAGGTCTGCACCGCCATTTTGGCCACAACAGAAATACACTTGTGAATTGGATAGCATTGCTACACGTAGACAACTGTGCCAAGCAAGTTGCATAAAATCAGACCCCATTCACTTCAATAGCACACCAATGTAGCAGCAGCACTGAGCGAACTTCAGCCGCGCTAATGGCTGCCACAGCCACAGTTACTGTGCAGCCCTAGCCTAAGGGTATGTGCACACGTTGCGGATTTGGCGCTTCGGATCTGCAGCAGTTTTCCATGCGTTTTACAGCACCATGTAAACCTATGGAAAACCAAATCCGCTGTGCACATGCTGCGAAAAATTCCACACGGAAACAAAGCGGTTTATTTTCCGCAGCATGTCAATTCTTTGTGCGGATTCCGCAGCGTTTTACACCAATTCCTTAATAGGAACCTGCAGGTGTCAAAACAGGTAATTCTGATTCTGCTCGGAAAAATTCGCAACGTGTGCACATACCCTCAGGCTGCTTTCACACATCGGTCTTTGCCATCAGTCACAATCCGTCGAATTGGGAAAAAAACGGATACAGCAAAAGTTGGTCCCAGATCCTTTTTTTTTTCTCATAGACTTGTATTATCAATTATGGCCTCACGTTTCATCCGTTTTTTGCCGGATCCGTCGAAAATTGTTCATCTGGCGGCTGAAGAAAACGGACATAGGAACGTTTGTGTCCGTCGAGAAAACGGACAGCGACGGATACGTTGCATCCATCGTTTGCTAGAATGGAAGCCTATGGCGCCGAATCTGTCAAATGACGAAATCTGGCAACGGATTCCGTGTTTTTTTTTTTACAGAGCATGCTCTGATTTTTTTAGGATCCGATTAGCTGGATCAACTAGTCTGTTCCGGCAAAAAAACAGATCCGTCACTTCAGGTTTTCACAATCTGCGACGGATCCGTTTTTTTTCACAATTTGACGGATTGTGACTGATGGCAAAAAACTGATGTGTGAAATCAGCCAGGGACAGCCATACCACTACTATAACGCAGCCCTCCACAATGTAAAAATGGACTATCAAAGGTAATATTACCACAGGGTTCACTCACATCTGCGTATATAAACTGAAAAGTTGGCAAGTTTCATGTGTTTTTTTCCTCACCCAGTATCCGTATGACATGCGCATTCAATCTGTATGCAATGCTTTTTAACATCCTCTTTTACATACTTTAATTATCTGTCATTTAAAGCCAGTTTACAAACTAATAAATCAATCTTAAAGGGAACCTGTCACCCCCCCAGGGCCTATTAAAGGGAACCTTTCACCCCCAAAATGGAAGGTGAGCTAAGCCCACTGGCATCAGGGGCTTATCTACAGCATTCTCTAATGCTGTAGATAAACCTCCGATGTATCCTGAAAGATCAGAAAAAGAGGTTATATTATACTCATCCAGGGGTGGTTCCCGCTGCGGTCCGGTCCGCGGCCTCCTATCTTCATTCGATGACGTCCTCTTCTCTTCACGCCGTACTTCAGGCGTACTTTGCCTTGTTGAGGGCAGAGCAAAGTACTGCAGTGCGCAGGGGCCGGGCTTCTCTGACCTGTCCCGGTGCCTGCGCATTGCAGTACTTTGCTCTGCCCTCAACAAGGCAGACAAAGTACTCCTGCGCCGGAGCCGCAGCGTGAAGGCACGAAGAGGACGTAATCGAATCGCATTCCAGTATGCTGTAGATAAGCCCCTGATGCCGGTGGGCTTAGCTCACCTTCCATTTTAGAGATGACAGGTTCCCTTTAAGGTAAAATAGCCGCCTTCAGCAGCACTAAGGCTGCATTCTATGAAGGTGGCTCTTATGTTTAGTGTCCCTAAGAATGCTGAAATCACTTTTATAAATTTCCTGCCATACCTCTGTTGCACCAGGGAGGTATGATTTCTCCCTGACTCAAGCGCCTCGCAGCCGTCCATCATCCCACCGGGCACCGCCTCCTCTCTGTCTTGAGCCGGCGCCTGCGCTCTGCAATTATTTCTTGGGCATGTACCGTGCGCGCTGCCCTGAAACTCACATCAGCTGTTGTACTGATATCAATGGGTCCATGTAAACACGTACCGCACATGGATGCTGTCCGTGTGCCATCTGAGGACCACACGGAACAGCGCTACAGTAAGTGCTGTCCCCTGTGTGTGGTGCTGAAGTCGGCATTCATCCCTTCTGTTCTGCTCGGCTGAAAGCAGCGCTTGCAGGAGAGAAGGGATGAAAAATCAAGTTTTTTTGTTAAAAAATAAAGTTTGGGATCACCTCCCGCCTCTCACCCCCCTGTGCGCCCGCCCGCTTGCAGAGAAATACTCACCCAGCTCCCGCGATGGCTTCTCTCAGCGCCAGCAGCTTGTCCTGTGTGAGCGGTCACGTGGTACCGCTCATTACAGTGATGAATATGCGGCTCCACCTCCCATAGGTGCACATGGTCAGCGGTGCATGCCTCATCCCCGCGAAACACCTCCCTCTCCCAAAAACCGAGGAAGAGGTTCGCGTAGGCGTGCGCACACGCCGCCCTCATGGCAGTGCCGCGTTTCTGCAGGTAAAACCGGTCACTGAATGTAAAAAAATTGTGATACAGAACGAACTGTAACAGTTCAAGTAGAAGATCACCAAGGGGTCCATCCAGACTGCTCATCTCGAGAAAAAAACGTACAGCTTGTAGACCATGTGTGTGGTCAATGCACGTGCACAGACTCGACGTCCGCGGTGACAAAGAGCATATTGGAGTCCAGGCAGAGACCGTCGACCCGTACCAGGACGTCCACAGAGTTCCTGACATAGGAGGGCAGCGTTTCGACCAAAGGTTTAAGATAGTGGTCTTTACTTTAGTAATGATCATGAAAGAACTATCTTCAATATTTGTCCTGGTTTGTGATATCACCCCTGTCACTCATCCGCATTGATTGACATCTCCTAGCTCATTGGCACCTCATGGGAATCTTGCAAGGACTTCATCTTACTGAAGACTGGTGATGCCAATTTTGAAATCCTTTACTGACGTCGCCTGGAGATTAAGACCATATGAAATGGACTCTCTTTTGGCTTAATATGTTAATATTGTCTGCATACATTATATGTCAGAATTGAGTATCGTTTAAGTATATTGGGTGTATTATCACCACTATTTGTATGTTATCACCTTTGTGACGAAGATCTATGTGCCCTGCGGTTGAGATATATGGCGATCCACCATTTTGGTGTGCGCCGCTATTTAGATGCAGTGGTATTCCTCGTTATTGTTAGGCTCCCAGAATATGGCGACGTGCATGCGCACTGCGCTCGGGATGCGGCATTTTGTTGAAGGCTTCTGATACAATCGACAGTGCAGATGTTACGTCATGGAGGATTTCCTCCCCGCACGTTGATTAGGAATGCCGGAAAACAGATGCGTCTGGAACCGGGGGCGGCGGTGCTATGTTCGACGCGTCATTGGAAGACATGTTAGTGCGGATGCCTTTATAAACCCGGACCTTTGGAGACATGACAGGCACACTTTTCTTTCCCCTTGATAAAGCGATCAGCGAAACGCGTGTCGGGGTTTCAGTGATTGAGGACAGGCGGACAATATGGGTACGTGTTGGTTACTACTTTGATTTACTCCTGCATGAATTTTGCACTATGCACTTTAAGGCTAACTTTGTTATGGCTCTCTATGCTTACTAAAATAATCATGCCTTACACACTATCCCAGAGCCTGAGTATACTCACTTTCTCCATCCTGTTGGTGCACTTTGCTCGAGTAAAAATCCTTCCTCTCAAACTCTTATTTTATCTATATGTAGTATTTGTATTATATGTCATTCAATAAAATTTGTTATCTTTTTACCTTCTCTCTTGGAGTGGTGTGTTAAGGTATGTTTAAATATCAGCTCACAGTTGTCTGCTTAGCCTTCACTGGGGGACCCCCAAAAAATATGAGGTCCCCCTTATTTTTAATAACCAGCAAATCACATACTTGCGATCATGTGACCACCCGCTGTCACTGGCAACATCAGAGAATCCTTACAGAGTGTGGTTCACATGCTGTCAGGATTCAGTCTGCAATCACATAGTCAAACCTAGACTACCACTTTAGTACTAGGATTAAAATATGTATGTCCGTGTTTTTTTGTGTGTGAATGAGAACAAATTTTTTCTTATTCTATTTTCACTTTTTTAATGATTGTTGGGGGCTTATTAGTAATTATAGGGGATTAAAGGGAGCCACAGCTCTCTCTTCCTCTTAGTTATATACAGTATATGTCCAAAGGCGAGGACAGTGACACCAGTGGTGATTGGGTGCATGTGAGCCTCAAGAAATGCAAGCGGTGACACTGCTGGATCGGCGCTGACATGGGAGGTGAATATACAAGTTTTTATTTTCATGGGGACAAATATTCACATTGAAATGGGATTGTCCTAGTAGTGGACAACCCCTTTTGCAGTAACCACCATACCGCTGCATGACCAGCTCTACCCTCGCCTACTGTATCCTCACCCATCCCTTGTAGATTGTGAGCCCTCGCGGGCAGGGTCCTCTCCTTCTGTACCAGTTGTGACTTGTATTGTTTAAGATTACTGTACTTGTTTTTATTATGTATACCCCTCCTCACATGTAAAGTGCCATGGAATAAATGGCGCTATGATAATAAATAATAATTTTTGTAGAGTGCATTCAAAAGCTGGTGAATTTTAATTTCTTCACTAAGGAGGTACCAGTATAGACTGCAGTGTTCACCAACATGTGCCTCTCTTTCAAACAGTTGCAAAACTATTAGGGTATGTGCACACGTATCTGTGAGGGCTGCGGTTTTTCCTGCGGATTTATCGCGGTTTCTACTGTGGATTCCGCTGCGGGTTTACACCTGCAGTTTTCTATTGGAGAAGGTGTAAAACCGCTGCGGAATCCGCACAAAGAATTGACATGCTGCGGAATGTAAACCACTGCGTTTCCGCATGTTTTTTTTCCGCAGCATGTGCACTGCGGATTTAGTTTCACATACAGTTAGGTCCATATATATTTGGACAGAGACAACATTTTTCTAATTTTGGTTATAGACATTACCACAATGAATTTTAAGCAAAACAATTCCAATGCAGTTGAAGTTCAGACTTTCAGCTTTCATTTGAGGGTATCCACATTAAAATTGGATGAAGGGTTTAGGAGTTTCAGCTCCTTAGCATGTGCCACCCTGTTTTTAAAAGGACCAAAAGTAATTGGACAGATTCAATAATTTTTAAATAAAATGTTCATTTTTAGTACTTGGTTGAAAACCCTTTGTTGGCAATGACTGCCTGAAGTCTTGAACTCATGGACATCACCAGACGCTGTGTTTCCTCCTTTTTGATGCTCTGCCAGGCCTACACTACAGTGGTTTTCAGCTGCTGTTTGTTTTTGGGCGTTCCTGTCTGAAGTTGAGTCTTTAACAAGTGAATTGCATGCTCAATTGGGTTGAGATCAGATGACTGACTTGGCCATTCAAAAATATTCCACTTCTTTGCTTTGATAAACTCCTGGGTTGCTTTGGCTTTATGTTTTGGGTCATTGTCCATCTGTAGTATGAAACGATGACCAATCAGTTTGGCTGCATTTGGCTGGATCTGAGCACACAGTATGGCTCTGAATACCTCAGAATTCATTCGGCTGCTTCTGTCCTGTGTCACATCATCAATAAACACTAGTGACCCAGGGCCACTGGCAGCCATGCATGCCCAAGCCATCACACTGCCTCTGCCGTGTTTTACAGATGATGTGGTATGCTTTGGATCATGAGCTGTACCATGCGTTCGCCATACTTTTCTCTTTCCATCTTTCTGGTAGAAGTTGATCTTGGTTTCATCTGTCCAAAGAATGTTCTTCCAGAACGGTGCTAGCTTTTTTAGTTTTTTTTTTTAGCAGAGTCCAGTCTAGCCTTTTTATTCTTGATGCTTATGAGTGGCTTGCACCGTGCAGTGAACCCTCTGTATTTACTTTCATGCAGTCTTCTCTTTATGGTAGATTTGGATATTGATACGCCTACCTCCTGGAGAGTGTTGTTCACTTGGTTGGCTGTTGTGAAGGGGTTTCTCTTCACCATGGAGATAATTCTGCGATCATCCACCACTGTTGTCTTCCGTGGGCGCCCAGGTCTTTTTGCATTGATGAGTTCACCAGTGCTTTCTTTCTTTCTCGGGATGTACCAAACTGTAGATTTTGCCACTCCTAATATTGTAGCAATTTCTTGGAAGGGTTTTTTCTGTTTTTGCAGCGTAAGGATGGCTTGTTTCACCTGCATGGAGAGCTTCTTTGACCGCATGTTTACTTCACAGCAAAACCTTCCAAATGCAAGCACCACACCTCAAATCAACTCCAGGCCTTTTATCTGATTAATTGAGAATGACATAGCGAAGGGATTGCCCACACCTGTCCATGAAATAGCCTTGGAGTCAATTGTCCAATTACTTTTGGTCCCTTTAAAAACAGGGTGGCACATGTTAAGGAGCTGAAATTCCTAAACCCTTCATCCAATTTTAATGTGGATACCCTCAAATGAAAGCTGAAAGTCTGATCTTCAACTGCATCTGAATTGTTTTGTTTAAAATTCATTGTGGTAATGTCTATAACCAAAATTAGAAAAATTTTGTCTCTGTCCAAATATATATGGACCTAACTGTAGGTTTACATTATACTGTAAATGCATGGGAAACCGCTGCGGACCCGCAGCTGTGGATCCGCAGCGTGTACACATACCCTCAGGCTGCCGTCACACTAGCAGTATTTGCTCAGTATTTTACATCAGTATTTGTAAGCCAAAACCAGGAATGGGTGATAAATCCAGAAGTGGTGCATATGTTTCTATTATACAGTACAGACCAAAAGTTTGGACACACCTTCTCATTTAAAGATTTTTCTGTATTTTCATGACTGAAAATTGTACATTCACACTGAAGGCATCAAAACTGTGAATAAACACATGTGGAATTATATACTTAACAATAAAGTTTAAAACAACTGAAATTATGTCTTATATTCTAGGTTCTTCAAAGTAGCCACCTTTTGCTTTCATGACTGCTTTGCACACTCTTGGCATTCATTTGATGAGCTTCAAAAGGTAGTCACTGGGAATGGTCTTCCAACAATCTTGAAGGAGTTCCCAGAGATGCTTAGCACTTGTTGGCCCTTTTGCCTTCACTTTGCAGCCCAGCTCACCCAAAACCATCTCATCTGGCATAGCACCCCATCACTCTCCTTCTTGGTCAAATAGCCCTTACACAGCCTGGAAGTGTGTTTGGGGTCATTGTCCTGTTGAAAAATAAATGATGGTCCAACTAAACGCAAAGCGGATGGAATAACATGCCGCTGCAAGATGCTGTGGTAGCCATGCTGGTTCAGTATGCCTTCAATTTTGAATAAATCCCCAACAGTGTCAACAGCAAAGCACCCCCACACCTCCTCCTCCATGCTTCATGGTGGGAACCAGGCATGTAGAGTTCATCCGTTTACCTTTTCTGCGTCGCACAAAGACACGGTGGTTGGAACCAAAGATCTCAAATTTGGACTCATCAGACCAAAGCAGAGATTTCCACTGGTCTAATATCCATTCCTTGTGTTATGTAGCCCAAACAAGTCTCTTCTGCTTTTTGCCTGTCCTTAGCAGTGGTTTCCTAGCAGCTATTTTACCATGAAGGCCTGCTGCACAGTCTCCTCTTAACAGTTGTTGTAGAGATGTGTCTGCTGCTAGAACTCTGTGTGGCATTGACCTGGTCTCTAATCTGAGCTGCTGTTAACCTGCGATTTCTAAGGATAGTGACTCGGATAAACGTATCCTCAGAAGCAGAGGTGACTCTTGGTCTTCCTTTCCTGGGGCGGTCCTCATGTGATCCAGTTTCTTTGTAGCGCTTGATGGTTTTTGTCATTGCACTTTGGGATACTTTCAAAGTTTGCCCAATTTTTCGGACTGACTGACCTTCATTTTGTTAAAGTAATGATGGCCACTCGTTTTTCTTTACTTAGCTGCTTTTTTTTGCCATAATACAAATCCTAACAGTCTATTCAGTAGGACTATCAGCTGTGCATCCACCAGACTTCTGCACAACACAACTGATGGTCCCAACCCCATTTATAAGGAAAGAAATCCCTCTTATTAAACCTGACAAGGCACACCTGTGAAGTGAAAACCATTCCCGATGACTACCTCTTGAAGCTCATCAAGAGAATGCCAAGAGTGTGCAAAGCAGTCATCAAAGCAAAAGGTGGCTACTTTGAAGAACCTAGAATATAAGACATAATTTCAGTTGTTTCACACTTTTTTGTTAAGTATATAATTCCACATGTGTTAATTCATAGTTTTGATGTCTTCAGTGTGAATGTACAATTTTCATAGTCATGAAAATACAGAAAAATCTTTAAATGAGAAGGTGTGTCCAAACTTTTGGTCTGTACTGTACTTTTCCTCTAATTGTTCCACTCCTGGTTTTGGCTTACAAATACTGATGTAAAATACTGGCCAAATACTGCTAGTGTGACGGCAGCCTAAGGGTATGTGTCCACAGTCTACAGGATACCCTGTCCCGCCCAAAGCGCTGCCCCCTTTTGCATGTGCGGTGATTCTACCTGTGTTCATTTAACAAAAAAACTAAATCTCCGAGTACCAACAAATACTTGGAGATGACCCAAGCAACGAGTATACTCACTCATCACTAGTGAAGAGGCATTGTACTCAGACCTTATTGGATTCGAGGTGGACTCATCGGTTTGCCTGTTTTGCCATTTTGTTGAGTCAATGCTCTTTAGAATACAATAGCAATATCAGTTCACCTAACACGATGACAATTGTGGAGAACAAAATGAAGCGTCAATGGATACAAGATCATTAACCAATTGAGGGCAGATTACAAAATCCCCCCCCCCAAAAAAAAAAATCAATGAAATCCAATTTGTGTGAATTTCATCATGGCAACTTATAATGTGACTGTGTGTATGGCCATGTTCACATAATGTGGAAATTGAAAAATTAGCAGGTTGAGGGTTCAGATTAACAAGTGACCTACATAAGAAACCCCGGAAATGGATAAAAAAAAATATAACTTTTAATGTGAACAATTAAAACAACACAAACACCATAGATAAAAAGTGCACACTAAATTCACCCTACTATAAGACCCTTGTCTTGACACCTGCCTTGCAGCAGAGGTTGAGTAGGTATTGGTGTGCACTCGAGGTCATTGTAGAAGCGAGGTGCTGGTAGAACGGACCGCGGTGGTCCCTGAAGTAAATAGCAAAAATTCACCGCACACTCTAATGGAATGATTTGCAACCATCTGTGGAATTTTATTTTAGACAAAGAAAAAAAAAAGTGCCAAGTTACAAAAATTGGTCCAAAACCCAGTAAAGTAGAGACACCCGACGCTTCGACCCTCCCGGGTCTTAATCATGGGGTTTACTTGGGTTCAAAAGGAATGGGAGCCAGGGTTAGGGAATAAGCCATATATAAGCTTCCATGCGGATAGTGGTAGGCTGTAAATAAATGGTAACCCCAGTCAGGGGAGCAGGGCGCAAGCCTATCCAGGACGGTTCTACAGCCTCAGGACACCGTTACCACCATTGGCCACCAATGATTGGCACTATTCTGACTATAAGTACGAAACAATACGTATATCTTACCAGACACGGAAAATATATCATATACAAAAAACAACGCTTTCTACTGCACAGGACTCTACCGGGCCTCCATTCAAAGCCTCTTAAGGTTACCTCTGACCTACTATCATTACCTGGTACATTTCATATTCTCCAAAGGTTACCATTTATTTACAGCCTACCACTATCCGCATGGAAGCTTATATACGGCTATTCCCTAACCCTGGCTCCCATTCCTTTTGAACCCAAGTAAACCCCATGATTAAGACCCAGGAGGGTCAAAACGTCGCGTGTCTCTACTTTACTGGGTTTTGGACCAATTTTTGTAACTTGGCACTTTTTTTTTTTCTTTGTCTAAAATAAAATTCCACAGATGGTTACAAATCATTCCTTTAGAGTGTGCGGTGAATTTTTGCTATTTATGCCAGCAGAGGTTGGCACCCTAATTTTTTCTATGTATTGCACACATGATGTCCTCACATTGCTAATTTCTGATTGCGAGTGAGCTTTGGCTGCCCGCCCACCTTGCCTTTTCTCCGTTTTCCCCAATATTGGGTGATTGACTTCACTTATCCTAAGGCTGGGATCACACATATATAAGTCACACAGTCTATAAGCTATAGACTGGACCACGGTGAGTCATTGGACGTGGTATATCTCGATTTTTCCAAAGCGTTTGATACCGTGCTGCACAAGAGGTTGGTACACAAAATGAGAATGCTTGGTCTGGGGGAAAATGTGTGTAAATGGGTTAGTAACTGGCTTAGTGATAGAAAGCAGAGGGTGGTTATAAATGGTATAGTCTCTAACTGGGTCGCTGTGACCAGTGGGGTACTGCAGGGGTCAGTATTGGGACCTGTTCTCTTCAACATATTCATTAATGATCTGGTAGAAGGTTTACACAGTAAAATATCGATATTTGCAGATGATACAAAACTATGTAAAGCAGTTAATACAAGAGAAGATAGTATTCTGCTACAGATGGATCTGGATAAGTTGGAAACTTGGGCTGAAAGGTGGCAGATGAGGTTTAACAATGATAAATGTAAGGTTATACACATGGGAAGAGGGAATCAATATCACCATTACACACTGAACGGGAAACCACTGGGTAAATCTGACAGGGAGAAGGACTTGGGGATCCTAGTTAATGATAAACTTACCTGGAGCAGCCAGTGCCAGGCAGCAGCTGCCAAGGCAAACAGGATCATGGGGTGCATTAAAAGAGGTCTGGATACACATGATGAGAGCATTATACTGCCTCTGTACAAATCCCTAGTTAGACCGCACATGGAGTACTGTGTCCAGTTTTGGGCACCGGTGCTCAGGAAGGATATAATGGAACTAGAGAGAGTACAAAGGAGGGCAACAAAATTAATAAAGGGGATGGGAGAACTACAATACCCAGATAGATTAGCGAAATTAGGATTATTTAGTCTAGAAAAAAGACGACTGAGGGGCGATCTAATAACCATGTATAAGTATATAAGGGGACAATACAAATATCTCGCTGAGGATCTGTTTATACCAAGGAAGGTGACGGGCACAAGGGGGCATTCTTTGCGTCTGGAGGAGAGAAGGTTTTTCCACCAACATAGAAGAGGATTCTTTACTGTTAGGGCAGTGAGAATCTGGAATTGCTTGCCTGAGGAGGTGGTGATGGCGAACTCAGTCGAGGGGTTCAAGAGAGGCCTGGATGTCTTCCTGGAGCAGAACAATATTGTATCATACAATTATTAGGTTCTGTAGAAGGACGTAGATCTGGGTATTTATTATGATGGAATATAGGCTGAACTGGATGGACAAATGTCTTTTTTCGGCCTTACTAACTATGTTACTATGTTACTATGTTACACATGCGAGAAACACGGCCGAGTCTCACATGTTAATACCCGGCACTGTCGCCGGTTCTCAGGAGCGGAGCATACAGCCGCATATCAATACATGCAGCCACATGTTCCGCTCCTGAGTGCCGGGTATTAACATGCGAGACTCGGCCGTGTTTCTCGCATATGTGATCCCGGCCTAAGGGATTTTCAGGGCAGTCAGGGTCAACCACCGAGGATCTGGGGCCTCATTTTCGCGCACACAAGATTAGGGTGCCAACCTCCGCTGGCAGGCAGGTGTCAAGACAGGGTCTTGAATGTAGGGTGAATTTAGTGTGCACTTTAATTAGGCTTCTTTCACACTTCAGTTGTGTGGCGTCAGTTAGGTCCGACATCGTGGCGGATCGACGGATCCGTCAAATTTGGTGGAAAAACGGTTCTAACGGATCCGTTTTTTTGACGGATCAGCTGCCCTGATCCGTTAAAAAAACGGATCCGTTAGAACCGTTGCTACCGTTTTTACATCCGTTGTAACCGTTTTTTGACGGATCCGTTTTTTAAAAGGGGAGGATTTCAATGTGATTGGCTACTGGAAACTACTGGAAAACTATATATAGCGTGTATTTACACCACATCTTTGAAAGGTTGTAGAGAAAGTGGCAGAAATGGAAGGAGTCCTGGCGAACATTGCAAAGATCTATGCGGATTTTACTTTTGAGGCAAATCAGTTGGCAGTCAGCGTTCGAGAGAGGGAGGAACAAAGACTGCGCATCCTACGGCAGCGGCGGAAGAGAAGGCTGTGGATCCATCCCATCACAGCACAACGTATGACCCGTGGTGTTTATTCCACGCTTTACATGGAACTAAGGGAAAACCCTCAAAAGTTCTTCAATTATGTGAGGATGAGAGCTGAAAATTTCGAGTTTTTATTGGGCTATGTGGAAGACTGTATACGGAGACGAGACACCCAGATGCGATTCTCAATATCACCAGCAGAGCGTCTCATGGTGACTATTCGGTAAGTAATTTTTTTTTTAAATGATTCTCATTCATCAGACTTATAAC
This sequence comes from Ranitomeya imitator, assembly GCF_032444005.1. Lineage (NCBI taxonomy): Eukaryota > Metazoa > Chordata > Amphibia > Anura > Dendrobatidae > Ranitomeya > Ranitomeya imitator. The sequence continues at coordinate 647,855,783 of NC_091283.1, read as the reverse complement.
TGTATTGTTTTTTGAATTTTTTTATTAATTATTGTCTTTTCGTTTTGTTAACAGATTCCTTGCAACTGGAGAGTCGTTCTCATCCCTCCATTTTCAGTTTCGACTTGGGATATCCACCATCTCGGGGATCATCAGAGATACCTGCCGTGCATTGTGGGAGTGCCTACAAGTGGAATACATCCCAGAGCCATCACAGGAGAGGTGGCTGGAGATCGCCCAAAATTTTCATCAAATTTGCCAGTTTCCAAATTGTGTTGGAGCAGTTGATGGAAAGCACATACGGATCGTCAAACCTTCAGGCTCTGGATCACAGTTTTATAACTATAAGAAGTACTTCTCTATTGTGTTGATGGCCATAGCCGATGCACAATGCAAGTTCATCGCTATTGATATCGGTGCGTATGGACGCGCAAATGATTCACAAATCTTTAAAAATTCACCAATGGGGCGCCGTTTATATGGAGAGACATTTGATTTTCCGCCCCCTAGACCTCTCCCTGGAACCACTGGTCCACCATTACCATTTGTTTGTGTTGGAGATGATGCCTTCCAGCTTTCCCCACACTTGCTGAAACCCTTTGGAAGTAGTGGACTGACCCAGAGGAAAAAAATTTACAATTACCGCTTAACCAGAGCACGAAGAGTAGTGGAATGTGCTTTTGGCATCTTAACTGCCAAATGGAGAGTCTTGCTAACTGCAATTAAACTGCAGACTGAAACTGTCGATGATGTGGTCAAAGCGTGCGTTGTCCTGCACAATTTTGTTTTATCAAAAGAACAAGTTTCCCTGGAGGATAATGTTTCAGAAAGCACCTTACGGGATTACCACAACACAACTTTTCGCAGTCCAGTAGCAGTCTCCAGAATGCGGGACAGTTTTGCAGACTACTTCATGTCTCCTGCAGGATCAGTTGACTGGCAGTATGAAATGGTGTAAAAAATTTTTTCTTTTTACACTTGTAAAAATACCATTTTTTGTTTGCTTACAAAATCTTTGTACTTTAATGCAGCATTGTATGTTTTGCAACGGTACCCTTTAAACACTGTTATTGTTACTATTGCCATAACCTTGGTGACTTAAAAACTTTAAAAAAAAAAGAGAAAGACAATAAAATTGTTTTTAAACCAAAAAACTGTTTATTTATTTACAGATTCTCATAGTTTGGGGTGGAGATAGTAGCGGAGGGGCTGACAGGGCGGACCACGTCGAGAGTGGGGGACAGGACATCACGGGGAGGAACAGAAGTTGAATGGGTGGTGAAAACATGAGGTTGTGTAGAGAGTTGAGGTGCAGATGTGGTGTGTGTGAGGTATGAAGGTGTTGGTGGGATTGGGAACGGAGAAGTTAAAGGGGAAGAATGGAAGGGGGACGGTAAAAACTGGGAAAGACTAAGGGGGGAAGGAACAAATGACGAAGGAGTAGAATGGACGGGAGGAGGACGGACAGGAGGAGGACGGACGGGAGGATAGACGGTGGATTGAGAGGGGAAAGGTGTTGACACATGAAGGGTAGGTGGAGGGGCATGGGACATCGCCTGCGCTAGAGCAGTGTGGCAGCCTTGCATCACATGCATCTGCAGGTCAGGAGTTAGATTTTCCATGTGCCTGAGGACCGACTGAAAAAAACAGTGCCTTGGTGACTGGTTTGCATCTGATTGCATCCTATCAAGACGACTGCTGAGTTCAAGTATGCTTTTGTTAAGCATATTGTACCCAGCAGACGTTTGCTCACTCAAAAGCTTGATGGCACTGTGAAAGGATGCATTCAGCTGCAAAAAATCAGGCGCATAGCTCCTTTCCTGACCTCTCTGGCGCTGCCGTCCTGACCACAAAGTTGGTCTAGATGTTGCGGCAGTGGCAGAGGGGTGGGGTAAAGGGAACTCTAACTCATCACCTGCAGCTTCAAGTGACGAAGTCCGCCCTGCTGCTCCAGCGCTGGTGGATGAGGCTGAGGGATCAAACGAAAGGGAAGGTGCAGAAACAGAGGGGTCGACGTGGTCCCCGGTGGCGGACTCTTGAGGGATCGCTCCAGAGGGGTGCAACTCTGATGCAGGCTCCCGAGTGCTGCAGAAAGTGCTGTTAAAGAAGAGAAAAAAAAATTAGTATCTGGATATTACAATTGCCCTTGCTGCCAAAAAAATTGAAGGTTACACATTTTTACAGTTTGACTAAAAATATGTGGTGTTGAATATTTACCTTCTGCTCAGCAGCGTCGACCGGAGGAACGACAGGGCTCTGGCATGTTTGTATCTGCTCCTGCGTCCTCTAGATCCACTCGGGGCCTGCATCTCCTTATTAAACTCCCTCTTGAAGCGATCCCTGAGTGACCGCCACCGCACGATAATCCTGTTACCTGGAAAGAGAAAGCAAAAATTGGTTACTATACACCACATTAAATCATGCTAACATAAGGTTATGAAGTGTGAATACTTACGCGCTAGATCCTGGGCCCCAGCATCGAGTTCCTCCCAGTTATCCATAACAGCACTGCACACTTCCTCCCATAGCCGTCGGGTGATTAACTGGTCAGCATGGCGGCGGTCCGACATGTTCCACAGCGGCTCCCGACTTTGTACTGCTTCGATGAGGGTGTTCACATCGATGCCCTCCTCTTCATCATCTTGTTCGGGAGCACGCTGTGAAGCCTAACAAAAAGATAAGAATAAAAAGGGAAAGATTACAACACATGAATTTTACATTTTACTAAACACCAAACCAAAAAGGAACTTACTCTTCGACGACCGCCGCGATTATCATTCCGACGACTATGGGAGGTGCTTTGAGGAACTCTACGTCGAGCCCCGGATTGTGAAGACTAATTTAAAAAAATAAAATAAATTAATAATGTTCTTTGATCGAGGCATATGTATTGTGTGCTGTGCTGAATGTTTGTGTTGGGTGTAGTGCATTGTATGTGAGGATCGGTCTGTTCAAAACTTACACTATGCGCTCCCGCTCCTTGTATTTCTCCACCCTGTCCGTCTCCTTCTGTTAGCCCCTCTGCTTCATATTCCTGTGAATACAGAATAAACACATAAAGGCTTAACTCCTTAGTGACCGAGCCAAATTTTTGAAATCTGACCAGTGTCACTTTATGTGGTAATAACTCTGCAACGCTTCAACAAATCCCAGTGATTTTGAGATTGTTTTTTCGTGACACATTATACTTTATGATAATGGTAAATTTTGTTCAACATTTTTTGTGTTTATTTATAAAAAATATCAAAAATTTGAGAAAAATGTTAAAAAATTAGCAATTTTCTAAATTTGAATGATTATCCCTTTAATCCAGATAGTCATACAACAGCAAACCATTAATAAATAACATTTCCCACATGTCTGCTTTACATCAGCACCATTTGTAAAATGTTATTTTATTTTGTTAGCATTTTAGGAGGTTTAAAAATGTAGCAGCAATTTTTCATTTTTTCAAAGAAATTTACAAAATTAATTTTTTTAGGGACTTATCCATGTTTGAAGTGACTTTAGGGGTCCCATATATTGGGAAACCCACAAACGTGATACCATTTTAAAAACAGCACCCCTAAACATATTGAAAACTGCTGTCAGGTAGTTTATTAACCCTTCAGGTGCTTTACAGGAATTAATGCAAAGTGGTATGACAGAAATGAAAATGTGTATTTTTACCACCTAAATGTTGCTAACTTCTAAACAGATTACTACAGCCGTCAGACTAAGGCCGCTAATTGGTCATGAATTGCCATGGCAAACATCAGGACAACAAAATCATGATCTGAGGGCACAAATTGTGACAAAGAAGAAGCCCCCACACTCTGTTAACCATTTATAATGAAGTAGTCACTATTGACAGCAGCATCTAAGGGGTTAAACAGATTTAGATGGTGCAAATACTGATCGTGGCTGGTACAGCAAGTTGTCAGCTATAGTGTACAACCGACAGATGCTGGATTGTCATCTGTATGGGGAGGCTATTCTCTTATATCTCATGTCAGTTAAAAGACGTATTGGCGGTCATTAAGGGGTTAAAATACAATTGCCATTGTTGCACCAAAATAAAAAATTTATGAAGAAAAAAAATTAACACCTCAGTTTGCTGATGATGTGCTGGGGGGCTCTCAGAAGAAGACATTATGATCTTGCGTCTATCTTGGGTTGGTCGGTCCCTTGCTTGGGTCCTCTTGGTCCCTAGAATCTGTAAGCATAAAGGGAGTTCTAAGCCACTATACAAAAGGATAGATAGATAGATGCAGCTTTCAGGACTTTACACTTACATCTGTTTCCAAAACTTGGGGCTTGCGTATAGCTTGGGTCGGTCGGTCCCCTGCTTGGGTCCTCTTGGTCCCTAGAATCTGCAAGCATAAAGAGAGTTCTAAGCTACTATACAAAAGGATAGATGCAGCTGTAGGGACTTTACACTTACAACTTTTTTAAAAAATTGGGGAGCCTGCTTGTGTACGTCTTGGGTCAGTACCTACTACAGTACCTACAGTGCCAACTTATTTTTGATTTCCCCCACCACAAAAGAAAAAAAAAATTCTTAACCGTCAAACTTGATATGCTATATATGCTTGATGCACAAGCTGCCAAACCCTCTACCTCCTGTTTCCCCACAAAAAAAACCCCAAAAAAATCCCTTTAAAACAACACCAAAACTACTTAGAACTTGATATGCGCATGCTGGTAAAACCCACCTAAACAAAGTTTAACCTTATAAAAAATGTTCCTCATTCAAAATTAAAATACCAATCCCCAAAATTGTTAATTATGATTACCCTACAGTTTGTATTTTCTAAAACCAGATAACATATTCTATAGCAAAGATTTGCATTACACATTTGTATATATAACCTTTACGGCATGTTTACCCAATATTACATTTATCTTGAAATGAGACTACTGACAGTTTTGTGAAATTTTTATTACTATATTTTTTAAAATATTCTTTTTTTTAGGGTACAGTAGGAGCTACACTGCTCTTTATTTGAAATACAAGTACATTATGGAAAACAACAAAGATGCAGAACACATCACACATCATTTATACACACACACAAAACACATTTTACACCTCAGCTATTCAAAATACCAGCATAGTATGAAAAACATATAAACAGGGCAGGCAGGCACACGCACGCACGCACGCGACAAACAGCGACGCTGCAGTGATCAGGATCGTTGTCGGTATCGCTGCAGCGTCGCTCAGTGTGACGGTACCTTTAGTAAATACATAAAAAATCAACATTAACCAATATGGCATTGACAAATGCACATGCAACCAACAAGACGCACACAAACATACCTGCTAGCAGAGTCATAACGCAAGCATAACACATGAAAAGGCATAATATTGACGAAGGCATAATAAGGTGCAGGCACGTGAACACATACATACAAAAGCACACAGCAGTACAAAAATACACACACACACACACAGCCATCAGTCCTCCAGCTGGAGCTTGATATATTCACAGTGGCAGGCCTCGGGGTGGATCTGGACTGTAGCAGGGCACTGGCTGTTGCAGGACGACGGCAGGCCTCAGGTTGGATTCAGGTTTTAAAAGCTCTTGCTATAGTCAGTACGTCATACACAAATGCACACACACGCACGCACGCACGCTGGATGGCAGTACTCACATGGCTGTCTCAGGCAGGGTCTGGCTGGCACGGCCTCTCTGGCTGGCTGGCAGGGCCTGGCTGGCAAGGTCTTGCTTGCAGGGTCTGGCAGTGTGTCTCTGGCTGGCAGGGCCTCTCTGGCTGGCAGGGCCTCTCTGGCTGGCAGGGCCTCTCTGGCTGGCTGGCAGGGCCTGGCTGGCAAGGTCTTGCTTGCAGGGTCTGGCAGTGTGTCTCTGGCTGGCAGGGCCTCTCTGGCTGGCAGGGCCTCTCTGGCTGGCTGGCAGGGCCTGGCTGGCAAGGTCTTGCTGGCAGGGTCTGGCTGGGTCTCTCTTGCATTGAAGGGTCTCTCTTGCTGGCTGGTACATTTGGGAATGACCTGTCCTCTTTATATAGTTTTTGGGTTGTCTGGGCAAAGTATCCACTTTTTGGAGCATGCTCAATCAAAAAAAGCGGATTGAGGCTACGGATCCGCCAAAAAGCGGATCGCGACGGATCCGTCGCCCATAGGCGCCCATTCTAAAAAAAGGCGGACACGACGGATCCGCCGCGGTCCGCCTTTTCGGCGGCACCAAAAAACGTTACAAAGTCCGTCAATGTCTAGACAACGTCCGCCAAATATCGACGGATCTGTCGCATGGCGGATGGAACGGACGACCATCCGCCACAATCCGTCTCTAATGCAAGTCAATGGGAAAATAGCGGATCCGCCAAAAAAAATGACGGATCCGCCATTTCACGAAAATGGCGGTTTTTGACTGACGCCGAAAGACTGAAGTGTGAAAGAGGCCTTAGTGGTGTTTGTTTTAATTGTTTACATTAAGTTATATTTTATATCCATTTCCAGGGCTTCTCATGTTCACATAATGCAATTGCAGTAACTTTTTCTTGAAATATTTAGACCTGCTAGGGGAATTGAACCTGCGATCATTTAATCGCTTGTACTAGATACAGCAATAATGTAAGAACTACATGACGGTATTATATGAAAGCTATATTGTGGGATTATGTATGATCTATGTGGCAGTATTATGTGAGAATTATATGGTGGTTTTATAAAACGCTGAATAGGAGGATTTGTGGGTTATGATCCACGCTACCAGCTCATCCATAACAGACAAAGTGTACAATTGAACAGTGGTTTATTTGAATAATGAGCTGGCAGCGCGGATCCTAACCCACAAATCCTCCTTTTCAGCGTTTTAGCTACAGTTGCATGTCGACCGGTGGATCTGCGGCAGCCGGCACTATATGCTCATGAATACTTTACATCAGGTGAGCAGTTACATTACTGGTGAATCTTCTCTTAAATTGTGAGATCAGACACTATCTGCGCTTCTTCTTTCCTACAAGGCATATTTCTAATGGTGGTTTTATGTGTGATCTATTTGATGGTATTGTGTGATCTATATGACGGTATTATGTGATCTATATGATAGTATTATGTGAGATCTATATGGCGGTATTATGTGAGATCTATATGGCGTCACAATGTGTGATCTATGTGGCAGTATTATATGTGATCTACATGTTGGTATTATGTGTGATCTATATGACGGTATTGTGTGTGATCTATGTGATGGTATTGTGTGAGATCTATGTGGCGGTATTATGTGAGAAGTATATGGCGGTATTATGTGAGAAGTATATGCTGGTATTATGTGCGATCTATACGCCGGGATTATGTGAGAACTATATGGCCGAGTGGCAATCTAATTACCATGTATAAATATATAAGGGGACCATACAAATATCTCTGCGATGATCTGTTTATACCAAGGAAGGTGACGGTCACAAGCAGGGCTGCCACTAGAAATTTCGGGGCCCCATACTGGCAAAATTTTCGGGGCCCCCTTGAAACTCCGCCCAGGCTCCACCCCAGCCCCGCCTCCAGGCTCCACCCCACGAACTGTCCACAGTCCCACCGCTATCTCTTGGAAAATCTCCACTTCTCACCTATCACACATTGACAGTTCCCATCACCAGATCACACATATTTTGCAGCTTTTGTTTTGACCAAAAGATTTTTTAAGCCGCCACCATAACACGGTAGACACTTTTGGCCGGGCCCTACTCTGCTGTAACCTACTAAATATTTGTTAAAATATGCAATACAATTTAGGTATATTTTTATTTATTTTTCAATTTTTAAAATGACCTATAATACTACATACAAGGAACAAATACCACCGCACTATGACCAGATGACATATTACCACCACAGTGATCGAATAATATAAAATACAAGGAACAAATACCGCTACACCATGACCAGACCGCATATAACCACAAATGACTGAATACTACAATACTGATCAGTAATAAAAAAAAAACCCACAATACTATCACCATCAGTGCCATTATACACAGGAGATCTGTAATTAGTAAGCAGTGTCTGTGTACAGATAATACAGTGATCACCGGTGACATTATACACAGGAGCTCTGTATATAATGTATAGGTAATACAGTGATCACTGGTGACATTGTACACAGGACCTCTGTATATAGTATACAGTGTATAGTGTCAGTGTATAGGTAACACTGACTCACCAGTGACGTCTCTAGGTGAAGTCCTTCATCTTTCATCCAGCACAGACCGCCATCACTTCATCCAGCCAGGACTCGTCTCTGCAGGAAATAAAACAGTTATCTCGATTTCCGCTTGTAGAACACATTACTTAATTTTCCCAACTTCTACATTACACCACATGAAGAAGGCAACATAGTATCACTCTACACAGTAACAGGACCTCCCCCCCATTTAAAACAGTATACTCAAAAAATAAAATAAATACATCACTGCAATAATAATATCCCTTAATTAGCCCCTATGGTAATATTCGCCATCCTAGCCCCCGTGTGTCTCATTCCAGGCTCCAGCCATATGTTCTCCCATCCTGCCCTCATGGGTATCCATTCTGCCCCATATGATCTCCCCATCCTGCCCCATCTGTCTCCATCGTATCCATCCTGCCCCATCTGTGTCCAGCACTCTGCCCAGTCTGTGTGCAATCCTGCCCCATCTCTGTCCAGCACTCTGCCCCATCTCTGTCCAGCACTCTGCCCCATCTCTGTCCAGCACTCTGCCCCATCTCTGTCCAGCACTCTGCCCCATCTCTGCCCCATCTCTGTCCAGCACTCTGCCCCATCTCTGTCCAGCACTCTGCCCCATCTCTGTCCAGCACTCTGCCCCATCTCTGTCCAGCACTCTGCCCCATCTCTGTCCAGCACTCTGCCCCATCTCTGTCCAGCACTCTGCCCCATCTCTGTCCAGCACTCTGCCCCATCTCTGTTCAGCACTCTGCCCCATCTCTGTTCAGCACTCTGTCCCATCTCTGTCCAGCACTCTGCCCCATCTCTGTTCAGCACTCTGCCCCATCTCTGTCCAGCACTCTGCCCCATCTCTGTCCAGCACTCTGCCCCATCTCTGTTCAGCACTCTGCCCCATCTCTGTCCAGCACTCTGCCCCATCTCTGTTCAGCACTCTGCCCCATCTCTGTCCAGCACTCTGCCCCATCTCTGTCCAGCACTCTGCCCCATCTCTGTCCAGCACTCTGCCCCCCCCCCCGTGTCCAGCTTTACTGCCCCCCGGCCCCCACCCTGTGTCCAGCTTTACTGCCCCCCGGCCCCCACCCTGTGTCCAGCTTTACTGCCCCCCGGCTGCCACCCTGTGTCCAGCTTGACTGCCCCCCGGCCCCCACCCTGTGTCCAGCTTTACTGCCCCCGGGCCCCCACCCTGTGTCCAGCTTTACTGCCCCCCGGCCCCCACGCTGTGTCCAGCTTTACTGCCCCCCGGCCCCCACCCTGTGTCCAGCTTTACTGCCCCCCGGCCCCCACCCTGTGTCCAGCTTTACTGCCCCCCGGCCCCCACCCTGTGTCCAGCTTTACTGCATCCCGGCCCCCACCCTGTGTCCAGCTTTACTGCCCTCCGGCCCCCACCCTGTGTCCAGCTTTACTGCCCCCCGGCTGCCACCCTGTGTCCAGCTTTACTGCATCCCGGCCCCCACCCTGTGTCCAGCTTTACTGCCCCCCGGCCCCCACCCTGTGTCCAGCTTTACTGCCCCCCGGCCGCCACCCTGTGTCCAGCTTGACTGCCCCCCGGCCCCCACCCTGTGTCCAGCTTTACTGCCCCCGGGCCCCCACCCTGTGTCCAGCTTTACTGCCCCCCGGCCCCCACGCTGTGTCCAGCTTTACTGCCCCCCGGCCCCCACCCTGTGTCCAGCTTTACTGCCCCCCGGCCCCCACCCTGTGTCCAGCTTTACTGCCCCCCGGCCCCCACCCTGTGTCCAGCTTTACTGCATCCCGGCCCCCACCCTGTGTCCAGCTTTACTGCCCTGGGCCCCCCCCCCCCCGCATCGCCGCTCTCAAAAAAACAAAAAAGTTCTGCTTACCTGCCGCGCTCCTCTCTCCACGCAGCTGCACCGTGCACTCGCCGGCGACTGACAATGACGTCAGACGCCGGCGACCTGCACGCTGCGGCTGGCGGCTGTTAACTATTGACGTGCGGGCGCGGGCCCGCACGTCAATAGCGTACAGCTGTAGCGCCGGCCGCCGCTAAGGGCCCGGTTCAGCCTGCGGCTGCCGGTAGGGGCCCAGTGAGCAGGTAAGAGGGGGCCCGATGCGGGCCCCCTCTGCTCACCGGGCCCCATACGCCAGTCACGGCTGTAGTGCCCTGATGGCGGCCCTGGTCACAAGGGAGCATTCTCTGCGTCTGGAGGAGAGAAGGTTTTTCCACCAACATAGAAGAGGATTCTTTACTGTTAGGGCAGTGAGAATCTGGAGTTGCTTGCCTGAGGAGGTGGTGATGGCGAACTCAGTCGAGGGGTTCAAGAGAGGCCTGGATGTCTTCCTGGAGCAGAACAATATTGTATCTTACAGTTGTTAGGTTCTTTAGAAGGACGCAGATCTGGGGATTTATTCTGACGGAATATAGGCTGAACTGAATGGACAAATGTGTTTTTTTGGCCTTGCTTCCTAACTATATGGCGGTATTATCTTCAGAAAGGGGACCCATTCTAGGGTGATTCTGGCTGAGCACCTGCACACGGGTCTGGGGTAATAGAGGGGGATGCGTGACCTCCAGTTAGGTGCGGTCAGGTGAGGCAGCTGAAGAGAGGGGTCTCATTTTTATCGTTACTATATGGCTACATTTCCCCCTAGCCTGCTTCCCAGCGTCACCCTAGACTGCGCCTGTCATCTGGCTTTCACACATTGCCAGGACAGGATGGAGAAGACAGGATCTGAGGAGGGGAATGGGGTCTGCATGCAAAGTCTGGATCAGAACAGGCCATCAATCCTCAGAAATGTTTCCTGGATTTCTGTGGAGCAGACGGTCCATCCATGTGTATAAAAGACAGCGCTCTATGTACAATCCCTGGCTGCTCCGCACACTGAACAGGGGGCCCCCCGTAGACCAGCACACTGCTCTCCTGAAATACTCTGTGCTGCTGTCACCCTGCTCCCTCCACCATATATCTCCCAGAATCCTTGCTGCCTGCCATCCTCGGTGACGGTCTACTTGTCAGTATAACTTTGCAGTCACCAACAAAATGGCTTCTCACTGTGTTCTCAGCCATGGCAGCAGACTCTGCCCATAATTACTGCAGTGCAGTAATGTGAGCTAGTTGTACACTAGGTTTTTGTTCAATTTCAGTAGCTGCTCCCTCTAGTGCTTAGAAGTGGAAATACCAAACCATTTACAATTATTTTTCATATTTTACTAAATTATAAACAAATGATATTTTTTAAGAAAATTTAAACATTAATTCTTTACATTTTTTCAATTGCTCGAATTTTTTTTATGGCACCTTCCCTTTTATGGCACTGCAGTATATAGTGATATGTGAACGTTTGGGAACCCTTCACTTTTTTTTATATATCTGCATGAATTTGCCCTAAAACGGTGTCAGATTTTCACACATGTCATAATAGTAGTATTGTACTAAATCAAACAAAAGAGGAAATATATTAAGACACTCATTTTTGTTATTGAGGAATTAAATCCATTATCACTTCTGTAAGTGGCAAAAGTTTGTGAACCTTTAGGATTAAGGGGTCATGCAGAAATCTGTGGACTTCAGTCTATCGGAGTTCAATGCACAGATTGGGTGCGGGTCTCCCAACCCAAGTGTGAAAACTTCATGGAAATAAATGAATGTGTCACGCTAGGGTCGGGAGAGCCGCAGCCAGTTCATGCATTAGCAGCCCATGCCCGGACCGATTGGCACGAGTGTCTGAATGAGCCCTTACAGATATTTTGAAGGTGAAGAAGTCTGGTGTTTTCAATCAATAAGATGACAATCAAGTTTGAGGGGGCAACCTGTTTTATGTAAAGAATAGAGAAATAGTATAGTCTGATCTTGACAACATGTTTGTGGAAATGTATCATGGCACGAACTAGAAAAATTTCTAAAGAAAAAACTGCACTACAACATAAAAACGTCATACCATCTGTGTAACACAGGGATAGTAGTATCATGGTGTGGTCCTGTTTTGCTGCATCTGGGCCAGGACGGCTGCCATCATTGATGGAACCATGAATTCTAAATTATACCAGCAAATTATACAGAATAGGATAATGCCAGGTCATCTGTCCATGATGTAAATCTTGAGAATATGGGCCACGCAACAAGATAACGACCCAAATCACACAAGTCACTCTACAAAAGAATGGTTACAGAAGAGTTAAATTAAAGTTTTGGAATAACCAAGTCACAATCCTGACTTTAATAGTATATAAAATATCATGGAAGAACCTGAAGTGAGTAGTTCATTGGGAAAAAAGCAACAAAATAAGGATAGGTTCACATTTGCGGTTGAGTCCGCATTTCCTACACAAACGCATGGCAAAACGAATGCAAACGCATGATAACGCTGTTTTTTATCCGCAACAACTTACGCACGACAGATAAAAATACGCAACGTTTGCACGCGTTCGCGTTGTTTATGCGCATGCGTTTGTTATGAAAAAATTTTTTCAAGGAGAATTTCATTGACACAAGCCACGCCCAATGGGATTTCTGTATTTAGACCCTTGTGCAAACGCAAGTGAACGCATGTGCTTGCGTTCCTATGCGTTCCCATAGACTGTAATACGTTGTTTTGACGCACTCCTTCTGCAAGCATCCGCATGCGTATGGCGGCGTAAACTTCACGCCAAAAATTTTTTAACATGGTGCATAAGCCGCAAACTGCCAAAATACTCATGCGTAAGCAAACGTGGGCGAATGCATGCACCTGCGTCTACAAATGTTAAAGATAGGAAATTAAGACCCACGCGGATGTATGCATCAGAAACGCTGCGGACACAAAAGCAAATGTGAAACCAGCCTAATAGAGGTGAAGCTGTTTGTAGGGATGAATATGCTAAAATTCCTTCATAGTGATGTGCAGACTAGGCAACAATTATTGAAAACATTCAGATGCAGTTATTGTTGCACAGAGGGATCACACCAGATACTGAAAGTGAAAGTTCACACAAGGTTTGTCACTCACAGATGTGATATTGGATCATTTTCCTCAATAAAAAAGTGCCATTTTTTACAAATTTGTTTGATTTGGTTCTCTTGATCTTTAGGACTTGTGCAAATTTCAGATATAGCTTTAGGTCAAATTTATACAGAAATATGGAAAAATTGGAAGTATTCACAAATTTTCAAGCACCACTGTATATCAAGTATCATATATACTCGAGAATTTCAGCCCATTTTTTAGGATGAAATTGCCCCTCTCGGCTTATACTCGAGTCATTCCCAGGGGTCGGCAGGGGAGGGGGAGCGGCAGCTGTCTAATCACACTCACCTGCTCCTGGCACGGTCCCTGCAGGTCCCTGGTTCTCCGGGCGCTGACAGCTTCTTCCTGTAGTGAGCTGTCACATGGTACCGCTCATTGCAATAATATGGACCCGACCCCACTCCCATAGGGGTGGAACCGCATATTCATTACTGTAATGAGTGGTACCATGTGACCGCTCAATACAGGAAGAAGCTGTCAGCGAACGGAGAACCAGGGACCACACCAGCAGCAGGTGAGTATAACGGGGGCAGTGCGCTATATTCACCTGTTCCCCGTTCCACCGTCAACGCCGCTGTGTCGTCTGCGTCCTCTGCAGTGACGCTCAGGTCAGAGGGCGCGATGACGCGATTAGTGTGCGCGCCGCCCTCTGCCTGAACAGTCAGTGCAAAGGCCGCGGAAGACACAGCGGCGCTCAGCGGTGGAACGGGAAAGGTGAGTATAGCAAGTGCTGGGGGCCTGAGCAACGAGAGGTATGTGATTTATTTTTTTATTGTAGCAACAGCATATGGGGCAAATATCTCTATGGAGCATCTTATGGGGCCATGTGCAGCGTTATGTGGGGGCAAATATCTCTATAGAGCATCTTATGGGGATATGTGCAGCATTATATGGGGCAAATATCTCTATGGAGCATCTTATGCGGCCATGTGCAGCGTTATGTGGGGGCAAATATCTCTATGGAGCATCTTATGGGGCCATGTGCAGCATTATATGGGGCAAATATCTCTATGGAGCATCTTATGCGGCCATGTGCAGCGTTATATGGGGCAAATATTTCTATGGAGCATCTTATGGGGCCATGTGCAGCATATTATGGGGGCAAATATCTCTATGGAGCATCTTATGGGACCATAATCAGCATTTGTGCAGCATTATATGGGGGCAAATATCTCTATGGAGCATCTTATGGGGCGATAATCAGCATTTGTGCAGCATTATATGGGGCGATAATCAGCATTTGTGCAGCATTATATGGGGCAAATGTGTCTATGGAGCATCTTATGGGGCCATAATCAGCATTTAACACACCTCATGAAAGCAATAGGTCACAGTAACCACAAATAAACAAATAATAAATATCCAGATACTGTGACCTATGTATCTTCTATAGACATAGCAATGGGATAAAGTCGCAAAACTTATATCAACCAAAGAAAAAACACACGACAAAGAAAATCCCAAAATATTGAGAATAATACATATACATTTATTCAAAAAATCAGATAAAAGATGACTCCTGGACTCTCTTCTTGGTGCTAAGACAGGTAAATATATCGATTACCCTATGCGGCTTTGCCGTGGCCGCTTTTATTGTTCAGATCTATGGTTTATACTCTAGCACCAAGTTGTATTATAATTAGGCAGCATGGGCGCCGTGCAATAGATATATAGTACTACACTTTATAGCAGTAGGTATGTCCTGAGCTACCTTTATACAACCCCATTATTACTTTTGAGTCCTGTGTGTGTCCTTATTTCGACATGTGTTATGTGGTTGTACTCCCCCTCCCATTCCAGTTGTTTGTCATCTTTTATCTGATTTTTTGAATAAATTTATATGTATTATTCTCAATATTTTGGGATTTTCTTTGACGTGTTTTTTCTTTGGTTGACATAATCAGCATTTGTGCAGCATTATATGGGGCAAATGTCTCTGGAGCATCTTATGGGGCCATAATCAGCATTTGTGCAGCATTGTATGGGGCAAATGTCTACATGGAGCATCTTATGGGGCCATAATCAACATTTGTGCAGCATTATATGGGGCATATTTTAATATGGAGCATCTTATGGCAGGGGTGTCAAACTGCATTCCTCGAGTGCCACAAACCATGCGTGTTTTCAAGATTTCCTTAGCATTGCACAAGGTGCTGCAATCATTGTGTGTGTAGGTGATTAAATTATCACCTGTGCAGTACAAGGAAATCCTGAAAACATGACCTGTTTGCAGCCCTCGAGGAATGCAGTTTGACACCCCTGTCTTATGGGGCCCATCATAAACTGTATGGAGCATTATATGGGGCTCCTGATTCAATATGGATATTCAAAAACACTTAACCTACTGATGTCTCAATTAATTTTACTTTTATTGGTATCTATTTTTATTTTTGACATTTACCGGTAGCTGCTGCATTTTCCACCCTAGGCTTATACTCAAGTCATTATGTTTTCCCAGTTTTTTGTGGCAAAATTAGGGGTCTCGGCTTATACTCGGGTCGGCTTATACTCAAATATATACAGTAATTTGCTTCAAAATGTAGTAACTTTGTAAGGTGTTTTCATTAAAATGTTCCTACAAGAGCTAGGTTGCAATGCTGCTTGTGACATGGTTCCAACTGACCCAAATTGACACACAAATTACTCTTAAGCCGGTTTCACACGTCAGTGGCTCCGATACGTGAGGTGAGTTTCCTCACGTACCGGAGCCACTGACACATGTAGACGCATTAAAATCAATGCATCTGTGCAGATGTCATTGATTTTTTGCGGACCGTGTCTCCGTGTGCCAAACACGGAGACATAGAAGGAGGGTTTTGGCGTGCACTCAGCCTGGATGAAGCGAGGTGCCGGTGTAATGGACCAAAGGCCCCTATATAATGAAATTTAGATTCACCGCACTCTCTAAGGATAATCCTTAGAGAGTGCGGTGAATCTAAATTTCATCAAACACGGAGACATGTCAGTGTTCGTGGGAGCGCACGTATTACACGGACCCATTAAAGTCAATGGGTCCCTGTAAAACACGTACCGCACACGGACGTTGTCCGTGTGCAGTCCGTGTTCCGTGCAGGAGACAGCTCTACAGTAAGCGCTGTCCCCCCCACTGGTGCTGAAACCGCGATTCATATCTTCTGTGCAGCAGTGTTTGCTGCAGAGAAGATATGAATAATCCTTTTTTTTTTAAGTTTATCGTGTACAAAATAAAGGTCCATGACCCCACCCCCTGTGCGTAAACCCCCCCCCGCTGTTCTGAAAATACTCACCCAGCTCCCTCGTTGGCTGTCGCTGCTTCCTGTCCTGGCCGCACAGGGGGTGGGTGCGCACAGGGGGTGGGGACATGGACCTTTATTTTATACATGAAAAACCACAAAAAAAAGGATTATTCATATCTTCTCTGCAGCAAACGCTGCTGCACAGAAGATATGAATCGCGGCTTCAGCACGATGCAGGGGACAGCGCTGTCTCCTGCACGCTCCGTGTGGTACCCAGTGGGCACACGGGCGGCACACGTGTGCCACAGAAACGCAGGGGCACACGGACACGGATAATTCCGGTACCGGAATTATCTGGACGTGTGAGACTGGCCTTACCAATGTAGTGCAATTTATGTCCAAATTGGTGATTGTCCATCATTTGTAGTGAGTGGGATCATTTGACAAATTTCATTCTTGAGTTGGCATTTTTGACTTTGTCGTTTACTGATATACCCTCAATAGGTAATGCAAGAGCACAATTGTTGCTGCTATCTTAATGTAGTTTTATGGAGGGCTTTTTGAGTTTGACGGCAGTAAGGAATTTCCGCTTTCTCACAAGACAAAGTCAAATATTTTGCTATTAAGATGTGGTTACCATAGCAGACGTGAAGAGGTAATCCAGCACTATTCCAAATAACATACCTCTGTTATGGGATTGTGTTCAGTCACATTGCAACTGTCGGGATATCCATTTGCTTCACTTCACGTAATAGCACACAAGATGAAAGGTGGCATTCTCTGTCCCATAAAATGATCTTTATTAGTGATGAGCGAGCATGCTCGGGTGTTATCAGAGTATCTCAGGCGTGCTCGAGTAATATGTAATAAGTCCCACGAGGCTGTATGATTTGTGGCTGTTAGCCGCAACACATGCGGGGATTGCCTGTTTGTTAGGCAATCCCTACATGTGCTGTGGCTGTCTGATAGCCACGAAACATGCAGCTGTGGGGACTAACATATTACTCGAGCACACCTGAGATACTCTGATAACATTAGAGTGTGCTTGCTCATCACCAGTCTTTATTCAAACATTCTAAAAACATGGATGCAGGCAAGCGGGTCACACAGGGGACGTCGGCTGTTCTGCGTCGGGCTGACGCTTCAACAAGTTCAGAAAACGAAAAGATGGCTGACAGCACTCGCAGACTGGAACGCCCGTCTCGGTCCAGGGAACCCACTAGGACCATCGAAGACTTAAGCAGTGAAATGACAGCACTCCATCCAGGTGTATAGTCCAAACGAATAAGTTTATTCTTGACAAAGACCCTCAGGGTCGAAACGTTGCTGTTTTATGGCTTAAATAAACTTATTCGTTTGGACTATACACCTGGATGGAGCGCTGTCATTTCACTGCTTAAGGCTTCAACAAGTTCAGGTATGGAAAGATATGAATACCTCCACTTTATAGAGGACACGCCAGTCTTACACATCACAGAAAACTTTACATATAAAAAAGTTTTTAGTCAAAAACCTACATATCAAGATTACAAAAACACTTACATATCAGTGTTGTCAATAAAACCCAGTGGACCTTGTGCTTTTGATTGAATAATCCATTTGGCTTCTCTTCTTAGCAGTATTTTTTGATGGTTCCCTCCTTGTTCAGGTACATTCACCCTCTCCAAACCGCAGGAATTTAGGAGAACAAGATAATCCCACCATGAATTCTGGACAATGGACACAGATTCCAGCGCTTCAGAGGACACAGGGAATTTAAGATCCCATGACCCCCTCTCTTTCCCAACCGTTACTCCTCCTTATGTCTCCTCCCTTTACAAGACACATCAAGAGGGGCAGTAGGAAGCACAAGCGGCAATCCGGGAGTGAAACAAAAGCAGGTTTTGTGGAGGAGTTACTAATTGATAAAGCCCAGTGCAATAATGTAGTTAATTTGACTGATCATGTTTTGGACGCAGATTCCTTGTCAGTATTGTTAAAAGGTTTGGGTTTTTCGTTATCAGAGAAGTTTGATATTGTGGACTTTAAAATTGATCTATTTAAAGGGAACCTGTCACCTGAATTTGGCGGGACCTGGTTTTCGGTCATATGGGCGGAGTTTTCGGGTGTTTGATTCACCCTTTCCTTACCCGCTGGCCGCAATATTGGATTGAAGTTCATTTTATGTCCTCCGCAGTACACGCCTGCGCAAGGCGCAATCTTGCCTTGCGCAGGCGTGTACTACGGAGGACATAGAATGAACTTCAATCCAATATTGCGGCCAGCATGCAGCCAGCAGGTAAGGAAAGGGTGAATCAAACACCCGAAAACTCCGCCCATATGACCGAAAACCGGTCCCGCCAAATTCAGGTGACAGGTTCCCTTTAAGGGCTCTTTCACATGTCCGTGATCTACTGTGAAGACACTGAGCTTGAACTGCGGTGACCTCATCTCTGGCTTTTTCCCACGGTGCTGAGGTCACCGCAGTTTAGCCCGACTAGGAATGCAGCCTTAGTGACCGGACATAACTTCGATGATGTAACCGCTGGTCACTGATGCTGCGCTCACAGCAGCTCATTCCTCCGAGGATCTCAGCCTGGACGGTCGCATCTTGGCACCGTCCAGTATGAAAACTATTTATCCCCCAGACATGGATTATGGTGTGGGACAGAACGACAGACATTTTTAAATTTGTTTTTGTTCATGCCTTCTAGCCAAAAAAAAGGAAATAAGAAGTGATAAAGTCACATGTGCCGAAAAACTGAAACAATTCAAAAAATACGGCTAATCCTGCAAAAGACAACTTTCAGTGGCTTGTGTAGAGAAAAATAAAAGTTAATCGTATTAAAATATTGCAAAGAAAACAAAAAAGTTCATTTGTTTTTTCAAAAAGTAGAAAAATATAAAGAATAACCTATATAAACGAATACGTAATAGAGCATAGTGTTTACAAGGGGCTGAGTGTACTTAGTACCTGCGTGGCCAAGCAGCTTCAACGCACCGTTCCGTCCCTAGAATTTGTTGAACCCCTCCTCCATCTCTACTGATGAACAGTGCTTGTTTGTCCAGAGTCAGCAATGTTTCAGGAGAAAACTGGTGTCTGCCTCTATGTTGACTGACAGTCCTTGCTTATCCAGAGCCAGTAATGTCAGGGGAAAGCTGGTGTCAGCTTGCACATGAAGCACTCTCCTTTGCTGCGCCCGCACGCTACACATTGTATTGTAGTGGCTACAGCAGACAGAGCGCCAATCTAGAAACTCCACTAGTGACTAAGCACAGGCACCAGTTTTCTCCCGAGTCACCCAGTGGGAGGCAGGCATATCCAAATTCAATAATTGATGTCAGTCAGCCAAAGATGCCCCGAGCACGCCAATTAGCATGTGGGAATAAAAGCTTTTTGCACAACGGTGGGACAGGCTTAAAACAGTAAAGGTCAGATTTTTATAGGAGCCTAGTCCCCATGTATGTGCTTAGTTTAATTTGTATTTTGGGGGTAACAAACGCCCTTGGAGAAAATAAAAGATAGAATTGCTGTTTGTTTGTTTTCATTTTGCCTGTCAAAAATTGTAATTGTGCTAAAAAAAATTACAAGTACCACTAAATTGTTCCAATGAAAACTACAGGCAAAACAATAAGATATAACACAGACCTGTTGTCGAAAAAATGACATATAGCTACACATTTTTTTTTTTCAAAGAGTATTTATTGTACAAAAATAATAAAACTTAAATAACTATATCTAAATACATTTATATATACACACACTTATATATCTATATAAATGTAACTGTCACAATAGTACTGACCCCACAGAATAAGGTTAACACCTCATTTGTGGAGCACGATAAATTAAGTAAAATACAGTGGAACTTCAAAAAGTAAAATACAGTTATACTTCAAAAAGAGTTAATTACATTTTCTTCATAAGTTATATGTAACCCTATATACCGCCGCTGACAAATACAACTCATCCCGCAAAAAACAAGCCCTGATACGGCTGTTGCCAATGAAGTAAAACAAAAATAATGTTGTGAATCTTAGAATGTGACAATAAAAAAAGTAAAAAATAATGGTTATGCAAACACCAGAACAAGCATGGGTCTATAGCAGGGGTCCCCAACCTGTAGCTCGGGAGCCACATGTGGCTCGCGGTCCCATGAATTGTTGCTCGCCACTATCTGTCAGCTTGGTGCAGCATTCCCTCCATGTCTAGCAAACTGATATGAAGAAGACATCTCAAAATGGTGAATTTTGTGAGTAGCCCTGCACATTAGTGCAGATCTGGATGCACATTTACTGGTCTTAGGGGTTTAAAGATGTTTTAGGTATGGTACGCAAGAAGATGGTACTACCTGTTAGAGGAGGTGCTCAAAGCTGGATGTGACAGTGTGTTGAGAGACTGATGGGAGAATACTGAATGGGGGTATTGTGGGAACCACGGGATCTCAGTTTACTGTTTTGGAGTGCAAAAGCTTTGGCTATCATTATACCTGTAATGGGGGCTTTGGTTGACACTACTTTGAAGGGGGTGGGAGCTGGATGTGGCTCGTGACCATCTCTCAGTGCTGAATGTGGCTCGCGACCCTCTCTCTAAGCTGAATATGGCTCTCAAGGTCAGAAAGGTTGGGAACCACTGGTCTATAGTGTCATTTTAAACACTAAACTCTGCTAATAATGTGACCTGCAATTGTCATACATGGGGGGGGGGGGGGGGGGACTGGAAGGAAGTGAAACATGGGTTCCAGGAAAATTAAACTTGGGATAATGCACACTAGTTACTTTTATTATTCAGGTTTTTGGCTCCATTCTAGCACAGCTTTAACCCCTTTCTGACATTAGACATACTATCCCGTCGAGGTGACCTGGGCCCGTATGACCATCGATGGGATAGTACGTCACATGTGACCGGCCACGCTCACGGGGGGAGCGCAGCAGATTGCGGCCGGGTGTCAGCTGATTATCACAGCTGACATCCAGCACTATGTGACAGGAGCAGTCACGGACTGCTCCCGGCACTTTAACCTCCGGAACACTGCGATCAAACAAGATCGCAGTGTTCCGGTGGCATAAGGAACCATCGCGCAAGGAGGGGGCTCCCTGCATGCTTCCCTGAGACCCTCAGAACAAAGCGATGTGATCCATCTCCTCCATCCTCCTCCCTGCAGGCCCCGAGATCCAAGATGGCCATGGGGTCCTTCCGGGTCCTGCAGGGAGGTGGCTTGCCAGCGCCTGCTGAGAGCAGGCACTGGCAAGTCTCCTGCACTGCCTGTCAGATTGCTGATTGACAGTGCTCTGCAAAGTGTCAGATCAGCTATCTGACACAATGTAGTGATGTCCCACCCTGGGACAAAGTAAAAAAAAATAAATAACGTGTAAAAATATTTTTTTTTAAATTCCTAAATGAAGAAAAAAAATATTGTTCCAATAAGACGGATATGAATAAACATGGCATCACTGAAAACATCATCTTGTCCCACAAAAAACGAGCCGCCATACAGCACCATCAGCGAAAAAATAAAAAAGTTATAGCTCTCAGAATAAAGTGATGCAAAAACAATTATTTTTTATATAAAAGTTTTTATTGTATAAAAGCGCCAAAACATAAAAAAAAGATATAAATGAGGTATCATTGTAATCATACTGACCCGAAGAATAAAACTGCTTTATCAATTTTACCAAACGCGAAACGGTATAAACCCCCCCCCCCCCCCCCCCAAAAAAAAAAAAAAAAAATTCATGAATTGCTGGTTTTTGTTTATTCTGCCTAACAAAAACCGGAATAAAAAACGATCAAAAAATGTCATGTGCCCGAAAATGGTACCAATAAAAACGTCAACTCATCCCGCAAAAAACAAGACCTCAAACAACTCTGTTTGACCAAAATATGGAAAAATTATACCTCTCAAAATGTGGTGACTCAAAACCTATTTTTTGCAATAAAAAGCGTCTTTTAGTGTGTGACAGCTGCCAAACAAAAACCAGCTACTATAAAAACCAGCTATAAATAGTAAATCAAACCCCCTTTATCACCCCCTTAGGGAAAAATAATAAAATTAAAAAAATGTATTTCCATGTTCCCTTTAGGGTTGGGGCTAAAGTTAGGGTTAGAGTTGGGGCTCAAGTTAGGGTTGGGGCTATGGTTTGGATTAAGTTTAAGTTTCAGTTAGTGGTGTGTCAAGGTTAGGGGTGTGGTTAGGGTTGGGGTTACGGGTGTGGTTAGGGTTGAAGTTAGAATTGGGGGTTTTCCACTGTTTAGGCACATCAGAGGCTCTGCAAACGCAACATGATATCCGATCTCTATTCCATCCAATTCTGCGTTGAAAAAGTAAAACGGTGTTCCTCTTCCCTTCCGAGCTCTGCCGTGCGCCTAAACAGTGGTTTACCCCCATACAGTACAGACCAAAAGTTTGGACACACCTTCTCATTTAAAGATTTTTCTGCATTTTCATGACTATGAAAATTGTACATTCACACTGAAGGCATCAAAACTATGAATTAACACATGTGGAATTATATACTTAACAAAAAAGTGTGAAACAACTGAAAATGTGTCATATTCTAGGTTCGTCAAAGTAGCCACCTTTTGCTTTGATGACTGCTTTGCACACTCTTGGCATTCTCTTGATGAGCTTCAAGAGGTAGTCACCGGGAATGGTCTTCCAACAATCTTGAAGGAGTTCCCAGAGATGCTTAGCACTTGTAGGCCCTTTTGCCTTCACTTTGCAGTACAGCTCACCCCAAACCATCTCATCTGGCATAGCACCCCATCATTTTCCTTCTTGGTCAACTAGCCCTTACACAGCCTGGAGGTGTGTTTGGGGTCATTGTCCTGTTGAAAAATAAATAATGGTCCAACTAAACGCAAAGCGGATGGAATAGCATGCTGCTGCAAGATGCTGTGGTAGCCATGCTGGTTCAGTATGTCTTCAATTTTGAATAAATTTCCAACAGTGTCACCAGCAAAGCACCCCCACACCATCACACCTCCTCCTCCATGCTTCACGGTGGGAACCAGGCATGTAGAGTCCATCCGTTCACCTTTTCTGTGTCGCACAAAGACATGGTGGTTGGAACCAAAGATCTCAAATTTGGACTCATCAGACCAAAGCACAGATTTCCACTGGTCTAATGTCCATTCCTTGTGTTCTTTAGCCCAAAAAGTCTCCTCTGCTTGTTGCCTGTCCTTAGCAGTGGTTTCATAGCAGCTATTTTACCATGAAGGCCTGCTGCACAGTCTCCTCTTAACAATTGTTGTAGAGATGTGTCTGCTGCTAGAACTCTGTGTGGCATTGACCTGGTCTCTAATCTGAGCTGCTGTTAACCTGCGATTTCTGAGGATGGTGACTCGGATAAACGTATCCTCAGAAGCAGAGGTGACTATTGGTCTTCCTTTCCTGGGGCGGTCCTCATGTGAGCCAGTTTCTTTGTAGAGCTTGATGGTTTTTGCAACTGCACTTGGGGACACTTTCAAAGTTTTCCCAATTTTTTGGACTGACTGACCTTCATTTCTTAAAGTAATGATGGCCACTTGTTTTTCTTTACTTAGAATTTGTATTATGGCAAGAAAAAAACAGCTAACAGTCTATTCAGTAGGACTATCAGCTGTGTATCCAGCAGACTTCTGCACAACACAACTGATGGTCCCGACCCCATTTATAAGGCAAGAAATCCTACTTATTAAACCTGACAGGGCACACCTGTGAAGTGAAAACCATTCCCGGTGACTACCGCTTGAAGCTCATCAAGAGAATGCCAAGAGTGTGCAAAGCAGTCATCAAAGCAAAAGGTGGCTACCTTGAAGAACCTAGAATATAACACATATTTTCAGTTTCACACTTTTTTGTTAAGTATATAATTCCACATGTGTTAATTCATAGTTTTGATGCCTTCAGTGTGAATGTACAATTTTCATAGTCATGAAAATACAGAAAAATTTTTAAATGAGAAGGTGTGTCCAAACTTTTGGTCTGTACTGTATGGGGTATCAGCGTACTCAGGACAAATTGGACAACAACTTTTGCGGTCCAATTGTCCTGCTACCCTTGGGAAAATAAAAATTTGGGGGCTAAAAATCATTTTTGTGGGAAAAAAATTATTTTTTATTTTCACGGCTCTGCATTATAAACTTTAGTGAAACAAACAAAGTTCTCACATCACATCTAGATAAGTTCCTTGGGTGGTCTAGTTTCCAATATGGGGTCACTTGTGGGGGGTTTCTACTGTTTAGGCACATCTGTGGCTCTGCAAACGCAACATGACGCCCGCAGACCATTCCATCAAAGTCTGCATTCCATATCACCACTTCTTCCCTTTTGAGCCCCGACGTGTGCCCAAACAGTAGTTTTCTCCCACATATGGGGTATCCGCATACTCAGGACAAATTGGACAACAACTTTTGGGGTCCAATTTCTCCTGTTACCCTTGGGAAAATAGAAAACTGGGGGCTAAAAATCATTTTTTTGTAAAAAAAAGATTTTTTATTTTCACGGCTCTGTGTTATAAACTTTAGTGAAACAATTGGGGGTTCAAAGTGCACACCACACATCTAGATAAGTTCCTTAGGTGGTCTACTTTCCAAAATGGTGTCACTTGTGGGGGGTTTCCACTGTTTAGGCACATCAGGGGTTCTCCAGACGCGACATGGCATCCTATCTCAATTCCAGCCAATTTTGCATTGAAAAGTCAAACGGCACTCCTTCTCCTCCGAGCTCTGCCATGTGCCCAAACAGTGGTTTACCCCCACATATGGGGTATCGGAGTACTCAGGATAAATTGTACAACAACTTTCTGTTACCCTTGGTAAAGCAAAACAAATTGGATCTGAAGTAAAATTTTTTGTGAAAAAAGATAAATGTTCATTTTTTTTTTTTTTTTACATTCCAAAAATTCCTGTGAAGCACCTGAAGGGTTAATAAACTTCTTAAATGTGGTTTTGAGCACCTTGAGGTGTGCAGTTTTTAGAATTGTGTCACTTTTTGATATTTTCTATCATATAGACCCCTCAAAGTGACTTCAAATGTGATGTGGTCCCTAAAAAAAATGGTGTTGTAAAAATGAGAAATTGCTGGTCAACTTTTAATCCTTATAACTCCCTAACAAAAAAAATGGGTTCCAAAATTGTGCTGATGCAAAGTAGACATGTGCAAAATGTTACCTAATAAGTATTTTGTGTGACGTACAGTATCTCTGTGATTTAAGGGCATGAAAATTCAAAGTTGGAAATATGCGAAATGTTTGTCAAATTTCCGTTTTTTTTCACAAATAAACGCAGGTAATATCAAAGAAATTTTACCACTATCATGAAGTACAATATGTCATGAGAAAACAATCTCAGAATCACCAGGATCCGTTGAAGTGTTCCAGAGTTATAACCTCATAAAGGGACAGTGGTCAGAATTGTAAAAATTGGCCCGGTCGCAAACCACCCTCGGGGGTAAAGGGGTTAATCCATGACTCCAGATGCATACAGCGTTTACTCAAATGTAATTTGCATCTCATTTCTCTTTCTGAAGTTTTCTCTGAAGACATCAGTGTCGTCATAGCTCCTTTATGATAAGGCAATACTCTGACATAATAGAGATGAATCTGTACGAAACAATAGATGAATAGTTTGCTCTTAGATGGTAGAACAATAGAGGACACCTTTATCTTACTGTTACCCCCACAACAGACCCCAAGGAATTATAATTTACAAAGTGGGAGGCTGTGAATAAAGAGAATTTTCAGTCTTAGTTGAAGGCACTCTTTAATAATAGAGGAGTGCCTGCGGGAATAAGAGAAGCAATATGGTGTTATCCAGAGAACAGTATTATTACACTGGAATACAGTGATTTTGGGGCCAATGATGTCTGAATGGTTTTATGGTGCGGATTAAGGATATGACTTATGTTGTGCCAGATTGGCTCCAGTTTCTGAGAGATTTTCAATAGTTAATTAAGGTAGAATTCTGGCATCAAAAAGTCGCTTTTATAGCACTGTAAGCCTACTAATTGGAATACAAAATAATTCTATGGTATATTTCATTACCTAAGACACTGCATTATGTTGATACATGTCCATCGTCTCAAAAACTAGAATCAATTCATCAAACGTAATGGGAATATTGAATTCAGCACCCTCAAAATACCCTAAAACATAAAAAAAAACTTGGCCCCTGAAAAAAAAAGTTTTTTTTGTAGACCTGTGTTATCTTTAGTAATATTTCACTTGGCAAATATTCGGCTAGCACAAGCTTATTTGATAGGTACTGAAATAAAACAAATGTGTATTTAACGAATAATTCCAACAAGCATCACTTACATTTTTGGCTTCAGCAGATTATACTGTATTCTCTCCCCTCTCTTTCTCAGCTATGTGTAGGATAAGAAACGACAACCACCGGAGGACTAGGTTTTTGTCCGCAAGTAATGGCCAATGATAAAGTAATATTGGCAGGACCTTAACCAGTCCACCAGTACACAAAATAAAGGATGAAGTTTAACTTTACAGCCTTGACGTTAAAAAGGGGGGCGGACACCAGATAACTTTTCACACTACAGATTTAGTGTCTTCCTTGTGAATCCTTGCATGTGATATCACGTGGGACCGGCACCTAAAGGATTTTCCGCAGACTGAACAAGAGAAGGGCCTCTCATCTGTATGTATGCGCTCATGTGTTTTAAGTTGTGACAACTGTCTAAACGATTTGCCACAAACAGTACACGAGAAAGGATTTTCTCCAGTGTGACTCCGCCGGTGTGTGATAAGAGCTGAAGTGCACAGAAAACATTTCCCACATTCAGGACAAATGCTCTTCTGAAATGTTTTATGGATTGTCTGATGTGTCTGAAGATCTATCTTGGTGGTGAAGTGTTTCTGACATCCAACACATTGATAGATCTTTATTGCATCATTAGGAGAGCAGGTCACAGGATTTATGGTTTTATGTTGCTGGGTGGGATTTACAGTAACGATATTATCTTCTTGCATGTCAACATCATCCTTGAGAAACTCTTCAGTGGAAGTATTGTCATCTTTAATACGAACCAGTCTGTATTCAATCTCACCATCTGGGTCATGAACTTTTTCCTTTGAAAGAGCCTTATGATGTCCATATTTACATGAGATTGATTTATTTGGTTTTGGTAGTAGCGGATTTGATGGTCGCTTCTCAACATAAGATTCATCTACTGCTTGTCTATGACAAATAGGTGCAAAAGCACCGTTATTCGATTTGTTGCTTTTGTCACGCAAGGCTTCTTCCTGAACAGGAGCGGATGAATCTTGTTGCCTATGATCAGTAAATTCACAGTCATCCTTGTTTATGGGCGTTTCCTCATCACATGATGGTGGTTCCTCCTTAACTAGAGTACATGTAATATCAGTGTTTGTAAGTTCTTCTTCCTCCTCTTCTTCTTGTGAGATGAATTCATCCTTATCATGTGTTGATATATATGAATGATGGCCATCAGAAGTATAAATTGAGGTGTTCATGAGAGTTCCTTCTTCATATAGCATGGATTCTTCTTTGCTGTCAGACGTATATATAACAAGGCCATGCTCTTTTATATCTGCAGAAAGGAAAATACTGTAATCATAACCATCAAATGATTGAAACAAGTTTTTTTTTTTTTTTAGAAGTTACTGCAACAGTTATTTAGTACGGTAGTTAAGATCAGAGAAAAGAGCCGATTTTTCTTCTTATAGAAAAAGTGCCACTCTTGTCTATATATGTAAACTAGCTCTCTCACAGAAGGAAGACACTAACTAAGAAGTACTATCTAAGAGAGATCGCTACCCAATAAGTCAATGCCCAAACCTTTAAATGAGCCTTGGCATCATGGTCATGGTTTCTTTCGCTCTGTAAAAGAGCAAAATTGTATCCCTTTTTCCCATGGAGCAAAGACTGCGAGACTCCATACTTAGCCGGTCTCTTGATGGAGACCCTGAATTGCCCTCATGTTGACTCTCATTTATGGGGTGTGCTTGATATTGAAGCTTCACGCCAATCAATTCAAAGGAGGACAACTGCAAGAACATGTAAGTCCATTAACCAGAGTGATATTTCTTGAAGCTGAAAATCAGACTGTTTTTTACATACTTGGGTAACCTAAAGGCCCCTTCACATTTAGCGACGCTGCAGCGATACCGACAACGATCCGGATCGCTGCAGCGTCGCTGTTTGGTCGCTGGAGAGCTGTCACACAGACCGCTCTCCAGCGACCAACGATGCCGGTAACCAGGGTAAACATCGGGTTACTAAGCGCAGGACCGCGCTTAGTAACCCGATGTTTACCCTGGTTACCATGCTAAAAGTAAAAAAAAAACAAACAGTACATACTTACCTACAGCCGTCTGTCCTCCAGCGCTGCGCTCTGCTTCTCTGCTCTCCTCCTGTACTGTCTGGGAGCCGGAAAGCAGAGCGGTGACGTCACCGCTCTGCTTTCCGGCTCACAGCCAGTACAGGAGGAGAGCAGAGCGCAGCGCTGGAGGACAGACAGCTGTAGGTAAGTATGTACTGTTTGTTTTTTTTTACTTTTAGGATGGTAACCAGGGTAAACATCGGGTTACTAAGCGCGGCCCTGCGCTTAGTTACCCGATGTTTACCCTGGTTACCAGTGAAGACATCGCTGGATCGGTGTCACACACGCCGATCCAGCGATGTCTCCAGGGAGTCCAGCGACGAAATAAAGTTCTGGACTTTATTCAGCGACCAACGATCTCCCAGCAGGGGCCTGATCGTTGGTCGCTGTCACACATAACGATTTCATTAACGATATCGTTGCTACGTCACAAATAGCAACGATATCGTTAACAATATCGTTATGTGTGAAGGTACCTTAACTCAAGAAGGCATAAAGTAATGAAAATAATATAACTGTAGACAAAGACGAGGACTGTACATCCAAAAATTATACATTGATCCACTGTGGCTAAACAAATTTTGCAAGAGCAAACATGAGGTCCTTAAGGTACCTTCACACTAAACGACGCTGCAGCGATCCAGACAACGATCCGGATCGCTGCAGCGTCGCTGTTTGGTCGCTGGAAAGCTGTCACACAGACAGCTCTCCAGCGACCAACGATGCCGGTAACCAGGGTAAACATCGGGTTACTAAACGCAGGGCCGCGCTTAGTAACCCGATGTTTACCCTGGTTACCATCCTAAAAGTAAAAAAAACAAATGCTTCATACTTACTTTC
The DNA here is from genome assembly GCF_032444005.1 of Ranitomeya imitator. Lineage (NCBI taxonomy): Eukaryota > Metazoa > Chordata > Amphibia > Anura > Dendrobatidae > Ranitomeya > Ranitomeya imitator. The sequence continues at coordinate 647,826,302 of NC_091283.1, read as the reverse complement.
CGCTGTCTGTCCCCGGCGCTCTGCTTCTCTGTACTGGCTGTGAGCACAGCGGCCGGAAAGCAGAGCGGTGACGTCACCGCTCTGCTTTCCGGCCGCTGTGCTCACAGTGAGTGCAGGAAAGCACAGCGCCGAGGACAGACAGCGGAAGGTAAGTATGAAGCGTTTGTTTTTTTTACTTTTAGGATGGTAACCAGGGTAAACATCGGGTTACTAAGCGCGGCCCTGCGCTTAGTAACCCGATGTTTACCTTGATTACCAGCGAAGACATCGCTGAATCGGCGTCACACACGCCGATTCAGCGATGTCAGCGGGAGAGCCAGCGACCAAATAAAGTTCTGGCCTTCTAGCTCCGACCAGCGATCTCACAGCAGGATCCTGATCGCTGCTGCTTGTCAAACTGAACGATATCGCTAGCCAGGACGCTGCAACGTCACGGATCGCTAGCGATATCGTTTAGTGTGAAGGTACCTTAAGTTAACATATTGATTAGAATGAATAAAGTTCACTGCCTTGTTACAGGAAAATGCTCGGTGGGTCCCCAACCTGACAGGAGTACCGTCGCATGGCGACCACTGCCACCATGACACTGCACCAAGACAGGTAGTAATCCAGGTTCCCCACAGCACCCATGTCGACAGGCAAAGACAACCCCACAGATACTACAGCAACAATAGGCACCATTCAGCACCAACACCAAGTGAACAGATCTAAGGGTACCGTCTCACAGTGGCACTTTTGTCGCTACGACGGTACGATCCGTGACGTTCCAGCGATATCCATACGATATCGCTGTGTCTGACACGCAGCAGCGATCAGGGATCCTGCTGAGAATCGTACGTCGTAGCAGATCGTTTGGAACTTTCTTTCGTCGCTGGATCTCCCGCTGTCATCGCTGGATCGGTGTGTGTGACACCGATCCAGCGATGCGTTCGCTTGTAACCAGGGTAAACATCGGGTTACTAAGCGCAGGGCCGCGCTTAGAAACCCGATGTTTATCCTGGTTACCATAGTAAATGTAAAAAAAAACCAAACAGTACATACTTACATTACGGTGTCCGTCAGGTCCCTTGCCGTCTGCTTGCCGCACTGACTGACGGCCGTAAAGTGAAAGCAGAGCACAACGGTGACGTCACCGCTGTGCTGTGCTTTCACTTTACGGCCGGCAGTCAGTCAGTGCGGGAAGCAGACGGCAAGGGACAGACACCGGAATGTAAGTATGTAGTGTTTGTTTTTTTTTACGCTGGTAACCAGGGTAAACATTGGGTTACTAAGCGCGGCCCTGCGCTTAGTAACCCGATGTTTACCCTGGTTACCCGGGGACTCGGCATCGTTGGTCGCTGGAGAGCTGTCTGTGTGACAGCTCTCCAGCGACCACACAACGACTTACCAACGATCACGGCCAGGTCGTATCGCTGGTCGTGATCATTGGTAAATCGTATAGTGTAACGGTACCCTAAGAAAAAACAAAACAAACATACAACCTTTTATGTGGTCTCAAAAAGAAAAAGCCAAGAGCAAAATCGGTGGACTTGTGCAAGGAGACATCCACTGTGCACCTGGGTTGCTCCCCCTCTTTATGCAGTGTCATGGTGATGATGGCTTTGCTACGCCTGTCTTGTTAGGGACTGAGGCTCGCCATGAGGTTGCAGTGGGCTTTATACATTTTGATCAAAATTTTAATATTATATCTGTGTATAATATTGCAGTCCATGTCTTTTTCTAAAGTTATGATAACAATGAAGGAAACCTGCTATTGAGTCAAGAACTTGGGCTACACGAGTGTTAGAAGCAGAAGCATATGTAAAGGCTCTGAATCTGCCACATAAAAAGGCTTTGATGCAGGGTCCTGTGTTCACATAAAAAGTATACTTGGCATACTTGACCGTAGAGTATTACTTTTAAGTAAATTGCAAAAGTTCAATTCTCTTTAACCTTCAATGGGAATGTGAAAATCAATATTGCTATTGTGATTTATTTTTGAATGCCTTTACATGCGGTGGTGTGTACATGAAACACATCCACTGCTTTGGGCCACCATCCCCCAATAACAAAGCATAATGTAAGCAGCTGTAGCACAGATATAAAGTTAGCCATTCATGCGCAATAGCCATCACATGAGCATTAAGCCAACAGCCGTCACTCCCACATACACCTGAACAGATATAGGTAGGTTTTCATGGCTAGCTTAGGTTCACGGAGGGCTTAAGCTTATCTAGGGCACACAATACAGTCCAAAAGAAATGATTTATCAGCTACATCAAGGAAATTATGTTGATTTATACTTTCTAAAAATATATTTCCTTGGGAAAATAATGTCAAAGGATGGGGAATAAACTATAATATGGAAAATCTGACTGTAGTCTACCGAGGTGTTCACAATTGTAATATCAGTCTGGGTGCGCACCATGGCATAAAGGAGGACACACTTTAAGACAGGACATAAAAAACACAGTAAAAAGTCACAAGTATGTCCTCTTGTAAAGGCCAAGATTCAAACTTATTTTTAAATGTGGTGCAATGATTCATAAAATTAAAGCAAATGGAAACCTTCAATTAGTCTGTCGGCCACTTTATGATAAATATTGCATGGAACCATGTATTCAACAAGTGACATACACTACACACCTATAAATATGAATTAAAAGGCATGTACACTGTGTGCAGAATTATTAGGCAAGTTGTATTTTGATCACATGATACTTTTTATACATGTTGTCCTACTCCAAGCTGTACAGGCTTGAGCGCCAACTACCAATTAAGTAAATCAGGTGATGTGCATCTCTGTAATGAGGAGGGATATTGTCTAATGACATCAAAACCCTATATAAGATGTGCTTAATTATTAGGTAACTTCCTTTCCTTTGGCAAAATGGGTCAGAAGAGAGATTTGACGGGCTCTGAAAAGTCCAAAATTGTGAGATGTCTTGCAGAGGGATGCAGCAGTCTTGAAATTGCCAAACTTTTGAAGCGTGATCACCGAACAATCAAGCGTTTCATGGCAAATAGCCAACAGGGTCGCAAGAAGCATGTTGGGCAAAAAAGGCGCAAAATAACTGCCCATGAATTGAGGAAAATCAAGAGTCAAGATGCCAGTTGCCACCAGTTTTGCCATATTTTAGAGCTGCAACGTTACTGGAGTAACAAAAAGCACAAGGTGTGTGATACTCAGGGACATGGCCAAGGTAAGGAAGGCTGAAAACAACCACCTTTGAACAAGAAACATAAGATAAAACGTCAAGACTGGGCCAAGAAATATCTTAAGACTGACTTTTCAAAGGTTTTATGGACTGATGAAATGAGAGTGACTCTTAATGGGCCAGATGGATGGGACAGAGGCTGGTAAGTAAAGGGCAGAGAGCTCCACTCCGACTCAGGCGCCAACAAGGTGGAGGTGGGGTACTGGTATGGGCTAGTATAATCAAAGATGAACTTGTGGGACCTTTTCGGGTTGAGGATGGAGTGAAGCTCAACTCCCAGACCTACTGCCAGTTTCTGGAAGACTACTCCTTCAAGCAGTGGTACAGGAAGAAGTCGGTATTCTTCAAGAAAAACATGATTTTCATGCAGGACAAGGCTCCATCACATGCCTCCAACTACTCCACAGCGTGGCTGGCAAGTAAAGGTCTCAAAGAAGAAAAAATAATGACATGGCCCCCTTGTTCACCTGATCTGAACCCCATAGAGCAGGGGTCCCCAACTCCAGTCCTCAAGGCCCACCAACAGGTCATGTTTTCAGGATTTCCTTTGCATTGCACAGGTGATGCAATTATTACCTGGGCAAGACTAAGGAAATCCTGAAAACATGACATGTTGGTGGGCCTTGAGGACTGGAGTTGGGGACCCCTGCCATAGAGAACCTGTGGTCCCTCATAAAATGTGAGATCTACAGGGAGGGAAAACAGTACACCTCTCGGAACAGTGTCTGGGAGGCTGTGGTGGCTGCTGCAAGCAATGTTGATCGTAAACAGATCAAGCAACTAACAGAATCTATGGATGGAAGGCTGTTGAGTGTTATCAAAGAGAGAATTTTAGTCTAGGAAGAGGTTTCACATGTACCCATTCAGATGGAGACGTTTATTCTCAGCGAGGAAAGGCAAGTGTAGGACCTGGTATAAGAGAGATGCCGTAAAGGGGCTACCAGGTACACATAAAATTGGCCATTTTTATGCGCTAAACGCTCTCATTTTTCATATTTCTAGTGCAGTAATGCAGTTCAAATTTCGCATTTCAAGTTTGCATGTTCTAGCGCTGCAGTGTGCTGCCTTATTTATTTAACTATATACGAGTTGGCGACTCTAGGTTCAGCACCTGTTCACACTTAGTCTATGTTTGGATGTGCCGGTCAGGTTTTTGAAATGTATTCTTTAGCCTTCTGATCGTGCACTCCGCCTCCTAGCCACAGGTGTTTTAATTACAGCAGGTCCAATACCCCTCCACAGAGAGAGAGAATTTTAGTCTAGGAAGAGGTTTCACATGTACCCATTCAGATGGAGACGTTTATTCTCAGCGAGGAAAGGCAAGTGTAGGACCTGGTATAAGAGAGATGCCGTAAAGGGGCTACCAGGTACACATAAAATTGGCCATTTTTATGCGCTAAACGCTCTCATTTTTCATATTTCTAGTGCAGTAATGCAATTCAAATTTCGCATTTCAAGTTTGCATGTTCTAGCGCTGCAGTGTGCTGCCTTATTTATTTAATCATAAAGAAAGGTCGCTATACTGTATTGGTCACCAATTTTTTGGGGTTTTTGCATGTCAGAAATGTGTATTTCTAAATTTTGTGCAGTGATATTGGTTTACCTGGCGAAAAAAAACCAAGTGAGATGGGATTGTATTTGGTTTTTATTAAGTTGCCTAATAATTCTACACAGTAATATTTACCTGCACAAACAGATATCCTCCTAAGATAGCCAAATCTAAAAAAAAAAAAACACTCCAACTTCCTAAAATATTAAGCTTTGATATTTGAGTCTTTTGGGTTGATTGAGAACATAGTTGTTGATCAATAATAAAAATAATCGTCTAAAATACAACTTGCCTAATAATTCTGCACACAGTGTAGCTATGGATGGAATTTTTCAGGGGAATCTTGTCCATCAGAGAGGCGAGTAATCTCTGGCTGCTGAACAGAAGGCTCAAGAATATCTTACCTTGTGGGATTCCCATTGCAGCTTATGATTAGCCAGGGTGGTGTGGCATCATCATTGCGGCGTGATGGACAGATGATGTCACACCAGCCAGGCTAATCAAAAAGCCACATTGGGGATTCTGGAATGTAAGAGATTTGCTGAGCGTCCGTCCAGCGGTCACAGAGCACTGACCTGGGCCAGAGACCTGCAGATCGATCCGCCCAATGCTACTAATAATATATAATGGGCAAGGCTTCTCACACGTCAGAGGTTATATGCAATAATTCTTACCGTGTGATCTAAATGACTGCTCATTACTCAACATGTCCGCATAAAAGTCATGGTGTCCTTCTAAATAGTCTCCCTCCTAGAAAAACAAGGATGGTACAATGTTACCAGAACCTATGAACCAGCCATCGTTCAGACATTGCCAATGATGCCAAGGTATAATGCCCCAGCATTCCCTGTTGTGTTACCTCTCCATTCAGCAGCTGGATGATCTTGTAGGCGAGTTCTAGAATCTGTCGATCATTGGTTTCATCATTGCTCTGGCAGGGAGGAGGTGGTGTCATTGCTGTTGGGGTTTGGGGCCTATCTAATTCTCCCAATTCCATCATTTTTGTCCGTTTACGAGACTTCACCACTTTGTAATCCTTGGTAGGAAGAATGAAAACATTATCACCAACTAAGTCCAACATTTTTCACACTGGGCCAGCCCACCTTACATTGTAAATGTATTCAGAAAATAACAGTAAACCTTAACCCCTTTCTGACCTTGGACGGGATAGTACGTCCAAGGTCAGATCCCCTGCTTTGATGCAGGGCTCTGCGGTGAGCCCACACCAAAGCCGGGACATCTCAGCTGTTTTGAACAGCACGGTGGCGCAGTGGTTAGCACAGCAGCCTTGCAGCGCTGGGGTCCTGGGTTCTAATCCCACCCAGGACAACATCTGCAAAGAGTTTGTATGTTCTCTCCGTGTTTGCGTGGGTTTCCTCCGGGCACTCTGGTTTCCTCCCACATTCCAAAGACATACTGATAGGGATTCTAGATTGTGAGCCCCATCAGGGACAGTGATGATAATGTGTGCCAAACTGTAAAGCGCTGCGGAATATAAAATGCGCTATATAAAAATAAAGATTATTATTTATTATTTATTAACAGCTGACATGTGCCCATAATAGGCGCGGGCAGAATCGCGATCTGCCCGCACCCATTAACTAGTTAAATGCCGCTGTCAAATGCAGACAGCGGCATTTAACTACCGCTTCCGGCCGGGCAGCCGGAAATGACGTCATCGCCGACCCCCGTCACATGATCGGGGGTCGGCGATGCGTCTCCATTGTAACCATAGAGGTCCTTGAGACCTCTATGGTTACTGATCGCCGGTGGCTGTGAGCGCCACCCTGCACACCTGCATTTCTGCTACATAGCAGCGATCAGCAGATCACTGCTATGTAGCAGAGGCGATCGAGTTGTGCCTGCTTCTAGCCTCCCATGGAGGCTATTGAAGCATGGCAAAAGTTAAAAAAAAAGTTGAAAAAAATGTTAAAAAAATAAAAAAAATATAAAAGTTTAAATCACCCCCCTTTCGCTCCAATCAAAATAAATCAATAAAAAAAATATCAAATCTACACATATTTGGTATCGCCGCGCTCAGAATCGCCCGATCTATCACCTAAAAAAAAGCATTAACCTGATCGCTAAACAGCGTAGCGGGAAAAAAATTCGAAACACCAGAATTACGTTTATTTTGGTCGCCGTGACATTGCATTAAAATGCAATAACGGGCGACCAAAAAACATATCTGCACCGAAATGCAATCATTAACAACGTCATCTCGGCACGCAAAAAATAAGCCCTCAACCGACCCCAGATCACGAAAAATGGAGACGCTACGAGTATCGGAAAATGGCGCAATTTTTTTTTTTTAGCAAAGTTTGGAACTTTTTTTCACCACTTAGATAAAAAATAACCTAGTCATGTTAGGTGTCTACGAACTCGTAATGACCTGGAGAATCATAATGTCAAGTCAGTTTTAGCATTTAGTGAACCTAGCAAAAAAGCCAAAACAAAAAACAAGTGTGGGACTGCACTTTTTTGGCAATTTCACCGCACTTGGAATTTTTTTCCCGTTTTCTAGTACACGACATGCTAAAACCAATGATGTTGTTCAAAAGTACAACTCGTCCCGCAAAAAATAAGCCCTCACATGGCCAAATTGACGGAAAAATAAAAAAGTTATGGCTCTGGGAAGGAGGGGAGTGAAAAACGAACACGGAAAAACGAAAAATCCCACGGTCATGAAGGGGGTTAAAATTAGAAAAGTTAATTCTATACAATTGTGGGTGAGGTTACTAGTGGATTTCAAAAGAACCCAACCAAATACAGAGAAAGCAAGACCTCCTGATTTATTATTATTAGCGATAAAAGTACAATGTGATGTCATTCCCAGTTTCCCTCACCTCTCCAGTCAGCAGGTAAATGATCTCCAGGGTGATATTTAGTAGCCTCTGGGTCATTCGGCTTCGGATCTTCTTTGTACTCTTGGGGCGAGAAGGACGTTCTACAAAATGAATGGTGTAGTTAGGTCACACTCAATATGGTAACCCTTTTGTTGCCAGTAGGTTTTTTCTTTTTACATTTTGCGCCTCTAGGAGCCAGGGCAATTTTCAGCAGACCCCTGGCTGTCACAGCGTCCCATTGGCCCGCTGCCATCACAGACGTCAGAGGGCATTTAGAATAGCATATGATGTATCATTGTGTTATATGTCAGTAAGGGATTAGAAAGCAGCTATTATAAGAAAATAACCTATTTAAATCAGGTTTTTGTGTTAAATGTATATATTTATGTAAATGATTTTTAGACTAATTTCCTATTGTTTCTAGGAACAACACATCAATATCATGGACCCTGACCCTATCTTTTCTATTTACATGTGCAATAAACATGTACAATGGTCATTGTGAAGGGAGAGGGGGGCAGGGTCAGCTGTGACATCACGTATTGTGATTTATGGATATTGTGCCATTAGCTGTTACCTGACATTATAATTCTGCCTCTTAGGCCCCCTTCACAAGTCAGGTTTTCCACTAGGTGTGGTGAGTTTTCACACCGATTGGAGGCACTCACGACCATTATAATCTATGGGACTGCGTACATATCTGTCTGTTCATGTGACCCACACGTGGACATGTCCATTTTTTTCCGGCAGCCAAGATGTCAATACATCTCGCACAAGTGAACACGGATGACAAAATGTGAGATCCATGCACACCATCCATGTGACACCTTCTGGAATAGAAATGACAGAGGTTTAAGTGTTAGATGTGCAAAATATAGATGGACAGCTGTGAGATATATAATTGGTGGACTGCGTGTGAAGTTTACTGTACTTCTATTTAGTTAATAAATACAAAAATGATGCGAGGTCCCCCTATTTTTCATGACCAGCAAAGGTAAAGCAGATTGAGTAGAATTAATTTATGTCTATTGGTTTGACCCTCCACAACAGTCACGATCTGTCATGTGCCCCCTTGGCAAAATTAGCTGCCCTCCTCGGTTATAGCTTGTCTTACTGATTGGGAGTACGGCATGGCTCATAAATGAAGCAGTGGCATCTGGCTTTGAGGGCAAATTTTGCTGGACTGGTATTCGTTCACAGTATCACAATTTGCAGAGCCCCTGAGGTACCAATATACAAGAAACCTCCCAGAAGTGACCGCATTTTGAAAACTACAGTCTGATGGAGTTCATCTATGTAGATAGTGGACATTCTACCCCACAAATGTTTCACAGATTTCTTTATCACTTGGCTGTACAAATGAAGAATAGTGTTTGTTAAAATATTATATAGATTTAGCTGAAAACTTTTTTCCTACAAAAGATAATAAGAAAAAAAATTTAACCGGTGATTACTCAATTTCTCCCAAGATCGGCAGTACCCTTCACGTGCCTGTACACTACTATTTGTGTATATGTGAAGGTGTAATGTGTATACGTGCATAAAACTGCACACATGATCGGTAAATGTATTAGTATAAGTGTGTATTGTGCATATGCGTGTGTATTTATGTACAATCTTAAATGCCAAATATCCAAGATTTTGCAGGTTCCTGAAAAAAATGGAAACCTCCAGGACGTCTTGAAAAGTTTAAGTACAGATACAGTTGTGGCCAAAAGTATTGACACCTCTGCAATTCTATCAGATAATACTGTTTCTTCCTGAAAATGATTGCAATGACAAATTCTTTGGTATTATTATCTTCATTTAATTTGTCTTTAATGATAAAACACAAAAGAGAATGAAGCAAAAAGCAAAACATTGATCATTTCACACAAAACTCCAAAAAATGGGCCAGACAAAAGTATTGGCACCCTCAGCCTAATACTTGGTTGCCCCAGCAGACACAGGAACATTCAGGTCTTTGGAGATGGACTTGTAGCCTTGAGATTGCTCATGCTTCCTCACAATTTGGTTTCTCAAGTCCTCAGACAGTTCTTTGGTCTTCTTTATTTTCTCCATGCTCAATGTGGTACACACAAGGACACAGGACAGAGGTTGAGTCAACTTTAATCCATGTCAACTGGCTGCAAGTGTGATTTAGTTATTGCCAACACCTGTTAGGTGCCACAGGTAAGTTACAGGTGCTGTTAATTACACAAATTATAGAAGCATCACATGATTTTTCGAACAGTGCCAATACTTTTGTCCACCCCCTTTTTTATGTTTGGTGTGGAATTATATCCAATTTGGCTTTAGGACAATTCTTTTTGTGTTTTTTCATTTAAGACAAATTAAATGAAGATAATAATACCAAAGAATTTGTGTTAGCAATCATTTTCAGGAAGAAACTGAGTATTATCTGACAGAATTGCAGGGGTGTCAATACTTTTGGCCACAACTGTAGATGAAAATCAATTTTACTCTAACTTGACTAAAAAAAATCTGCATTTGCCAAAATATGGATATTTTCTAATTAGCTTCTATGATAAATGAATTTCCCATGAAAATGTACACAAAATTAAATTTTGCTTGATCTGCTCATCTCTACTTTAAAGCTTTGTCAAAGCCTACAATACTTCCTGATGGTTTCTTGTGTGTGAGATTCTCGTGCTCCATCATCAGACAGATCACCAGCGGCCAATTGCATCATTATCCGTGGCAGGAAAAAAAAAAAGGCACAGAAGCTCTGTATGGGACAAGAACTCAACTGATTTCTGCAGCAGACACCCACTCATATGTGTCAGGCAAGGGTGGCCATGTTTGGTAGGGGACTGGTACACTACATGAATGAAGGAAACATCAGAGGGAGAGGTGGAATCATGTCTATGGAGGAGCCGTAACCCAGTTGACTACTGAGTGGGCTAGCAACTTCTTAAAGGGAACCTGTCACCTGAATTTGTCGGGCCCTTTTTTCGGTCCGATGGGCGGTGTTTTCGGGTCTTTTATTCACCCCTTCCTTTCCCGCTGGCCGCACGCTGGCTGCAATATTGTCTTGAAGTTGATTCGCTTTCCTCCGTAGAACACACGTGCACAAGGCAATCCTGCCTTGCGCACGCGCAGTAAGCCAAAAAGCATTAGTGTGCATGCGCCGGCGCACTATGTCCCGGAAGTAATTCGCTGTGTTCCGGAACATAGTGCGCCGACGCATGCGCACTAATGCTTTTCGGCTTTGCCCGCAGTTGGGCAAAGCATACCGCGTGTGTGCAAGGCAAGATTGCCTTGCGCACGCATGTTCTACGGAGGAAAGCGAATCAACTTCAAGACAATATTGCGGCCAGCGGGAAAGGAAGGGGTGAATAAAAGACCCAAAAACACCGCCCATCGGTCCAAAAAAAGGGCCTGCCAAATTCAGGTGACAGGTTCCCTTTAACACAGGAGAACAACTATGTTACTAACAATTGATTGTAATGGCTGTGTGGTTTTGCTGTAGTTTTCCTGCAAAATCAAGCCTCTGTATAAGGCTATATTCATCCTTAAAGGGAATCTGTCACCCAAAAATTTGCATATAAGCTGTGGCCACCGGCATCAGGGGCTTATCTACAGCATTCTGTAATGCTGTAGATAAGCCCCCGATGTATCATGAAAGATGAGAAAAAGAGGCTAGATTATACTCACACAGGGGCGGTCCTGGTTCGGGTCCCATGGGCTTCGCGGTCCGGTCCGGGGCTTCCCTTCTTCATGCGATGACATTCTCTTCTTTTCTTCCTGCTGCGGCTCCTGCGCAGGCTTACTGATTTGCCCTGTTGAGGGCAGAGAAAAGTACTGCAGTGCACAGGTGCTGGGCCTCTCTGACCTTTCCCGGCACCTGCGCACTGCAGTACTTTGCTCTGCCCTCAACAGGGCAAATCAGTAAGCCTGCACAGGAGCCACAGCAGGAAGAAAAGAAGAGAATGTTATTACATGAAGATGGGAGGCAGCGGACCCGCACCGCAAAACCCATCGGACCCGAACCGGGACCACCCCTGGGTGAGTATAATATAACCTGTTTTTCTCATCTTTCAGAGTACATTGGGGGCTAATCTATAGCATTACAGAATGCTGTAGATAAGCCCCTGATGCCAGTGGCCGCAGCTTATATGCGAATTTTGGGGTGACAGATTCCCTTTAACACATTGCAGCCAAATTGTGTTTGTTATATTGTTTTGCCATTTTTTTCCCAAAGATATTGCAAAAATATTGCTGTCCTACCATGCAGAAAAATTGCAACAAAGCCACCAGGTGTGAAAACAGCCCAACAGTCAATTAAAACATGCTGTGGCTGCATCAAGACCACCTGGCCTTACCCTTGAGAAGTGCATAAGACGGGGGCATCAAACTGAATATTTGCCCATTTGCAGGACAACCTCTGATGTAAGCTGCACATAATTTAAGAGGTTGAGAAACATGAAGAAATACCTCAAGCCAGACTAGAAAAATATTCTTCGTTCTACCCACCCCACTGCACCCCAATCCAGTCACTAAGTCGCTGGCCCAGAGACAAGCAGCAAATACCTTTTTTTTTCTGTATCTTCTTCACAGTTGTGTTTGCCTGTACAGTACAGTTAAAGATTGTTGGGAGAGCGCCCTTCTTGAGGCTCTTCCTCATTCCCTCGTTAGTATAGGATTCTGACGTAAAATGCTGAGAGCATATGCGAAATGCATCTGTCTTTTTCCCTTCAAATACTTTATCAGTAAAAGCATCAATGTCTCCAAAGTCTTGGCCTGTCTGCATTAGCCATGCCTTGATCATCTCCTTGCTCCTTGGGAAGGCATGGATCGTGATGTCCGGATTCTTCTTCTTCCAGCAGAAGGAACATCCTTTTACGATACAGGATGGCATTCTACATAAGTAAAGGGCAAGCACTCATTATTAGAGAAACAATGTAAGAGTTTTGCCAGCTCATCAGATAGACGGCTTCTGGGTCCCCAGGCATGGACTGCATTTTCCAGCAGTGCTTGCTTTCAAGAGAGAAAAATCAGAATAGAGCGAGCCAAACAGGATACAAGCCACTTAGCCTTTATTTACCCCATTCTGCTGAAACCAATTCTCGTTTTTGTGTTTTCCTCCCCTTTTCCTAGAGCCATACGTTTTTTAATACTTTGTCAATATGGCCATATCAGGGCTTGTTTTTTGTGGGATGAATTGTACTTTTGAATAACACCATTAACTTTACCACACAATGTGATGGAAAGTGGGAACAAAATTCCAAGTGTGGGGAAATCAGATCCCTTCCCACACCTCCCCCACATTTCCTTCATTTTCATTTTTTTTGGGCGGGAGGGAGTTAATATTTTTACATATAGCTGGTTAAAATGTCATGACAGCATGGTTCTCCGGGTTAGTACAATTATGGTGATATAAAACTTGTATTGTTATTTTTATTATTTTAGTAGTGAAAACAAAAGACATATTTGTAAAAAAAAAAGTAATGAAACATTTGCATTGTGTTGCTACTTTTCAAGAACGTAACTATTTATTTCTCAGTTGATTGAACAGTATGGGGGGGTTGTTTTTTCTGTGGCTAGGGTACATATAATGATTTGATCACTTTTCATTGCATTTTGTGAAGATGTGATGACTAAAAAAGGCAGTTACAGAAATTTCAACTTTACAGATTTACTGAATGGGTTAAATACGGTAGTTTAATATTTTGATAGATCTGATCATACAGAATATGTTTCTTTTATTAATAAGGGGGAAATGTGGCAATTCAAGTTGTTTTTTTTTTAGTTCTGTCAGCAACATTTAAGGAGATGTTTTCCAGTATACACAGAGCAAGTGATCAAAAGAAGGGACTACAAACAAAGTAAAATGAAAAGAAAAAAAAAGTTGTTGAAAATATTCAAAAAACAAAAAGTTTGAATCACCGCTCCTTCATGTTTACCAAGCAACTAATTCTGGAAAAATTAAACTCAAAAGACAATTTGCAATTTCTTTGCACTTGGAATTTTATTTCTGGTTGCAGTACATTGAATGAGAAAATGACTGTAGTCATTCCATACTACGAAAAGCAAGCCCTCATACAGCTTTGATAAAGGAAAAATAAAGTCATGGCTCATGAAAGAAGGCGAGGAAAAAATGAAAGCAGAAAAAGTAAAAACTGGCTGCAGAGTGAAGGGGTCAATTAAAGGATCGGGTGGCTCATCTTGTTCGTCTAGATCTACATTGATCTCACGCTCACTATTGCATTCATACAACTACCCCATTGTATTGTTATATAATGTGCTTTTTTTATTTTTTACAGTCTCAACAACTTGAAAACTTTCCATAGAGACAACTTCAGTATAACAATACGCACCAAAAATGGGGACACATTCATCAAGTGGCAATACTGATTGTTGGCCAGTAAAAAGACTTCCCACCCTCAGATCTTACATGTAAGCATGTTATATTAGCCTTGTTGTTAAGTCATGAAAGGAACATAGCTGCCACGTGTCTGTTCACTGACTGTATATGGTGTACACATGCTTCCCATGGTCAGCAGGGCTGTTGAGTCGGAGCCCATTTTGGTAGAGGAGGAGTCTGTGTCATGGAATTTGAGGAGTCGGAGGTTTGGCTTTCCGACTCTACAGCCCTGATGTTCAGCCCCATCATACTGGTCATCACCAGTTCAGCTCATAGGCCAGATTTGAGATCTCCTAATCGTTCCAGTAGAGGATGACATATGATAGACTGAAGTGCTTCCTTCTTATGGCCTTGCAATTTCTTCAATGCAAATTTTGTAAATGATTCAATACCAATCTCATAACATTTTTGGCACTTTGATTTAGCCCTACAAAAATTGATCTTTAGAGCCACGTGCTATAAACAACAATGTGCTACAAAGTCAAGAGCCTTCCAATGTGCAGAGGTGACGAACAGAAAGCATAGACATCCAGAGCAGCTCCCTGGAATCCAGCTGCATGTCAGAACATGACATGTGGACAGCATAGTACAACCCCTGGCAAAAATTATGGAATCACCGGCATTGGAGGATGTTCATTCAGTTGTTTAATTTTGTAGAAAAAAAAGCAGATCACAGACATTTCACAAAACTAAAGTTATTTCAAATGGCAACTTTCTGGCTTTAAGAAATACTAAAAGAAATCAAGAACAAAAAATGTGGTAGTCCGTAATGGTTACTTTTTTTTTAACCAAGCATAGGGTAAAAATTATGGAGTCACTCAATTATGAGGGAAAAATTATGGAATCATGAAAAACAAACAAAAAAACCACTCCAAAACATCACTAGTATTTTGTTGCACCACCTCTGGCTTTTATAACAGCTTGCAGTCTCTGAGGCATGGACTTAATGAGTGTTAAACAGGACTCTTCATCAGTCTGGCTCCAACTTTCTCTGATTGCTGTTGCCAGATCAGCTTTGCAGGTTGGAGCCTTGTCATGGACCATTTTATTCAACTTCCACCAAAGATTTTCAATTGGATTGCGATCCGGACTATTTGCAGGCCATGACATTGACCTTATGTGTCTTTTTTCAAGGAATGTTTCCACAGTTTTGGCTCTATGGCAGGATGCATTATCATCTTGAAAAATGATTTCATCATCCCCAAACATCCTTTCAATTGATGGGAAAAGTGTCCAAAATATCAACATAAACTTGTGCATTTATTGAAGATGTAATGACAGCCATCTCCCCAGTGCCTTTACCTGACATGCAGCCCCATATCATCAATGACCGTGGAAATTTGCATGTTCTCTTCAGGCAGTCATCTTTATAAATCTCATCGGAACGGCACCAAACAAAAGTTCCAGCATCATCACTTAGCCCAATGCAGATTCGCGATTCATCACTGAATATGACTTTCATCCAGTCATCCACAGTCCACGATTGATTTTTCTTAGCCCCTTGTAACCTTGTTTTTTTCTGTTTAGGTGTTAATAATGGCTTTTGTTTAGCTTTTCTCTATGTAAATCCCATTTCTTTAAGGCGGTTTCTTACAGTTCGGTCACAGACGTTGACTCCAGTTTCCACCTGTCATGGATCCCTTCTCCGTGGTGTCACTTATTCGTCATGTGCCTGCTCTCACATGTGACTTGGGGTTGTGCCTGCAAGGGTTAATCTATCTCCCCACTCTCAGTCCAGCATTCAACCTCTGTCCTATGCTGTAATGGGAGCATAAATCACACACCCACCCAGGCCACACACCCGCTCATACACGCTGCCACCGCTCATAGAATACACGGGTGATGAGTCCCGGAACTAATAATACTAATAATATCTATCACTCATAAGGCTCACACACCTTAGGCTATGGATTCTTTTAGAACATTCAAGGTTCAACTCGTTAAAGTTTTATACTTTAATAACAAAAGGTTCAATGCTTACAATAAGAAAAAGGTATAAAAATGATAAAAAGACATTCAACTTATGCAAAACAGTATAAAATAAAGAGGAGAAACTTACAGAAATTATCTAACTGGTAATTGCTTCTGCTCCCTGAGGGTAGGACGAATGTAGATTAGATCACACCAGCTTCTCAGGCTGCCCCCATCATGTGAACACAATTCTCTGTCTGCAGCCTAAATTTATAACTTTGGTCTGGAGGTCAGGGTTCTAGACCGGCCCCTCAGGTTAATATCATAATTGCTGGCTTTCTGATTGGCCACAGCCGCGCTACTAATGAATATATTATTTTTCTCTTGAGACACTTGTGAAAAGGTTCTCAGGAATAGATACCCTCAGGCCACAATTAACATCTCCCCTCCAAGACCTCGGAGGTGCCAAATGTTACCTTTATTCTTGGCCCTAGCTAGACCTCCTGGTGAGATATGGAGACACAATTTCTACTAGTCCCAAGGAAGTACCTATTAACACCTAGGTGCGACTTGCCTTCAGGACAGATGTTACATTATCACTAGTAACACATATAACCCTAGACATATGTCACGACACACATATAGATATATATACACATATTTCACCACACCACCCATTCGTTCCTCACTTGTTTTGTTGTGCATATCTGGTTTTGGAAACATATTGCATTTAAGTTTCCGGTCTTGACGCTTTGATGTCTTGGTCTACCAGCATGTTTGCCTTTAACAACCTTCCCATGTTGTTTGTATTTGGTTGATTTTAGACACAGCTGACTGTGGACAACCAACATCTTTTGCAACATTGTGTGATGATTTACCCTCTTTTAAGAGTTTGATAATCCTCACCTTTGTTTCAATTGACATCTCTCATGTTGGAGCCATGATTCATGTCAGTCCACTTGGTGCAACAGCTCTCCAAGGTGTGATCACTCCTTTTTAGATGCAGACTAACGAGCAGATCTAATTTGATGCAGGTGTTAGTTTTGGTTTTGAAAATTTACAGGGTGATTCCATATTTTTTTCCTCAGAATTGAGGGATTCCATTTTCCCCCTATGCTTGGTTAAAAAAAGTAACCATTACTGACTACCACATTTTTTGTTCTTGATTTCTTTTAGTGTTTCTTAAAGCCAGAAAGTTGCCATTTGAAATTACTTAAGTTTTGTGCCATGTCTGTGATCTGCTTTTTTTCTACAAAATTAAACAACTGAATGAACATCCTCCAAGGCTGGCGATTCCATAATTTTTGCCAGGGGTTGTAGTGACTTCTATCCTCTTGTGACCTCCTATTACAGGGAACCAAACTGATAATAGTGTCCTTGTACATGAACACCTGCACTGGAGCACAATGGCTGCAGTTCTCAGTTATTGGGTTGTACACAATAGCTAATATGATCTATAACTCAACCAATGGTTGTTACAGACGTCTGTGCAAGATCAGTCGGAGCACAGACCGGCTGTAGTTCTCCGAGCGTCTCTACTTTATATACGTCTATACGACTGACACTTGGATCAGGAGAGCCATGGCCAGCTGGTGAATTGCAGTCCGTGCTCAGACGTCTGAAGCAGCCATTGGTTGGGGGACCTTTTAAGCTCCAAAACAGCTGCTGGCACCTGTCACACACCAAAAGGACAAGCCTTTCTCTGCTACATGGATCTTGGCAGTGTAGCATTTCAGTAGACAAGAATGTGTCCGATATATCAGTTTCTAATGGCTCTAATTTAGGCAAGAATTTTGGCTTTAGTCCTAAATGAGACGTCCATGATTTCTCATATGGAAAAACAGACCTTTGTTCTTCAGTGTTTTGGATCGGTCATCATTGGTCTAAGTGTCAGGTCTTACTACCAGTGTTTTTTTCACTGATGGAAAAAAACTAAACTGCAAAGCCCTGGAATTAGGCACACTATAAAATTATAATAATAAGCTCATAGCTTCTCATAAAGAGGTTGTCCACAGCCTGGCAACCCCTTTTTTAAAAAAAAAAGTAGTGCGTCTTATAAAATAAAACCCCCGTATACTCGCCACCATTCCAGCGCCAGGTGTCACGTGACATTGTTATACCACGTGTGCCCAGTAACCAATCAGCGGCCACCAATGCCTGCTGCGCTCTCCCTACGTCCTTTTCTGTGATGTTCCTCCAAAGGCGTGAAGCTCGGATGCCTGCTCAGACAATGTAGACCAGGGCATCCACATCACCGGACTCATCCCACTAACAGCGGCCCTCCCATAGCCCTATCTATGGGAAAGGAAAAGTGTCATGGTGCTCAAATGCAGCAACAGCAACAAAATATTTGTTTTATTAGTATCTCCAGAGGGTCAAGGTGTTTTTGCCACTTTTGGATTTTTCACAACTGTACCGGTCAGCCGACTGGTGGCAGCGGTCACATGATATAAGTGTCCTGTGACTTGCGGGAGAAGCTGCAGCGGAGGTCTGGGAGGGGTTTTATTTTTCTTTCACTGTAGCAGTTAAAGGGGCGGTCCGGGCACAGGTATTTGATGACCTTTCTAGAGGATAGGTCAGTGATAGCAGATCGGTGGGGGTCTTACCCGATCAGCTGTATCATCTGGATGGCCACCGCCAGGTAGGGCGGCACAGCGCCCGTTCTTCGGCATAGAAGCTGTGCTGCAGTAGCCAATAACAGCCGGCAGTGCGCTCAGCGACTCTCATTCACGTTGTATGCATCAGAGAGAAAAAAACAAAAGCCGATTGGTGGGGTGCTGCATTTCGGTGCTGGTTGTTGGCCCCCAACTAATCTGCATTTAATGACATCCTGTAGATAGGTCAAATACCTAAGCCCCCAGACAATCCCTTTAAGAATGTGTTATCTGGTAGCAGAAACCCCCTTAATGTAGCAAACTGGGCCATGTCCATAAAGGGTTAAAGGCAATCTCTAAACAGGCAGTACTCTGCAGTTATAGTGAAGGCCCCGCTAACACCATGCACGGGCCAGTCACGTGTCCGTGGCCTTCACAATGACCACAGCTGATAAGCAGCGGCAGGATCTCTGTAAAGCCAACGCTACGTACTGTAGACGGTGAACAGCTCAGGCGGACTACATATCCCAGCACGCCTTGCGGCTGCAGAGCTCCTGACAACCACACGCATAAGGTTCTGTAAGGTGTCTGCACTCAGCCCTCACCTGTACACCAGAGCGCTACAGGCAGCGAACACAGAGACCGGGCGCCCCTCCACAGGCAGGAAGAAGCCTTCTTTGTATTCCTTACCACTTCCGGTTTTGCGTTCCAGGTTTTTGACCCTTCCTGCCCGTACTTCCGTTGAGCAATGTGCTGTGCGTTCCAGCCATCAGGTTGAGCGCTCCAAACCCTTTTTCCCCTTGCAGTTCCAATAATAACCACATGATGGCAACAACACGTTGCCTTATTCAGAAACATCAGCTGGGAGACGTAATACAAACAACAGCCATTAGGGGGCGGAAAAGTGATTTTCAATACATCGTACTGTTGGTATTTCTTCAGCGGGTAAAGCCTGGGGATATCCTCCCCATACCAAGGATTTGGAAGGTGGCTCCTTGGGTGAGGGGATATCCTCCCCATACCAAGGATTTGGAAGGTGGCTCCTTGGGTGCGGGGATATCCTCCCCATACCAAGGATTTGGAAGGTGGCTCCTTGGGTGCGGGGATATCCTCCCCATACCAAGGATTTGGAAGGTGGCTCCTTGGGTGCGGGGATATCCTCCCCATACCAAGGATTTGGAAGGTGGCTCCTTGGGTGCGGGGATATCCTCCCCATACCAAGGATTTGGAAGGTGGCTCCTTGGGTGCGGGGATATCCTCCCCATACCAAGGATTTGGAAGGTGGCTCCTTGGGTGCGGGGATATCCTCCCCATACCAAGGATTTGGAAGGTGGCTCCTTGGGTGCGGGGATATCCTCCCCATACCAAGGATTTGGAAGGTGGCTCCTTGGGTGCGGGGATATCCTCCCCATACCAAGGATTTGGAAGGTGGCTCCTTGGGTGCGGGGATATCCTCCCCATACCAAGGATTTGGAAGGTGGCTCCTTGGTTGCGGGGATATCCTCCCCAAACCAAGGATTTGTAAGGTGACTCCTTGGGTGTGGGGATATCCTCCCCATACCAAGGACTAGTAAGGTGGCTCCTTGGGTGTGGGGATATCCTCCCCATACCAAGGATTTGGAAGGTGGCTCCTTGGGTGTGGGGATATCTTCCCCATTATGGGGACCCCATACCAAGGACTAGTAAGGTGGCTCCTTGGGTGCGCCCGTCAGCTGGCTTTGGGCTTGAAGCTCTTGGGCTACACAATGCTTTATCCAATAATGGGAGGACCACCGACTGGACAGGTGAGGGCCGCCCCTCCTCAGGTAATAAAGAGCACCTGTCATAAAGTAGACCCGATTAGCTCCAGACCATAAGGCTATGCTCACACATCGTGTTTTTGCTGCAGTTTTTTATGCAAATTAAAAGCTGCATTTTACCATACCAGCAAGCACTGTGATTTCAGAAATCTCATGCACATTATTGGGTTTTTTTCCTGACTGAATTGGAAAACTGCTGCGCTTTTTTGTAAACTGCAGCATGTGTATTCTTTCAGTATTTATTTCACCCATAGAAGCATTCAGTAAGTGCAAAAACACAGGTATCAGGTCTTACTGCGTTTTTGGTGCAGAAAACTCAGAACAACAGGTGCTACACTGTATGTACAAGAGACAAATGTACCTAAAAACCGCAGCAAAAACGCAACGTGTGAACATAACCTAATGCTGCCTTTTCATAGGCTGATTTCAGACCCTTTACCCCTTAGCAGTGGTGTAGCTAGGGTTTAGGTCCGGGGGGGGGGGGGGGTGTTGTTGGGGAGGGGGCGAAGCTTCTGAGTGGGCCCTTAACCAGGTAACCTTGATTACAACTCGATGACCCCCCCCTAATAGTGGAGGACAGCCTCAGCAGATGACCGCGCTGTTACTGAAGATAATCTGTATATAACGACCAACATGGATATTACTGCCATATGGTCAGTGGTAGATACCAGCCCTACAGAACATATAAGGCTGCCGTCACACTATCAGTATTTGGTCAGTATTTTACATCAGTATTTGTAAGCCAAAACCAGTAGTGGGTGATAAATGCACAAGTGGTGCATATGTTTCTATTATACTTTTCCTCTATTTGTTCCACTCCTGGTTTTGGCTCACAAATACTGATGTAAAATACTGACCAAATACTGATAGTGTGACGACAGCCTAAGAGATCACAGCACAGTTACAGATAATGACTTCCCACTGACGTTCTTTATGATGGAATCGTTCACTTTTCCCGTCTTTTCCATCTGGCCCAGACCGACACAACTTCTTCCAGCTACAACTCGTCTGCAGAGAAAACAGACACATTTCACTTCTCATATTCCAGCCCCATCACCATCTATTCCCAACCTGCACAAACCTCTCATCCTGCTGATACCCCAATACTGAGCCGCTGCTGCCGTATGTGTCCCTATTACTGCCCCTGATACCCCAATACTGAGCCGCTGCTGCCGTATGTGTCCCTATTACTGCACCTGATACCCCAATACTGAGCCACTGCTGCCATGTGTCCCTATTACTGCACCTGATACCCCAATACTGAGCCGCTGCTGCCGTATGTGACCCTATTACTGCCCCTGATACCCCAATACTGAGCCGCTGCTGCCGTATGTGTCCCTATTACTGCCCAATACTGAGCCGCTGCTGCCATATGTGACCCCATTACTGCACCTGATACCCCGATACTGAGCCGCTGTTGCCATATGTGTCCCTATTACTGCCCGATATCCCAATACTGAGCCGCTGCTGCCGTATGTGACCCTATTACTGCACCTGATACCCCGATACTGAGCCGCTGTTGCCATATGTGTCCCTATTACTGCCCGATATCCCAATACTGAGCCGCTGCTGCCGTATGTGACCCTATTACTGCACCTGATACCCCGATACTGAGCCGCTGTTGCCGTATGTGTCCCTATTACTCCACCTGATACCCCGATACTGAGCCGCTGCTGCCGTATGTGTCCCTATTACTGCCCCTGATATCCCAATACTGAGCCGCTGCTGCTGTATGTGACCCTATTACTGCACCTACTCTGTGGTTCTCTATACCCTCTAAATTCTAAAGCACCCCTCTACATGTAATATAGTAATGCTGGGTGCAAGTGCCCTAGAAAACAGAGCCCACATTTTGCCCCCTAGAAAGTAATAATGCCCTCTGTGTGCCCCTTTGATAGTCACAGTAACCTGAGTTCCCCTATTACAATAAATGCCCACTTTAAATTTAATAATGTCCCAAGTCTCCCCCCCCCCCCCCCGTACAGCTCCCCTATACACAGTATAATGCCCCCTAACTGTATGGTACCACCCACACCGTATACTGACCCCTTAGTGGCCTTCAAACTGTTTGATGGCTCCAACACTGTAATCCCCACACTGTATGATGGCCCCATAGATAACCGCCATATAGTATAGTGTGCCAGATAGTCCTCAATATAGCACAAGTCAGCACCCCTATAGGCAGACCCTGTAGTTTAAAGCACTCCCCATAGGCAGACCCTGTAGTATAAGGCAGCACCCCCCCCCCCCCATAGGCAGATCCTGTAGAATAAGACAGCACTCCCCCCCCCCCATAAGCAGATCCTGTAGAATAAGGCAGCACTCCCCCCATAGGCAGATCCTGTAGAATAAGGCAGCACTCCCCCCGCCATAGGCAGATCCTGTATATAAGGCAGCACTCCCCCCCCCCCCCGATAGGCAGATCCTGTATGTAAGGCAGCACTCCCTCCCCTATAGGCAGATCCTGTATGTGAGGCAGCACTCCCCCCACAAGCAGATCCTGTATATGAGGCAGCACTCCCTCCCCTATAGGCAGATCCTGTAGAATAAGGCAGCACTCCCTCCCCTATATGCAGATCCTGTATATGAGGCAGCACTCCCTCCCCTATAGGCAGATCCTGAATATAAGGCAGCATTCCCTCCCCTATAGGCAGATACTGTAGAATAAGGCAGCCCCCATAAAACACAGCAAATAAATATTCACCTCTCTTCCTCCTTGTTCCAGCGGTGCTTCCTGCTCCCGCTCATCTGACAGTGGGCACTGGGCAATGAAGTCATCGCGCCCGCTTTCAGACGGTGTGGGGGATGATGGGAGGAGCGCAGCACTCCTTCCCTCATCACTGCGGAGAGCTGTATCGGCTAGATGCCAATACAGCTCACCATGCGATGGGGGCCCCATAGCGACAGAGCAGGGAGATCAATTCTCCCTGCTCTGCCGCAGAATGTAACTGCATTGGCGCGCGCAGCGCGCAGTTACAGTAGCGTAGCTCTCGGTGGGCCCCCTCAGAGCACGGGGCCCGGGGCGATGGCCCCCTCTGCCCCCCCCCCCCCGGTAGCTACGCTACTGCCCCTTAGGTTATGTGCACACGTTGCGGATCTGACGCTGCGGATTCACAACAGTTTTCCATGCGATGTATTGTACCATGTAAACATATGGAAAACCAAATCCTCACAGCACATGCTGTAGAAAATTCCACACGGAAACGCTGCGGTTTATTTTCCGCAGCATGTCAATTTATTGTGCGGATTCTGCAGCGGTTTACACCTGCTCCATAATAGCAATCTGCAGGTGTGAAAACGCAGGTGAACTCCGCAGGTAATCCGCTGTGAATGCGCAGGTAAAACGCAGGGCGTTTAACCTGCAAATTGCGCGGAAAAATCCGCAATGGAATCCGCAACATGTGCACATACCTTTAAGGATGCAGTTCATTTTCATTGTTGTGTTTACCTTCCTCTCCTATATCATATAACCATAACTTAGAACAGGGGTCGCAAACACGTGGCCCCTGAGGCTGTTTAATGCGGCCCGCAGGCAATGTAGACCCCTTGGCATCCGCCAATGGCAGTGTCTTATTTCAGCTAAATGTGCATCCTTAGGCTACTTTCACACTAGCGTCGGCCCGTCGCAGTGCGTCGGGCCGACGTATTGACGCATCCTGTGACAACGCAGCACAACGGGGGCAGCAGATGCATTATTACAAAGCATCCGCTGCCCCATTGTGAGTTGCGGGGAGGAGGGGGCGGAGTTCCGGCCGCGCATGCGCGGTCGGAAATGGCGGACACGACGCACAAAAAAAAACGTTGCAAGCAACTTTTTTTGTTCCGACGATCCTCCACAACACGACGCAACCGTTGCACGACGGTTGCGACGTGTGGCAATGCGTCGCTAATGTTAGTCTATGGGGAAAAACAACGCATTGCGACATGCATCGTACGACGCTAGTGTGAAAGTAGCCTTAGATGCACAGTCAATTGAAATGGTGTACCTGCTGTGTTGGGGAGCAGTGAGTACACCGGCAGCTGTTCTCAGCTTGTGGGCAGTGCATGACGTCCCTGCCATACGCTGCTTACAAGTATAAATCAGCTGCTGGAAAGGAATAAGACGCTGCGAGGGAGCGCAGGAAGGTAAGTATAATGGCTGGTTTATGTTTTTAAAAAAATGTTTTCTGATGGGACCATGCATATGAGGATGGGGGCCAATTATACCAGGAAAAGGATGGGGCCATGCTTACCAGGGTGCATTGCCTACCATGCTAGGGATGAGGGGGCTATGTATACCAGGATAGGGATGAGGCCAGAGGGGGCCATGCAGACCAGGATGGGAAATAGAACCAAGTCCAGCTAAGCATAATCGACATCCTGAGGAATTCCGAGCACGGAACCGCTGTGTCAGGGAGTGTAGTATTCAGAAAAAATGGAGAATCCAGCTCAACGACGTAGTGAAAAAAACCCTTTTCTTTATTCACTAGAAAATGTGTATGATAGAATCATGTGCAGATTACACGTGTTTTTAGTATATACTGTATACTTACCATGTATTATGTCACTTACTGGCTTGTCATTTGAGAAAGAAGCAAGCAACTCCAAAATATGTTAGGTTTTAGACATTTAAAGGGCCACTGTCACCCCCCTCCAGCCGTTATAAACTAAAAGAGCCACCTTGTGCAGCAGTAATGCTGCATTCTAACAAGGTGGCTCTTTTAGTTTTTGTTTGTTATTCCCACAATAAATGTATTTATAAATCTGCTGAAATACCTATCTTTGTCCATGGAGGCGGGTCTGAAGCCTCCTCTTAGAAGCGCCCAACTGCAGTCACTCATCTCTTATGTAGATTTTCGCCGCCCCCTCAGCGCTGTTATTGTGTGAATTCCGGCGCCTGCGCTCTGCTCTTCTGCCTTGTGCAGGCACATAGAGCATTATCCGTCCGAGCGCTGGTGCCAGGTTCCTTTCTGCGCCTGTGCGGTCAGTGCGGCCAGCCTGTTACTGAATCCCCGCCCCACACTGTGTTATGCAGTATGCACAGTGCGGGGCTGGGATTCCTGGGCATGCGCACTGCGCTTGTCAGACGCTCCACAGGTCCCCCGCCTTCCAGCATTGTTCTGTGCGGCTGTTCCAAACGCCGGCAAGGATACCTGTATATTCCGGCAACGCTGAAAGGCGGGGGACCTGGGGAGCGTCTGAGAAGCGCAGTGCGCATGCCCAGGAATCCCAGCCCCACACTGTGCATAATGCATAACACAGTGCGGGGCGGGGATTCAGTAACAGGGTGGCTGCACTGTCCGCACAGGCGCAGAACGGAACCCGGCACCAGCGCTAGGACGGCAAATGCTCTATGCGCCTGCGCAAGTCAGAAGAGCAGAGCACAGGCGCCGGAATTCACACAATAACAGCGCTGAGGGGGCGGCGAAAATCTACACAAGAGATGACTGACGGCAGTTGGGCGCTTCAAAGAGGAGGCTTCAGTCCCGCCTCCATGGACAAAGACAGGTATTTCAGCAGAATTATAAATACATTTATTGTGGGAATAACAGAAACAAAAACTAAAAGAGCCACCTTGTTAGACTGCAGCATTACTGCTGCACAAGGTGGCTCTTTTAGTTTATAACGTCTGGAGGGGGGTGACAGTGGCCCTTTAAGTAAAGAACTGCTTTTCTACACAGGTCATTTTGGATCGGTGCGCCTTGGATCTTTATTTTTTAATTTTCGCTTTGGATGATATTCATTCCATTGGGTGAAATGATCTTTTGTGTTGCACAATCATACTTTTTGCAGAGCATCTTCCTGGGAAAAGAGGACTTGACCTGCTGAAAACTGAATAATCTATTACAGATCGATCTGTGCGCTTTGTTACGCGTGGTCTGGCTCTGTAACAGGCTATTAACCCCTTCCCACAAAGCGCAGTACATGTACGGTGTCGCAATCACGCAGGCTCACGCTGAGCACCACCACAATCTAGTGTGGATGTCAGCTCTATGTGATTGTGCTGCAAAGCCCACAATCGATGCTAGCACTAATCGTGGACATTTAACCCCTCTGATGCCGCTGTCAAGAGTGACAGCAACTTCGGGCTTACATCGGCACAACACAATGCGATCGCGTTCTGCTGATGGTCTCCATGGTGAGCCTGGGCTGCAAGAGGGCCACGGGGTCCTTCAGGGAAAGAGGCCTGTAAATGCATCCTTCCTTACTGTCAGACACTGCTCTGATGCTCTGCAGTGCGGAAGTATTGCAGAGTATCACATCAGCGATCTGTCAGTGGAAGGATGATATTCCATCCTGGGACAATTTAAAAAAAAGTTATTAAAAAGTGTAAACATTGAAAAAATCCCCAAATAAAGAACAAAAAAATGAAAGAATATTAATTAAATAAATACATCTATGTAAAAAAAATAAATAAATAAGTACACATATTTGGTATCACTGTGTCCGTAATGACCTGACCTATAAAATTATAAAAAATGTACCACTAGTTAACACCTTCAGTGAACACAGTAAAAAAATTAAAAACAAGTTAAAAAAACTATGCTTTATCATCATACCGCCGAAAAAAGTGCAATAAAACTAGATAAAAAAAATGTAAATAAAAGTGGTACTGCTGAAAATGTCATCTTGTCCCGCAAAAAAAAAAGCTGCCATAAAGCTTCATCAGCAAAAAAAAGTGAAAAAAGTTATAGCTCTCAGAATAGAGATGCAAAAATTATTATTTTCTCTCTAAAATTATTTTTATTGCGTAAAAGCGCCAAAACATAAAAAAACTATATAAATAAGGTATCGCTGTAATCGTACTGACACGAAGAAAAAACTGCATTATAAATTTTACCACACGTGGAACGGCATAAAAAAATGTCTGTATTGCTGTTTTTTGTTCATTCTACCTCCCAAAAATCAGAATAGAAAGTGACCAAAAAATGTCATTTGCCCAAGAATGGTACTAATAAAACAATTTCTTCACTTGCCACTGATTTGTTTATTCTGTCTCCATAAGATCGCAGTAAGGATTGGTGCAAATTTATCCTGCGCTCTACGCTTGAGCGCTTACATCAGGGTTTCTGTGTAAATCTTTGAACTACGTGATTCAGATGGAACCCCGGTTGGAAGATTCCCTATAATGAGGCAGATGGAGGAACTGTGGACACTATAGGACCTGTGATCTGGCGGTGTTCGTCTTTTTAGGCGAGCATAATAGTGCCTCAGCACCCCTGAGGAAGACACTTAGTGTCGATACGCGTGGGGTACCTGCTTCCCTGGCTGCACAAACCACTTCATTAATGGAGAGTTAGATGACTGCCTAAGCGCCTTCTGAGTCCACATCAGCTGGAACCACATTGTTAAAGGCTCTGTCATTTTAAACAGAGCATTTCTTCGGGCTTTTGCCCATGTTTATTTACATGGTTCTAAAACTTTTTTTCAAATCTTTTCTGTGCTCAATAAGTATAGCTGGTAGCACAACATCAATTGATTTGTGTTTCTGAATGTGAATTGACTTTGAGTATCTATCTGCATTGGCTAACAATTCAATATTTGACTGTACTCATTGTCAAAACTTGCTGTTTACGATTGAGCTTGATGGTATACCCTCATCTAGGGGAGGACCACATTTGGCTTTTTAAATGTTTTTATATGGTTGTATACTTGTCTTTTTTTAATTTAACTAAAAATCATTTTAAGGTGATCCCCGGTTGTACGAAGATGGACACCATGTTGCGTTTGGAAAGCCCTTGATGTGCCTAAACAGTGAAAACCCCCACAAGTGACCTTATTTTGGAAACCACGCCCCTCACATATTTTATCCAGGGGTATAATGAGCATTTTAAACCTAAATGTACGACACTTGATAACATGAGGTTGTCATATAGAATGTGTCATTAGTGTTGAACGCAAGTGCTCGCTACTTCAGTTTGTATCAGGTGCTCGGGTATGCACCAAACATCATGGCTGCTCGAGTGACATGCTCAAGTCCCTGCCCCACATCTTTCGTGACTGTTTGACACCCCCAAAAAGACATGTGGAGATCTGCGATACTCCGTGCATACCAGAGCATCAGATACAAATTTGAGTACCGGGCACTTGCGCTCAAAACTACCCGTCATATTGTCACAATTTTTGTTTTCACTTTTGAAAAAAAAAACAATTCTAGCTCCAACCCTAACCTTAACACAAGCCCAACCCCACAGAATGGAGGAAAAAAAAAATAATTTTATAATTTTTTCTTCCAAGGGGGTGACAAAGGGGGATTTGATTTACTTTTTTTTTTATTTTGATCACTGTGTTGGACCCTATCACAGTGATCAAAATGAACCAATAGAAAAAAATTCCTATTGTTGCCGGGTTCTGGCAGGAAGATCTTGGCAGGTGCACAGAGCCAGCCATTTTCTTCCAGGAAGATGACTAGGAGAGCCGGAGAATGGAGCAGGAGGGCCCGGGGATGGCAGACATATCTGGGGGAGTTCGGGTACCCTATTTCTCTCTTCTCTTATATGCTAAATCAAAGAGGAGAGATAAATGGATTGTAAATATGCTTTTTTTGGTGATCACCGTTATTTGGTGAATAACGGCGATCATGTGACAGTGACCATAAAACTCGGCCCTGATCATGGTCTCTAGGGTTTCAGCTACCTCTGGTAGACGAGACCCCAGAGATTTTCCAACACTGAGTGGCGCTATAACCTTATTTCTCAGCGCCTTTTAAAAACGGCAGTGAGGATTAAGTACCCTTAACTGCTGCCCTTTACAGATGTATTGGCGGTTGTTAAGGGGTTAATGTAAATACAACTTTATACCTGCTAATCAATACAAAATAACTGCTGATAAACAACCGCTGACCAGCAAACAAGTAGTTTAATAGCTCATTTACACAGGCAGACCCAATTTCTGACGCACACTGAACGTCACATAATTCAGTGCCATATATATTCATAGTTCTTCGGCAGCACAGGCTCTGTACACAGGACACTGGGGAACAGAGAACGATAATCTTTTGTGCAAACCCAAAGATAATTTCATTCAACTACAACTAAAGCTACTTTCACACTTCCGTCTTCTGGCGGCCGTCACAATGCGTCGTTTTGGAGAAAAAACGCATCCTGCAAAGTTGCCCGCAGGATGCGTTTTTTTCTCCATTGACTTGCATTAGCGACGCATGGCCACATCCCAAGACCTCCTCTCAGCCTGCAAGTTCCGAATTTCTCAGCTGGCTAATAAAGGTCTTCTCTTATTTCTGCTGCACAGGGTATATAGGATCCGCAGAGCATTATGTAAGATGGGCCTTAGAGTAGATGTCTGTCTGAGATGCAGGGATGAATACGCGGACTTAATGCATGTTTTGGGCATGCTCCAAATTGGCTGAATTTTGGGGGAATGCAGGAAAACGAATCATGGAAGTTTATGGCCTTCCAATTCCGCTTAATCCCAAGACATGTATCCTGGGTTTGGTGGGGGACAAGATAAGGTCAGATCCAATAGTCTAATATATAATATAATTTGACTTTGTGTGTGGTTGCACACCTGGAAGGAAGCGGGGAGGAGTTGGAACATGGGGGGTGAAGGGGGTTAGTTTATTCAGTTTTGATGTTTTTTCTATATGGAAAATGTAACTTTTTTTTTGCAATATATATGTATGAGATATATAATGACAATGTTTCTTTATCATAGTTGAATTTGACAAATGGTTAAATAAATGTTTTTATATTTAAAAAAAAAAGTCTTCTTGACTTCCATTTCACTGTGCTAGCAGGATCAGAGCAAACAGTCCGGTCTTGGCATAGTTACATAGCTGCCTGGCGTATCAAAGCTGCAATCAGCAGTGCATAGGAGAGACCTTAGCACAAAATGCCGACCCTCTGCTCTACCCATTGATCCTGCGATCATTTTTTTAAAGTGCTACAATACCACAAGTGGGCCGTGGTATGCGACTGCATCACTTAAATGCCACTGTCAGAGATTCCCACTGCTGGCACCTTCAAAAAACTGTTCATCATAGGAAAAATATTACACAGTTCTTAGAAAAATAAATTTTCTATCTTTGTAATGTATAAATGTGCAGGGTGCTTCCGAGAGATGGCCACTCTTTATAACCATTCACCAACCTGACTTATAGATGACCATCCTAGACAAGAGACCCCTGCTCTATTGCATCAGAATTCCCCTCATAAGAAGTTTGCTAAATCACACAACCACACTTTTATATTAAGAATAGTTTATTGAATATATGTGTATGCATAGTACAGTGACTACAGAAAGTATTCATATCCCTTTAAATTTTTCACTTTGTTTCATTGCAGGAATTTGGTAAATTCAAAAAAGTTCATTTTTTTCTCATTAATGTATACCCTGCACCCCATCTTGACTGAAAAAAAAATAGAAATTTTTGCATATTTATTAAAAAAGGAAAAACAAAATATCACATGGTCATAAGTATTCAGACCCTTTGCTCATGCACTCATATTTAAGTCACATACTGTCCATTTCCTTGTGATCCTCCTTGAGATGGTTCTACTCCTTCAGCGGAGTCCAGCTGTGTTTAATTTAGCTAACAGGACTTGATTTGGCAAGGCACAGATCTGGGCAAGGTTACAAAAGAATTTCTGCAGTACTCAAGGTCCCGAAGAGCACAGTGGCCTCCATAATCCTTAAATGGAATTAGTTTGGGACCACCCAAAGTCTTCCTAGACCTGGCCATCCAGCCAAACTGAGCAATCGTGGGAGAAGAGCCTTGGTGAGAGGGGTAAAGAAGAACCCCAACATCACTGTGGCTGAGCTCCAGAGATGCAGTATGAAGATGGGAGAAATTTCCACAAAGTCAACTATCACTGCAGTCCTCCACCAGTCAGGCCTTTATGGCAGAGTGGCCCGACGGAAGCCTCTCCTCAGTGCAAAACATATGGAAGCCCGCATAGAGTTTGCTAAAAAAACACATGAAGGACTCCCACACTATGAGAAATAGTGGGCGGCGCGGTGGCGCAGTGGTTAGCCTTGCAGCGCTGGAGTCCTGGGTTCAAACCCCACCAAGGACAACATCTGCAATGTTCTCTATGTTCTCTCCGTGTTTGCGTGGGTTTCCTCCGGGCACTCCGGTTTCCTCCCAAATTCCAAAGACATACTGATAGGGAATTTAGATTGTGAGCCCCATCAGGGACAGTGATGATAATGTGTACAAAATGTAAAGCGCTGCGGAATATGTTAGCGCTATATAAAAATAAAAATAAAGATTATAAAAAAATAAATAAGATTCTCTGGTCTGATGAGATGAAGATAAGACTTTTTGGTGATAATTCTAAGTGGTATGTGTGGAGAAAACAGGCATTGCTCATCACCTGCCCAATACAATCCCAACAGTGAAACATGGTGGTGGCAGCATTATGCTATGGGGGTGTTTTTCAGCTGCAGGGACAGGACGACTGATTGCTATTGAAGGAAACATGAATGCAGCAAAGTAAGTACAGAGATATCCTGGATGAAAACCTCTTCTAGAGTGCTCTGGACCTCAGACTTGACTGAAGGTTCACCTTCCAACAAGACAATGACCCTAAGCACACAGCTAAAATAACAAAGAAGTGGCTTCAGAACAACTCTGTGATTATTCTTGACTGGCCCAGCCAGAGCCCTGACCTAAACCCAATAGAGAATCTCTGGAGAGACCTGAAAATGGCAGTCCACCAACATTCACCGTCCAACCTGATGGAACTGGAGAGGATCTGCAAGGAAGAATGGCAGAGGATCCCCAAATCCAGGTGTGAAAAATTTATTACATAATTCCCAAGACTCATGGCTGTACTAACTCAAAAGGAGCTTCTACTCAATACTGAGCAAAGGGTCTGAATACTTATAACCATGTGATATTTCAGTTTTTCTTTTTTAATAAACTTGCAAAAATTACTACAGTTCTCTTTTTTCAGTCAAGATGGGGTGCAGAGTGTACATTAATGAGAAAAAAATGAACTTTTTTGAATTTAGCAAATGGCTGCAATGAAACAGTGAAAAATTTAAAGCGGCCTGAATACTTTCCATACCCACTGTATATCTCCCATCGGGTACACATAAAACACTACACTTCATTGCACTAAACACACTATATAAATACATTATAGTCAATACTAAATACGAGGGGCGATCCAAAAGTAATGATAATCGGTTATTTCTATTGCACACAGAAATTAAAATAAAATGTTTTCTTCTCTCTTAGGTACCCACTAGTCCAGGAAAAAAAAATTACTTAAATAGACCACGATTCCCGGGAGCTACATTCATTTGAATATGAACTGCCGAGGAGTGAACATCAAAATGGAAAAAAACGAGCTCAGAGTCGTCATCAAATACCTCTGCTTGAAAAAAATGACTACCAAAGACATACACAGCGACTTGGTGGAAACATTGGGGGACTCTTCTCCTCCATATTCCACAGTTGCACGCTGGGCCAAGGAATTTAAGCTGGGAAGAACATCGACGGAAAATGAACATCGTGAAGGACGCCCAACCACGTCCCTCAATGAAGAAAACGTGAAAAAAGTTGAAGAAGTTGTATTGGCAGATCGAAGCGTGACTATCAGGCATGTAGCTGAGGTCACAGGGATGTCAAATGGCAGTATTCAAAGAATCCTTGCAAAAGAATTGCATATGAGAAAGGTCTCCGCGCGTTGGGTGCCAAAAATGTTAACCGACGAACAAAAGAAGAAACGAGTTGACATTTCAATAGCAAATCTCGAAAAGCTCCAAGCAGACAAGGAAAATTTTTAGTCACGTTTTTTGACCATGGACGAGACCTGGATCCACCACTTTGATCCCGAAACTAAACAACAATCGATGACATGGAAACGAGCCGACGAACCGACGCCGAAGAAATTCAAAGTGTCAAGCTCAGCAGGGAAGGTTATGGCGTCCGTTTTTTGGGACGCTGAAGGAATTATTATGGTGGACTATTTGGAGAAGGGAGCCACTATTACGGGCTCCTACTACGCAGAACAAATAAGAAGATTGTGGGAGGCTATCAAGGAGAAAAGGCGCGGCAAACTGCGGGCTGGAGTGCTGTTTCACCAAGATAACGCGCCGGCTCACAAAGCTGCTGTTGCCATGGCTACCATTCAAGAAGCGGGCTTTGAACTGGTGGAACACCCCCCAATTCACCAGATCTAGCCCCCAGTGACTTCTTTCTCTTTCCTCGGCTCAAGGAACACCTCCGGGGCAAGAAATTTGACGACAATAGCGAAGTGATAACCGCTGTGGGGGATTTTTTTGAGGGTCAAGATCAAGAATTTTTTTCGAAGGGAATTCTAAGTTTAGAAAAGAGATGGACTAAATGTATAGACTTGTTAGGAGACTATGTAGAAAAATAAATTTATTTTTTGACTATATTCATTGTGTTTAGTATTGATTATCATTACTTTTGGATCGCCCCTTGTATATGCCGCTTCACTTTGTGTTGTGATTTGCTGCACATCAGATGATCTGCAATTTTGATTAACATAAATAAACCTATAGAAAAATCCTGTTGAAATACTACTTAAAGGGGTTTTCCAGGCTTACAATATTAGTGACCTAGAGAAGGATTTGAGGTGTAGTGGTTGTTCTCAGGTCCCACAGCTAGTCAGGGGGATAGGAGCAGTTCCCAGAATTGGTTCCTACACAAAAGAATGGAGCCAAGCTGTTCACCGTTTACATTTGTCCGCCACCAAGGCTAAAACAGAGGAGCAATGGCAGTGTCGGATCCCCAGTGATCTGATATAGATGACCCATCTTCAGAATAGGTCATCAATAGGATACCCTCAGAAAATCCCTTTAAATATTCCTAAAATTCTTAATAAATACTAAAAATAAGCAGTTTAAAATCCATGGTGGCAACTAGATTAAACACTGGATGGAACTACTACAAAATGAAGAGGTGAAAATGAACAAAGGTAGGGATACCTCTATGGACTTTTTTTACCTAAATGCATGTATTTTTAAAGAAAAATCATTTTTACAATTGATTTAAAGTTTTGCTAAACTTTAGCAACATTTGCCTTGTGTAAGTAAACTCTTGTCTATGGCTGGCTGCATTAGTAAGCCGGTTATTTTTTCAAAATTGCAAAAGTGGCATATTTCTCCCATAAACTCCTATTTTTTTCCTTTGTAAAAAAAAAAAAAAAACGTGTTAGTGGATTTTTTAATGTTGCATTTGTGAATACAATTCCATGGGTTGTAATGGCAAAATCTTGGAACAGCATGATTCGCTATAAAAAAAATAAATAAATAAGATACATTAATATTTTAGTACAGTGTTAAACGGACAAAAAAGCTCCAAAAACAGCAATGAAAATACATCTAAAATGGCCGCAATTTTAAATCCATGCATTTTCAGGCCAGAGAACACTGCCAGAAAATGAGTTGAGGGTTAAAACTTGATGAACTAATTATAGTTATTAATAAACAGTGAAATTCCTTTGGCATAGGAAGAAGTGATGTTGGATTTCCATCAGGAAATAGTAGTCTTAATAGAAAAATAAAAAGTTATAGCTCTGGTTCACCTTTTTTCTTTTATTAAATATCACTCTGGTTTAAGAATAAAAATGGATAGACATCTGGTCTCCTAGAATATGGCTGTATGGCAACAAAAATGCTAAAGAATTGAAATCTATGTTTCGCCATACACATTAGCTGGCTGCCAGCCGAGCAATCGTTTGGCTATTATGGATGGCTCTCCTGTACACGAGAGTGCTTGTTCACCGAAACGTGTCTGTGTTCTCTATGAAAAACATGTCTGGCGGCGGCTCATCTCCGGGAGAGCAAAGTGACAGACATTAGTCTGTGGGCTGAACCTATCGATATTGGCGGTTCGGCTGACGTTAGCCTAATGTGTCTGGGGGGCCTTAAATAATAATAGCAGCGTTACACTGTTATCATGTGTGTGTGGTTACACTGTTATCATGTGTGTGTTCAGACTCTTCATCTGTAATAGTGTGAATGAAAAGTGGCATATTTTCCAATAGCAACAAATCAGATTCCGTATCTCAGTTTTATAAGCTCACTAGCTGAAGAGCCCGGCGTTGCCCGGGCATAGTAACTAACTGTGGTTAGTTATAACAAATTACAATGATTACATTGTACATAAAAACATTTCACATCATGTACTCAGCACTACAGATTTGCAACATAAATTAACTAAACGATTACCTAAGTATTGATAGTATTTTATTATCAACGCATTCAAGAGCCTTTTGGATAAACAACATTTTAGTTTTTTCCTTCCGA